>NW_026852209.1:0-390906 GCF_026571515.1 Ruditapes philippinarum
TTAAATAATATTAACAAAAGTCGTTCTACCGTTCTATAGCCTTGTTTAGCTTAGTGTCAATTAAGAGCTGTTTATGATCACACAAATAACTTTAATGATGTATGTGTTATAACTTTTTATTTACTTAAAAAAAATTTTTTTGGTAAAACATTCTTCTGAAAAACTGACAGACAGAAAGATGCAAAATCAGACGCATTTATTTTTCAGATAGCGGAGCAAGCTTTGGAGTACAGTAATACCTTTTCGATAGACTCTAATACTTCGGCTGTTTCATTAGTAAAATGTTTATCTTTTGAAAGGATCATTTACTATCATTTTGTGATAACTGCAAAGGTATTATATTAGATTATATTGATGACAACACAAGGTCTTAATAGTTGGCGGTCTAGCTTGAAATTGGCAAGAACTTCATGGCATTGAAAATTTTCGGCATAGTGGCATGGTGTCCTGGCGGCTCGAACTTCACGTTAGAACTACGAACATATCATATTTACTGAAAGAACAAAACACATCTCGTTAACATGTTCTTTAGACATTAAAATGATATACACATATACTGTATATAAAACATATCCACACAAGCTTTATGCAAAGAAAAATGTGATTCTTATTTACACTACAACTTAAAGCGGTCTTATGATAGGGGTTATTATTCTAAGTTACACTGCTAAATAAAATCAATAATTTCACCAGGAGACGTTTTTATTATTCTTTTAATGATCTTCGTAAGAAGTTTAGGTCGACAGCTTCACGTTAAAATTTAAAACTTCTTTTAAAGTTATTTTTTCTGCTAATGTTTCATTTAGATGACAAGAAAAGTATGTATAAATCCATTTAGTGCCTTTTTGTTTTCATGAAATTGAACGACTTTAGAAGTTTAGGCCACCAGGCCGCCAACTTCACAAAAGCATAGAATTAAATATTTAGTCCAAAGTTTTTTTGTCTGCTTATGTAACATTTAAATGTCTAAAAAACGGTTCAATGAGAATTTCTTCTGTTGTTTTTTAATCTTTAAATATTATAAGTGAAGTTAGCGCCGATAGGCGGTCAGGCCGACATGTCGCCAATTTCATGCCAATTTCATCTTATTATAGTTTTAATAAGTTGTATTGCAACAACTTTTTTGATGCATGCTTATTTGCCACTTGTGTTATAATTTAAAAAAGGATATACAGGTATCATTGATTAGATAGTTCCAAATGACTTGACGACATTTAAATGTATTCTATGCGAATTTAATTCACGCAGGGTAAACTGCATTTTATGTCATTCAGAAATTGCTAGCGAAAGATTTCAAAAACAGGGTGAATGTTCGACCGTCAGTACTGATAATGACATATTATAGATTGATATATTTACAATTTCATTCGTTAAATCAAATAACGGTATGTTGTACCGTTGGCAAACGTTTTATTCTACTTCAAAGGCATGCATAAATATAATCAATGTATTCATATAATTTACTGTTTAATATAAAAAATTGCAATTTATGACATTTTTCGAGGCTATTTCATTTACATTAGTTTTGATTTAGTCGAAATGAGGTACATGGCTAATATCAATACATGTACTGTATGATTTCTTGCAAATCCATTATTAAATGTTCTGTTTATTGAGAAAGATGTATTAATGAAAAAAAAATGACTTATGAAAACTTCGGCCGAAGAGTAATTGACTCGAGTGGTGCAGAATCTTCTCATAGTTAAATTATTACAACTGTCCAAAGGCAGATTCTTGGGCATTTTTGTTCTGGGTCGAAATAACGATAGTCGTCATATGCTGCAGTTCGGATCGGAATATCCGCTCCGAGAGAGACACACCCAGGGGCGGTAACGAGGCCTATGCATGGTTATTCTCACGTATTTTACAGTTATCACTTTTTTCTTGAATATGCGAAATTTAGCTCGCAACTTCCGAATTAAATACCATTGGTTGCCGACCGCGTTATTGGTTAAAGTCAAAGATTATAAACTCATAACAAGCCTATTGTAAATGTATCTGTGTCGTGTTAGAATTATAATACATATATATCCAGTTTGAGAATCCTTGTTTATTATCAAGAGTTTTCACGTCCCCCAGCCAAGTATAATTTTCAAGGTTGCTCATCTCACGTTATTATATTTAGGATAATGGACCAAACGGCGGGTTAACAGCAACAACTGATTTGATTATACGCGTTAAAGACGTGCAGGATAAACCACCTTTCTTCACTGGTACATATAGAAAAGCTATCAATGGACGTATTACACGTGTATGTAATTCCTTAAAATGTCTTATGTATAACGATGTATTTTAAGACTAGTCTTGCTGTTCTAAATAATTCAGGTGACATAAATTGTGTAAAAAAAACATGCTTGTAAATACATAATTATATTATATATTAAGAAATCCCATTCAGTTCTTTTCGTTAAATGATATACAATATGTATTTCCATGAAAATGTGTATGACGACTCTAGTTGACATAGTTTTCAAAATCTATTATCAATTTCATAATATTATTAATATTGTGGAATGCTTAAAATTGAGTTCATATTAACAGCCCTACTAATAAGGGAATGGCATTGAAAACTGTTATTTCACCGTTCAGCATATTATGTAAATACTTTCCAGCCACTTTCATGGAAAGCTACATGAACTATGATCATTATTTTTAAGTTTGTTTGTTGAAAATAATATTAAAATATAGAATGTGGAGTGAAATAAAAGCAAAACTTCTGAGCGGTAATGTGATAAAATATCTTAATTTTCTGTAAAAATTTGACAATATTATAGGACAGTTGTAATTTTTCAGGGAACTGGTGTAATTCAAGTCAACGCTGTTGATGGTGATTCAGGGATATCTAACGAGATATCTTATTCTGTTCTATGTAAGTCATCAGCTGTTATAATTTTTATGAATTAAGTTTTCATTAGTTTATTGTAGTAATAAACATGAATAACTTTAATGGTTTTATTTATCTTGTTCACGGACAAAATTAAATATTTGATTGCAGAAGTGAAATAAATTGATATAAATGCACTGGTAGAACATAATTTTAACATAAATAGGAGTTTTTTTACCAGTTAGCTACTTTTATGGATTTTTATAAGATTTCCATCCTTCCAAAAACAGCTTTAAGTCATTTTGAATTGTAAAAACAAAATGCAAACATAACAAAATAATACGATAAATTTTATGTTATGTGTTTGTTTTCTATTAAAGCTTTTCATAATTTTACTTTATCATATACACAGATAGCAGTTGTGGAGACTTGTTTGCTATAGACAATCACACCGGTGTCATTTATGCTGCAACGAATGTAGATATAAATACAGGAATAGTCAGCCAACAGTTTGGACTCTGTGTTTTGACCATAGAAGTACGTATATTATAAAACAAAGAATATTTTCTTAGGCATGCACATTTAAAATCAAATAAAAAAACCATTGGTCATGTGATGTCTTGTTTGGAAACATCGAAATCAAGATTTTCATTTGAAAAATTATTTCACGTTTTGTAAATCATCCTAACATGTTTATGTTATAGCCAATTCGCATGGCTTGCTGTACATATTATAATAATGTTGATTTTATTATTGTTCTTCTAGGCAAGTGAAATAGAAATGCCATATCAAAAATATCAAAAACAGTACGGTTATACGACTACACCGACAAATGTTACGTTAATACTGTGGGATGATACAAATAACACACTTCCGAGTGTAGGTCCAACTTGCAATCACACTTGGGCTCAATATACAACTACAAACACATCACCACCTACCAAAAAACCGCTTTCTTGCAAAGGTACTTGTCGCTGAAATAATTGCTATTCGACTTATATCTTGCACAGAAATAAAGTCAAAATTTTAATTATAGTGATAAAGACACGATTACTAGTTTTATTATGAATAAATCTAATCAGAATTGTAACAACCTCCCTGCTTACTTTATGAAGGTACAGTTATCATCAGTATAACAAGTCAATCTATTATAAGGACATCTATAAACTATTCTTTTTTCAAAATGTACATTTAGTATAAAAGTTCCTTTAGTATTATCGCCAAACTTATTTCTGTATTTATTTCTTAGTGCATAAGTGATTGCGTCTTTTTTTTTTTAAATCAATTCCACTCTAATTTTTTTAATTTACATGTAAGATAAAGCTTTGACTCTTGCAGAGGACTGGAACTTTGACAATCCTTGCAATAAAAGCAATGTGCTGAAAGGAGTAACGAAGTTTCCTCACCCTGACTATATCAATAAGTTTTTGATATGTGATGTCTCAGGAAAAACATTTTCGGCACAATGTCCAAAGAATGAGGTAATCATTTCCAATATAAGAAGAACTGTTTTATATTTTATTAATGAAAAAAGAAGTTTTCAGAAGTATGGGAACATTACTAACAAATTTATGCAATCATTTGTTTAAGTATATTTTTTTTGGTATTTTCGATCTATTTAAAATCATAATTTATTTCCGATTTAATGTCTTCCAACAAATATTTTGTTTATTTTTATTCAGGTTTTTCATGCTGATTGCTCTTCGTGTGCATTACCAAACCAAAACTTTTCAAAGTCATGTACGATATCAAACGAGATGTTTAGGAATCCTTGTTCAAAAGAAAATATCATAGCTGGTAAGAGAGAGACGAATTATAAGATAAAACCAATATAAAACAATATAATTTCTTCTGATATAATTTATTGAAATTCACAGTGATTAGGTTTCTGTTCGTTTATTTAATTAAACATAATTAAGCAAATATTTAGTTTCTTTATCGATATCACTCGTATCCTATTAAAGTGAACAATTCAAATATAAAAGCATATTTACTTTACAGGTAATCTTACTTTTCCCCACCCAGACAGCACAAAAAAATATATACGTTGTGATAGTCGAGGAAATGCATGGGAAGAAGAATGTTTCTCCGGCTCCTTCTGGGATCAAACACAGATGATGTGTGTGTTACCTGAAGCTTTCAATCCTTGTCACAGACGTGGCAGCATTGTCCAGACACTTTATCCTCACTACTGTAATCCTCGCTTATATGTCCAGTGTGACAACAACGGCCATCCTTTAGTCCACATGTGTCAGAAGGATTACGTGTTTCTACATTATGATCTTACCTGTTCTCCGCCTGCGTTTCCAGGTACAGAATATCTAAGGTACACGTGTAACTAGGATTTGAAAGAAGTCGCACATGAAAGAAACATTTTCACCACAGAAAGACTTTTGTATTATTAAGATGTATATAAACATATATATAATCATTCCAAAACATGATGTGTTTGTCATTTTTATAAAGGGTAATTGATCAAGACATAAACTTATTGAAATGAAAATTTGAGAACCATTCATGTAATCATTATTTATGAAAGAGCATTTTTATTCCTGTCTTTTGTGAATAGGTCTGAGCCCTTTGAATTTTATATTTTTACGCCGAAATGTCGTTGAATATAGTCATTTATCAAACAGTTAGAATTTAGCTACTTGATAGGGAAAAGGGTTGAAATTATGTGTTGGAAATACCTTTATTAATGATGAAAATATTATCAAATCATCTTTGTCTTCTCATTAACTACAAATTGACAAGTGTGAATTTTCATTTTCTTTTAATAATCAACAGTTAATTCTTCTAAATTTGGATGGCTAAATTCATGTTCATGATTTTTAATCTCAAGAATAAAATACCACGACCAGAAAGATTTGTATCATTCTTTATTTTATTTAAAGATGTTTTAAAGATTTAACATAGACAAACTTGTTCCATAACAAAAAATTGATACAGAAACTAATGGCTAATTAAAGATGCAACCAATTAAGTCTGATACTATCATTGGTGATTGCCTTACGACTCTATGCTGAACTTTATTATTTTTTATTTCATACGATTATATTATGGAAAGCATTACTGAAGTGCTCATAATTTGTAAATCAACCAAGGTGCATCTTTTATTTCAATTTCAACTTCATATTAACTTTTTATCATATCTCTGCTTTATTTAGAGTTTGACAATGTGAGAGCGTGTTTCAACATTGTGCTATTGCTAAGAAGTATTTCATGAGTTTTTTCACTGTTTATTTTATGATCATTGCAATTGTAATAAAATATCTTTGTGCTTACCAACTCTTTAATTAAGTTCAAAGATTTGATAATTGATGCTTCTTATCACGAAGTTTGTGATAAATAGGTTTGTTTGTTTATCTTGTCATCTCTGTTATGTTTCCTGCTTGAACTCTGCATTTCTTTTGTCATAAGAAAAGGTTCATATTACTAATTGTACGTGTGTATTCGTGATTTGAATATATTTGATTAAAATATGAATACTCATTTATCGAGAATATTTAAAAGTATCAAGTATACACTTATAAAGTATCCAAATATAACTGGAATAGATCCTGTTTTCTATAGTCAATCATTGTTTGTGTACAAGGAGAAAACAAAATCGAGTGAATTACTGTGTTAACATATTCAGTGTTTACTTGGCGCCAAATTGTATTATCGTAGTAACGAGTCCTACTATACATCCTTTTAGTACTATCTTCTGTAACATTTAAGCAACGGCCTTAAATTATCCGAAATGCATTGAAAAAGCATAATTATAATATTCTTAGGCTTTATCAGAAAAGCTTACTATTCTGGTAAGAACTGCCATGAAAATATTGATTTAAAATCAGAAGGTTTTACACTTATTTCTTATTAATGGAAAATGTCTTACAAGAATCGTCATCTATCAAAGCTGTAATAACAATGTATTAAAAAAATGAGTCAAAGACAGAAAAAGCCGGGTTGCCTTTATATACCAAATGTCATGAGGTTGTGTGCTATGATTTTTTTCTACCATTTACCATAAATGCCGAAAATTTGTCGAACATTCAACTACGTCGGTAAACAGAAAGTGGATGAGCGGCAGATCTGAAATCGAATACCACAGTATGGGACCACGTTTATGCTGTATACTAACTATCAAGAGGCTGTGATAAGTAGTTGCTGAGAAAAAAGTTACGAAAATTTCCTATCATTTACTATTAATGTCGAAAATAAAACTAAGTCGGTAAATAGAAAGTGGATGAGCGATAGACTTGAAACCGAATCCTACCATGTTAATGTTGTATACCAAATATCAAGACGCTGTGATAATTAGTTGCTGAGAAAACTGTAACGATTTTTTCCCTGCCGTTGACCGCACGCACGCCCGCCCGCCCTTCGCCCAACATTCACCATACTATAACCCGGTTGCACCTGCGCTATCCGGTCGAAAAACAACATATTTGTTCAAGATTATATTTTACTTATATCTGATTTTTGCTTTAATGATATCACTACATAACAATATTTTTTTACAGCATTATTCTCCTCAAAAGAAATGCCAGTCAGTAAAAGCCAACTCCCTACTCCCCCCTTCCCCCCAAAAAAAAAAACAAAAAAAAAAAACTAAAAACCCTAACTGACGCCAGCCATATAATTTAAATTCATTTAAGTAATATCATAAATAACATTTTTTTAAATTAATTTGATTCAAATATTATCAATTCGTAACTAAGATAGTACTAACATATCTTAAACAGTACTAACAGTAAATGTGTATTTCTTTGATAAGCAAATACATGGAAACGGCCAGTTTGTTCATAAAGAAACTTACACCTCTCCCGTTTAACTAACATGCATTCATCTTAATTTACTTGTCATGTAGTCATGCCACTATCACGCCATCTTCTCCTTCTGACACGTCTGCTTGATACATCAGCGTGTCACACAAAATACTTTCTTATGATGTAACTATGAATATTGAAATACGCAGTAACGTCATATTAGATGTTTTGCTTTAAGACGAACAAGAAAAAGCTGAACTGAACCTTGAATTGAGAAAAACTAAAGTATTACAATGAATAAAAAATGACATTTTTTGATGCAGAGAGACAAATGGAGCCTAAATGTCTGACATATAAAACCTTACAGAAAAGTAGTTTTTGCGACAGAATCAATATACACACAGAATATCTAAAGCCCGTCTAAAACGACACAATTAAATTAAAAAAGATTGCGGGCCCAGTTAGTTAAATTAAGCCTGTTCATGGACAGTAATGGTAAAACTGTTGACAATGAGAAGTTAATCTAATACGACTTGAGTCAAAAACATCAGATATATACAAACAAGCTGTAAAATTATAAAACACTTTAACCATCTAGAGTTTTAGCTTCTGATACATATGGAATTTAACTTTACCAGAATTTCATTAAATAATTATTTATGCACAGTTTCTTTTTTTCAAGTAAATTAACTACCGAACAATCTTGATATTCATTTTTTCATACATCAATCATGTACGTTATATTTGCTATCGCGATATGACTTCTTCAATCTCATATTAGTAGTAGGTACTCTTTACCCTCATCGAGATTATTTCCATTTACTCCAAAGTCTGTCCTTTTTAGGAATGTCATATCGTCTTTTGATAATACTTCTAATTGTCCGCAATCAATGAGCAAACCAGTTGTTATTAAACAAAGATTACGTACAATACAAAACACAAATACAAATGCATACATTGCATAAACTATTGAAACAAAACATAACTAACAGAAAAGATATAGAATAGATATTATCATAGTGACATAGTACAGATAACCTCATTTAAATATTTCTTTGCAATAGTATAACTTTGGGACAATAAAAGATCAACAAGGCAAAGGCAACGTTGTCATACACTACATGAGACAGGGAAATAAGACATACGGGTTTAAATAGAAGTAAAATATGCTGTATTTTATTTACAAGATATGAACAGCTCCATGCCTTTTCTTTTACAAAAGTGTAATCCTAATGTTCTGTCAAGAATTAACTTCTAATTAGTAGTAAAAGCCTAATTAGGACTTTGTTACTCCGAACAAGGTCAAAAAGTCTAATCAGGGAAAATAAAAGCTTACTTATTTGGAGCTATAAAGTCTTAATTAAGTTCTTTATTAAAACCCCTTAGGAGGAGCTATTATTTTTAATGAATCATTATGATTTGTTACCAGGACGCTTCCGTATATTCTTAATGCATCATGTTTAAATGAAATGATAAATTTCAGCATAATGCCTAACGCCAACCACCATGATTATAACATACTTTGTAACATTTCAACATAGACATTAATCTCAAATTGCAAAATGTTTTATTTTTTTTTCAATTTTTGTTAGTTTAAACATATTTTATTGCATTCAATACATGTTTACAAATATATCATACAAATAATGAATATATATCAAAATGCAAATGGGTTGGGCAACAAGTTCTTACAACATTAGATAAAGCCCTTCCCAGTCAATTTTTGTTATAGAACTGTATGTAATATACTTTTATTAAACATTTTCAAATAAAATATTTGATAAACAAAACCTCTCTTGCCATGGTAATTTGCATGCTTGAGAATTGTAATTAAATGTTCATTTAAAAATGCGCCCGTGACCGAGTGGTTAAGATCGTTGACACCAAATTAATCTCTTGCTCATCACCGCAGTAGGTTCAAATCCCGGCAGGAACTTTGAATTATGTCATGTAAGTAAGCTAGCTTACAGAACGTCATTGGGTCTACTCCGGTGCCCACTCGTGAATGAAATAATACAAGGAGTGAGCACCTGATGTCTTTCCTTGAAAGTCGCCATATGACCGCTACGGAGTTGGTGGGGTCTAAATTCCATATATGCATTTACCTTTTGTATGTATTCATACATTTCATTTAATCACACGCAAGCTTCGCTCTATATGTGTTAAGTTTAACAAATTAAAAGATAAAGATCTTATTCTCCAAAATTACCGCCAAGTCCGAAAGTCTAAAGCACGCAGCTGAGCGATCAACTAGATTATGACGATATCCGAGTATATGAAGACTATACATTGCATAGTAGTAAAATCAGGTGTCAAGTGCCGTGTGGCAGCCGTAAAAAGTTGCCCCGTACTTAACTTCAATGTTGTTATATTTTCTGGTCCTTCGGGATCATTGATGCCAACACTATAAAGTGTTGAGAATTGAGTACCGCTCAAGCCGGTGCTAGGGGGCGTGAGGGATGTTGCACTTATTCATTATCCCTCATGTACAGACTCAACTAAACCGAGTCTGCAATTCTTATGTTATTTTGTTGTGATTAATGCTTCTGATGGATCACTTTGTTTCCAGAAATTTTTATTCCGTATATCGACATCTCCAAGAAGCAGAACAAAAGATCGTTTATTCGATATGATAAGCTGATTGTGGTCGGTGTACCTTATATCTTTGGCCAAGGTCTGAATAATAAACTGCCACATTTGAATATTGGACATGATGTTACAAATTCTGATTTTGACGTTAATTTTCATGCTATGAAATTAGGTGTGCGGAATATTTCTGGTTTACCATGAAAATTGACTGGAAAAAACGGTTTTTGTGATTCAACAGATTTTGTTGATTATATTAAGTCATTTAGCATTATTGGTTTTGCAGAAACTTGGGCTAAAAATTATGGTGAGTTTTTATAAACTGGTTATACATGTTTTGATGTTATTAGACCTTTAACTAAAAATGCAAAACGAATTTCAGGTGGAATATCTGTTTTTGTAAAAAATATCATATTTCATTATGCAGAAATTAAACATCTAAGATCCTCTAGTCACAATATTTTATGGCTACTTGTTAAATCTAAACATAATATGCTATTTGGTTTTGTTTATATGTTTCCAGAAAATTCGTCCATACATTCGAATGTGCATTGTTTGATATCATCGAAAACGAGCTTGCTATTTTCAAAAGTGACTATCCGGGTCATTCAATTTTTGTTTTAGGTGACTTTAATGCATATACATCCACAAACCCTGATTATATTGCTATGGATGGTGAATATCCATTGTTAAATGATACTTTTTATATTGAAGATACTGTTCCGCTACCTAGAGCTAATTCTGATGGTAAATCTATAAATAATTACGGCCAAAAATTGCTCTAGCTTTGTATTGCTACTGGGATTCGTATATGTAATGGCAGAATCGGTAACGATGCTGGCAAAGGTTGTTGTACATGTTATACTGATTATTCTCCTAGTCTTATTGATTATATTTTGTCTGATATGTCATTATCTGATTTTGTCTTAGATTTTGATGTTGAAAGCCGAATTGAATCTATACACATGCCCGTCTACATTAAAATTAAGTGCTCATCACAATTAGAAGATAATCTTTCTGAACAAGTACTTAGTAATGTCTCTGAAAATCTATATACTAAACTGAAATGGGATGAAAATAATAAACAACAATACATTGAAAAGTTAATTATAGGTCTTGACTCTATGTATGACTATTTTAATACTGCTTTAGATAATAATGATATACATCTAGCTGTACAACGACTAACGGATTGCTTTTACAATGCTGGATCACACATAAATAGAAATAATGTTGTTAATAATCTTAATATAAATCAGAAATGTCAAAATAGTATAATTCTACTTATAAACGACTTCGTACCAATGTACTAAAAATGTTTCTTTAGCAAATATATTTCTTTCTATAACTAGTCAAGATTTAATTACGTTATATTCGACACTTGTTTAACAAAAAATACAGGTTAATTGTTGAACTGTTGGTGCTTCATAAATCATAAATGTATATTCGGACATTCAAAACAATGTACATCAACAGAATGCCGACTCTCATCGCTTTACATTGTACATTGTCTTGAGCCGTAAAATTTGAAATTCTTACGTTGATCTTTTGGAGCACTTTAAATAGAAAGATATGCAAAGTAAACATTTAGATATACATTGAAAATTGAAAATTAAATTGAAAATCTTTTTAAAGCAATTCTTAGCTCAATTTGAGTAAAAGGCGTTGCAACGCTTTTCAATTTTGGCTCATTTGGTACGTTTTCAATAAATATTCTGGAAAAGGGGAGTGAGCGAATGACCTGAAATTTTGCGTACAAGTTATTGGACCTACATCTAAATGTATATTGGACTCGAAAATTTGTTTTTATGTCTGAGACCCTAATGGTGTCCCTTAAAACAAAACATGTGTAATTCTGGGGTACTTAAAACCAGAAAATAGACAAAAGATATGGCCTATATATGAAATATACTCTGTATTAAATTAAAAATTAAAGTGTATTGCAATCTTAAACCCGATTTTAGTTTAAAGTGTTTGAACGCTATTCATGTTAAAGTCATTGTGTGAAATATATTGACTATTCTAGAAAAACGGAGAGAGCACTGGCACTCAATTTATTTGTCCAAACTTACACCAAATTGTTCACAATCCTGTCCTCAGGTGTTTTTCAATAATTTATCAACTGGGAGTAAGTCTATCACGTTCATTTTTGCTAGTTTGTTTCTTTTTTCATTTATTAAATTTTGTCACCAGTATAGAGCCAGGTCAGCTTGCAGTATGACAGGCTCTATGATCCTGATAAGTTAGATAAGTCTATTTAAACTGGTTAATGGTTGTCATTGTCGAAAACATACTCTTCCGACAAAATATGCAAATAATAAATAACATGATTTTAATATAATAATTATTGTGTCATATCATAATATTGTGTTAATCATATTAGCGAAAATAAAATTTAGCATAACTACTTGATAACTTGATGAATTGTACCAAAGTAATGTTGATAAATAAAGATTATGTTTGTTTGTTGCTTTTTTTCCTGTTTTTACGCCGCGTTTAAAACATGTTTTATGTTATATTCCGGTTGTAGATCCCCTTAACTGGCTCTCCTGGATAAATAATTATATAACCAGTAATTATTACCAATTTCTTCGCAAATGACAAACTACTTTTTTCCAAGATTTCTGAATCAGCAATGACCATCAGACTCAATGTTCGATTTGTCTGTTTGCTTAAGTTTTACAGCGGTACTAACACATAACTGCTCATACCGCGCCAAACACTTAAATAAGTAGACCTTAAATAAGTTGAAACAAGTGTGTTAGTAAAATCTTAGAATTCAAGGTAATCGATCAGGGTGTTGGATGGAACTTAGGCAACATGTTCTCTAAGTGAATTGACTCTATGAAATATATCACGACCATGTGTAAGACTATGGCATTCAAGAACGAAATGTTTGACAATAAAATATTCATTGCAAGCTGTACAACTGGAGCATTGTCTCCTGTTAAAAGATAAAAATGTGTCATTCTAGCATGTCCAGTTATGCATAAAAAAGAACAACTTGATTACGACGATTAATGAGAGATAAAAATAATAATTTATCAAGACAAAGATTTATATTATAAAATTTGTTAAATACCCTTTTGCCCAATTTGATCTCTACTCAAGTGAAATTAGTTTACTTATTGAGGGTTTAAAATCATTTTTAGGAAAAAATAAATCTACTGGTTGAGAATTAAAGGATTCTTTAGCCAAAACATATACTTTTTCCTTTTCATTATTCCTACGTGGCTTGGAATCCAACATTATAAGAATGACTCGAAATCGCAAAGTGTTTCTTAATTATAATATCATCAGACCTTAGATGTTTAATCGAAGATAACACGGAGGGTGAATCTAAGAAAACAAATTAATTACCATTATGCTGTGAAATTTATGAAAATGCTAGATCAATAGCTTTCGCTTCTGAACTGAATTAAGATGCATTATCCGGTTTTATCAATACAGAAAGCTGCACTTACATTGCAACCTTTCTTTGAGCTGTCCGTGTAAATTTCTATAAAATGTTCATATTCTGTGAATTTTGAAAAAAAAAATGAGATCTGTTGTCACGGAGAAATGACGTCTCAACCAAAGCATTCCATAAATTACTTATCCGGTTTTCTCTCTTACATTACGTCTTTTTTGTATTTTAAATGTTTAACTGTTCAGGTCAATTTGACAACGAATTTTTTTTATTTTTGTTATGTATACGAAGACACATATTTACGAATTAATGTTTTCAGGTAAAGAAAATACAAAATCACCTTTAAAACATCTGGTAAGAATCTTTAATCAACGAAAATGTTTAAGTGACATTATGCTCATTTTTCCATTGTCAGGTTAAACTGACCTGACTATATAATTCAATATATTGACTGTGATAATGATTGACCAACAGTTGATCCTGGAAATTGGACCTTTGAAAATGGGATACTTTGAAAAATTACGGCAATATCACACTGTATGTATCATTTAACAAAGTATTTTAACAAGTAGAAAGCATCTGTTTCTTTTCTAAACATAAAGCCACAAAATAACATGATTGCGTTATTCGAATGACATGTTGTGTACATCAGCTTAAACTCTCCAAATAGTAATATAAAAAAGGAAGTTAAATAAAACTGTTAGCTTATCAAGTTCCAAAAATGTTTTTGAAATTCGCCCCAATAAATGACCCTGATTAACAAAGTTTTTAAACAAAGTTAGTAGTATCTTAATAAGAAACAAATTTAGTCCACGACATCAAAGGGATCAAAAATAAGTAAAATGCAAACTTTGAGCTGGCTTTGGATTTCGAACTATCTCGAAGATCAAAGTTCTAAATGGTAGGAGTTGTATTTCGATTTTGATCATTTTTAAGAAACATTGTCTTAAGGCTTATTATTCTAAAGTTGAATTTAGTCCTGAATTAGAATTCCAGTAAGCTCTTAGATCGATATTCATTATTTCTTAGCTTACAGTTGCATTTTCAAAACTTCATGTTTAAACCTTAGCTTTGGAACACCAACCAATACTGAGCAATTAGTGTAAAGTTTCTTGCTGAAGGAAACAACGACTTGCCCCTGACGGGGTTTGAACCCATGCGACTAGCGATCATTAGATTACTAGTCCGACGCGTTAACCTCTCGACCATGCCCCACATCAAACCTTAGCTTTTTGATGGTACTTGATATTAAGTTATTTAAACTATAGTTTTAGAGTCCGGGATAAAAAAGGCTTAAATCATGCTTGTATCGAACTATTATAGAACCAGTTCGTACGCCTCGTTTTTTTTTTCAAAACTCTACAAAGTTCTCGACTGATAACTATAAAGGGGGCCTAGATACCCTTTTCAAATCACACACGAAACCTGAACACTGAGACACTCGTAGTACTAAATTATCAACCAAACAAGTGTTTTTGACGACCAATTTTCAGATTTGGCACTCACTTATCTAATGACAAGCTAATACAAAGTTCAATAGGCTTGTCAAGATTTGTAGAGTAAATATAAATTGATAAAATATTTTAGGATCATAATATTGTAAGTGTATGAACAGATCTAAAAAGCTGTATTTGGTGAGTACATTTACGTTTGTGTTCTGTATTAATTTTTTTCAATATTGAGTCACAAATGCTTTTGTTAGTACATTTTTACTGACTCAAATAAATAAAAATCGAAAGAAGTAAAAATACAGTATACAAAATTTGTTTTCTTTGTAAAGTGAAATAATACATATAAAGTTAATCAAAAAATATCCAATGTTTTTTTTATATTAGAACTCAAACTTTTTGTGTTCTATGTGGACATGAGTTCGTAAAAATGCTCATTCTAAAAGTCAACAATTGTAAAACAAACTTTTTAATGTAAATAATTTGCCTCAAAAGGCACACTTTTTTAAATATGACTATTGAATAATCGGTTGGTACATTATTTAAAAAGATTGAAAAACGATAACAGACGTGCAATATTTATTTCTTTTATCAATTGAAAAAAAGATTATATTCTTTCCAAGTTATAAAATAAATAAAATCAAAGTATCATAACAAGATAACTGTGCAAAACAATAGGACTATGATGGCCATGAATAGTTTTACATAATAACTACAGTGACGGCTTGGCCGAGTGGTTAATGCGAACGACTTGTAATTTAAGACTGCTGGTGGCGCGGGTCGGACCATCCGTTGTTTCCGTAAGCAAGAAATTCTTCACTCATTGCTTAGTACTGTTAGTTCCAGGAATATATTCGAGAGTGTTCTAATAAGGTAAGCGTTTCCAACACAATCGAATTGAAATGACTTAAGTATAAACTATGTAAGATTTTTGGCAAGGTTTGTGTGTGTTTTTGTTTTAAGTTCTATTATCCATGATTACGGTACACACCAAAAATATGCAAATTTACAATATATATAATAAAATACACGAACTTATTAAAATAGAAATTTGAAATCCACAAGTTATCATAGTCTAGTGACTGTAAAGAAATTACTTCAACAAATTATTTTTATCAATCTTGTTTAAAATAACTTAACAGTTAAATTCTTCTAAATTTGGATGGCCAAAATAATTCAGATGCTATTCAGGAACAAAAGTCAAGAATAAAATATTCAATAGCAAGACAGGTCTGTATCATTTTGTTTTTATTTGAAGATGTTTTTAAGATTTAACATATACAAACTTACTCTATAACAAAAAAGTACTGACAATGTAAAGACGGTCGAAAATGAAATCTTTTTGCTATTCATTGTTTAAGAAAGTTTACTGCGAACTTTTCAATTTTGATTTAAAATGATCCATGATGCATCAAAAATTAGAAAGGGATAGACTGAAGTGGTCATATTTTGTTAATCAATCAATCTCTTATTTCAATTTCAGTTCATATGTCTTTATTCATACTAAATTTCTTTTTTATCATATCTCTGCTTTATTTCGAGTTTGACAATGTGAGAGCGTGTCGCAACATTGATATTTTATGAGGTTTGTTTGTTTATCTCTATCATTTTATTTTACTTTCTGATTCAACTCGACATTTATTTTGTCATCAGAACGGTTCACATTATCATTTAGTAAAAGAAATGTATACAGGGGTATTCGTGATTTGTATGTATTTCGATTAAATTAGGAATATTTTATCAAGTCCACTTAAAAGTATCAAATATATACTTACAAAGTATCAAAAGACGCCAAGATTTGTGATAAAAAGACTTTAAAATAAACAAAAATTATCTCGATGAATATGTCAAGAGCTCACTGACAATGTATGATTATAGACGGAAGTCGAAAAGAATAGTCGACTTATGGCTTTTGTCCTATCAATTTTTGTCACTCAAATAAAAACACAGGGAGAAAATCATTGTATAAAATCATGCGGGGGCCCTTAAAAGCTTATTAATTAAATATGAAGTAAGATTTTGATCTTTGAATAAATATTTGCGTAATATTTTAAATCGAAAGACATACATTCACTGGTTTCAATCATGGTATAAGATAGGAAGTCCGGACTAAACTTTAAAAAACAAACATATTTATTAATAAGTGCAAAACTTTGACAAAATTCGCAGAACTTGAAAAGGCCTGCGATATGCACAACTGGACTTGCTACTAAACAGCCAATGGTAGGATACCATGTCATCGCGCAACTGCAAAATGCTCCCAATTGGACTGTTATCCCATCGACTCGAATATAAAATGAGCCGCGTCACGACAAAACCAACTTAATAGGTTTGCGACCAGCATGGATCCAGACCAGCTTGCGCGTCTGCGCAGTCTTATCAGGATTTATGTTGTTCGCTATCAGTTACTTCACTTGTTGTAACGATGTTTACAAAAAAGGAAAGTTAAGTTCATGATAAGTTTTATCATTTTAAATTGAATAAATAAGTATAATGCTAATAAATTTCGATCGGTTAAAACACTCTGTTTGTATTCCGTGCTTTGTATGGAAACATGCATGACCAACACTGTTTAATGTATCGTAGACACTGTCAATTTGGGGATGCAATTTATATAAAAAAACGTTATTGGGGACATTTCTCAAATTTTTTTCATTATTCACTTTAACAAAATTAAAAAATTTCACCGCCAAAGATGACTATCACTCTTAAATTTTTTTTGTTTTAGCCCGCCCTTTTTTTTAGCTGTTGAACCCCTCTGATTCAATTACTTTAAAGTGCTTTTTTTTTCCGCACTTCAACCAAAATTGTTAGTTCATCACTGTAAAATATTTAAAACCAAAACCCATTGTATCACTCAAATACGTTTCTAACCCTTTTATTTAAATTTTTTATAAATAAAATTTGAATTATTTTTCCTTCTCTCGTTTAAAAAATTTATTTTTAAAATTTCTATTTAAGAGGGAAATTTTTCAATCCCCGCGTAAACATATATCACCCTTTTACTTAATTTTTGCAAAAAATGGGGAACCCGATTATTTGGAAATTAGTTATAAAAGTTTAATTGCAACACGTGTGTTTAAATAACGTCCTCATCTCTCTTTAAAAGTGGTTTTGTAACACAAATTAAATTTTTTGGTCACACAAATCTGTTGTTAGTGTCCGTACACAGCTATTCCTTTTTTTTAAACTGCACAAACAGTCTTTAAACTGAAAGATTCCCCAAAAAATCAAATTGCCACAGTAAACATCTGGGTTTTACTAAATAAGCAAAACTGCCAGATAGTTGCGCATTTTGGGGTTTCTTAATATGCGTTGTACTGAAAAACTTTACAATTTACTTCTGCCGTCGTTTAAAAAACTTAGTCGATAAAATCAAATCCCAAACACTTGAATTTTTCCATGTCTCCAACCTTTTTCATTTCAGCTCAAACTTTCTTCTCCAACTGGCAAGATCTTGATTCCCAACCAGTTTGGAAACAATTTTAAGTTGTTTTAAATTCATATTTTATGATTTAAGGTATTGTAAAAATAAAATAATCGGTTTACGGGAGGCTGGGCATTGCTTTTCAATAATTCAACTCTAACTATTAAAATTAATTGAATTCGGCCTGTACCCACTGAAGGCAGGCTTAACTGCAGGACAAAGGAGAGACAGTTTTCTTTGGATAAAGATGAGCAAATAGGTCAGCACGCGGGAGGGTAAACCATACGGGGTAAGGAAGAACACCCATGGGGGCTTTAGATAGTGCCCAATTATTTAAACAAATTGGGAGGTTTTTAAGTCCGAAAAAATAAGTTAAAATATTAGGGGAGAGAGGAAGAAAAGGAAAATAAGGCAGGGTTAGAGGTGCTAACCGGACATAACATGGATAAGGTTTATTCAATAACTTTACTTCACCCCTTTTATGTTTTTTTTACCCTTTATTCAAATTTTTCATCCGTCGCCCAATTTGTTTTATACTGTTTGCAATCGTTTTCATTAATTTAAAAATTTAAAAAGATAGAAGGTTTTAAATAAAACCCTTTTGCAGGGATAATTTTTTTAGTAGAAAAAAACCCGAATGAGAAAACACGTCAATAATTTTAAAGGAGCAAAATATTTGGGCTGTCAAAATGTTAATTTGGGTAGGTAGGCCCTTTTAATTAGTTTTTATCTATTACAAAAATTTAATTTCAGATTTGTTTTTTAAAAGAAGCGTTTTCTGTTTTTTGTTTTAAATAATTTTAAACTTTATCCCTTCCCTTTCACCGGCTGTCACACTTTCAAGTTTCGTTTAAAATATAAGGATTACAAAAAAAATGATTCATAGAATCATAGTTCTTGGGTATGCCTTGGGAAAGTTTTTTTGTTTTTTTGTTTTGTTTGTTTAAGATAGGAAAATACAGGGTTTATTACATAGATTTGCATAAAACATATTTACTAAACCTTTTTGAAAAATTTGTTAGATTCATTGTTGGATTCTTTTAGCTTTAGGTTAATGCAAACGCTTGGATCGGCCCTTATCTATAGCTGAATCATCTATCCCCGCAGCTATATTTTCAGCTCAATATGAGAATTTCAGTAAGTTCTGTAATCTTGTTTCAATATAACTTGTGTAGTTTTTATGTCGTTGTGATGAAGTTTAATAATTCATCTGCATACCGGCATTTACTTATGAACATATGAAAAAAAAAGTAAAGTCTTATCATACAACACGATAAGTTGAACCGAGAGTAATTAATTTTACAGTATAATTACACAGATATTAATGAAAGATGCGTATAAAATTGTTGCAAATGTTAGAATTCTTTTTTTTAAATTTATGGTATTGTCAACCGACTAATCTTCCCCTTTCCTTCCCAACAAGGTTTGTTAAAATGAATTAAACTGAATGTATCCAGGAACGCTAGAAAAAGCCAATCAATCATTAGGATGTTACATAAATGAGGGGAAAATTTTCACACCCTCGGGTTTCTAATGATATATGCCTATAAAATTCCAGGTACTTATTAAGAAATAAAAGGGAATAGTTTTAATGAGTTGCCATGCTTTTAACATACTGATTCTTCTTTGTCATAACCCTCTTCTGTGGTCCTCCTGTTTCCATGTTTCATAGTTTAAAAATAGAATATATTACCTATGTCCGCTTAAAAAATGATAATTACAAACAAGTTAAAAAAAAACGATTTTTCAAGTTATAATTGTTTTTCAAATTTTAATATTCGTTTTTATCGACTTTAAATTCATAATGGTGCTTACAGATGGGACTGTTTTTAGGGCTTCACTTATTTTGGGTTTGATGGAAAAAAGCCCCAAACAAAATTAAAACCCGACAGTGACAAAACAAGCATTTATTTCAATTTTGAACCAGAGAAGGGTACAAATGATGTCTGGGTCAATATAACAACAAAAAAAGAGTTAGACAGGGAAACTTTAGTAAGCAAACCGTTTGTTTAGTTTTCAATAATGATAGATATAACAAACTTAGTTTTAGTGCCAAAATAATGTTGTTGTTTTTTTCTTGGAAAAGTCTGAGACTTATGCCTCCTGATTACTGAAAAGGCAGTAAAGGTGTAACTGTGAAATGTGATTCAAAAATGTTTTAAAAGTTTAACACGGTGTTTATTGTTAAAATCATTTCATATAGCATCTTTATAAACATACAGCATTATTCGGTAATTATTCCAGCAAAAACACAAGCTAAGCATTGCCGAAATGCTTAGGTCAGGTATTCCATATGCTTAAAAAAACTAAATACTGTATGCTATGTTATAATCTCACAAAGAAAAATTCTGACAAAAATATCGAATTTTCAAAGTAGAATGTATTTATATCTATAGTTTTATTGTTGTTCCTAGAAGGCAATTTCGGTAGATTTTAAAAACTTCTAATAATTAAAATTGTTTTTATTCAAGTATTTTTAGAATATAGACTTGTGGAGATACGCGCTATTTTTGAAAACAACTTCTAAATACTCGGTTTTGAAAATTCAAAGGAGTATGGTAATACAACTAGTAGAAATAGTCAGAACAAATTATTAACTTTACATAGAAGATTTTCAAAGGATCGACCACTGGTCTGGATTGATCATGCAATTAAAGTTTAGAGTTTGCTTACGAGATTTTTTAAAAGCCTAAAGGGAATTACAAAAAGAAGAACAAATAAAGATATAAAGAAAACAGAATTAAATCTTAATGCAACATGTTTTTACTAAGTCACTTTCTTCTTTCTACTTTAAGGGAAGTACGATAAAGATACAACTTATAATTACTGATGATCAACACAACGAGGTAAGAGTTTTTATGTTCTCTCTCTCTCTCTCTCTCTCTCTCTCTCTCTCTCTCTCTCTCTCTCTCTCTCTCTCTCTCTCTCTCTCTCTTTACAATATTGAAAGATTTGAATCATTTTTTTTATTAATTCAAAACAAATCCAAACATGACAAGACATAAATTCATCTGAAATTATGTCAAAGTGGAAAAATACATTGAAAACGGGAACGATCATTGAAACAAACAGTATATTCTGCTACTTTTGACTTTTGTTAAATTTGTTAGATTGATAACTTTATCATTTACATATGTCACCCGCTTCAAAATTTAAATTATATATTGTTATACTTTCAGATTAAATTTGAACATTTAGTTTATATACTTGATGTTAACGACAATTCACCAGTGTTTCAAAATTTGCCCTACACTTTTGACATAGATGAGGTATAGTATTAAACAAAATTTTCCAATGTGTACCGGAGTATTTTATATTTTTTCAGGACTGGTTATGTTGTTTTAAATATATTTTATAATAAAGAATATATTTAGCAAATGTTAGTTATTAATTTCAATAGCGTAAAGACTGTTTAAGACAAATTTATAGAACATAAGGTTTTTCGCCGTCATATTTGTAATGGTGGTGGTGGTGGTATTTTAAAACATCCGCCTCACGGCAAAAAGACACATTTTATGTACCAGAATCGTATCGTTCATTGGCATGCTGTCAAGCAGAGTTGCCTTCACATTTGTATGGAAATGATAACTTCTGTACATGCCAGAGCAGAGGTACAGTGCGAATGACCGTAGAAAGAGCTTCATGATCAATCACAACAAAAGTGACTGCACCAGTGGGAATCGAACCCTGGTTGCCCGATTCAAAATCTTACGCTTTACCTATTGCGCTAACCGGACTGATTTTTATATCAGTTTATAACTGTTTTACTTTCGCTTTTGATATCGAAATTCGATTTCATTAAATTATATCAATAGCTTCCTTGCAACAAAACGATTGTTTACTCAAACATCAGGGCAACGGACAGAGACAATGGTCAGAATGGAACAGTGACCTTTTTTATGAAGGTAAATAGTCGATTAAGTTCAATTTCGTATGTTAGTATCGTAAAATCGTAAAATATTAAGAAGACCTTTGCAAGAACAGGTGTATTACGGATCACATGTCAAACGTGTGACGCACGCACATATTTCACATTTGGTGTCACCGTTAATCTTCGTGCCGATGTGTTTGTTGTAGCTGTTGATTATGATATAGTGATAAGAAAGTAGTGGTTCTGTAAGTAGAGTTGGTGATGGCTATAAATACTGTTACTGTAACAGTTTAAAGTAAAAGTAGTGTTTTAAGGGAAAGTGTTAGTAATGGTAATTGTAGTGGGTTTATTTCTGAAGCAGTGTGAGTTATGTTATTGGTAAAAATAGTGTAATAACTTGTACTGTTGTTATGATCGTGTCAGTTGTGTTGGAAGTTGCAATGTTAGCCCAGTTATTGATATTGTTACAGCGATAGTTATAATAGTGGTAGTGTAAGTGGTTGTTATGATAATGTAACAGTGGTAAGTAGTGGTCGTCGTTAGCTATTGATACTGTAACAGTGACAGTTGTGTTAGAAATGATAATTGTAACGGTTTTGATATTGTAATAGTAAACCCAAACAAAGGTATCATTATTATAGAAAACGTACATTATCACTACATGTGTAGAAAATAAAACTTGAAATGTAGCTGTATATGAGTAATGAACTTTATTGTGTTGACCAATGATACGTATTGTAGAAAAAAATATTTATCTGTCATTTCTTTTGAGAAACTTGATTCAACTTTTTCCTCAGTTAATTGTACAAGTCTCTATCTTTTTTTTTAATGTAAATGACCGTGTAAACAAAACAGTATCACACCAGTGTGATAAAAAATGTGAAACGTGCCGAATGACCTTGCATCGTTTTGAATATATATGTCGAATTCATTGCAAATTGTTTCTCATACTATTTTGATATATTTTATACGTAATATAATACATCCTTGTAGTTAAAAAGTTTAATATATAAATGTTTCTTTTTTATATTTGCCCTACTGTTAAGTCCAGTGAAATACCTGAGTTAAGAAATTTTTGACGATTTGCCATATACTTTCGTCAATAACGCTTGCTAAATCATTTTTATACATCTATGTAGTTTACGAATAGTAGGTCAATGGTTAAATCAGTTAGCTTTTATAAGTAACAAACTATTAAACAGTGGCGAATGTCGTCACTTCCTTTTTCCAGTTAAGGAATAAACCATTTTTGAAAGGTGATAACAATTATATTGAACATGAAATGAAATGTTTTATCCGAGTTTTATCAAACTATTATATTATTAGAAATAACAAAAATATATATAATAAGAAATAATCGAAATTCTAAACTTATTATTTTTAAGGACTGCATGTTGCTGTTTATCTTTTTATGTACATCTATTTACAATCAACCCACATTAATCAAATTGTTTATTTTTTGTTTTTATTTTTCATTCCATTTCAGCCTAAAACACAGGTAAGAATTTGCTTGTATAGAAAAAATGAAATGAAAAATAATATTTACAAAGTCGTCGTTCTGTTTAGCTAAGTGTCAATTAAGAGCTGTTTTAATCACACAAATAACTTTATTGATGTATGTGCTATAGTTTTTTTTACTTAAAAAATTAATTAAATTATTTTTGGGAAAACATTCTTCTTAAAAGCTGACAGACAGAATGATGAAAATTCAGACGCATTTATCTTTCAGACAGCAGAGTTCAACAATACATTTTCGATGGACTCTACAACTGCGGCTATTTCATTAGTGAAATGTTTATCTTTTGAAAGGAACACTTACTATCATTTTGTGATAACTGCAAAGGTATATTATGATAGATTATAATAATGATAACACAAGTTCTTTAAAGTTGGCGGTCTAGCGGATTGAAGTTGGCGCGAACTTCGTGGCATTGCGAATTTGCAGCATAGTGTTAATGATGGTTAAGTTGGCGGCATGGTGGCATAGTGGCATAAAACTATAAAACTTCTTTCAAAATTATTTTTCTGCTAAAGTATCATTTAAATGGCATGAAAAGTATTTACAACTACTTTAAGGGGCATTTTGTTTTTATGAAATTGCTTTAGAACTTTTGGCCACCATGCAGGCCACGGTCTTCACCAAAGCTTAGAATTTCCTAGGCCGTAAAACTAAGTTAACTTCACGTCGCTAACAACACATGCTATAAAATGTAAAACAAATGATAAAGATTTTTAAAAAATCTTTTTATAATTGTGTTATATTATGTTTAAAAAAATACAAGTATAATTGAAATGGTTCAAAATGATTTTACAACGTTTAAATGTTTTCTCATTTATGCTTTCTGATAAGGTTTTGTTCACAGTAGGTAATCAGAATTTTATGTCATTCGGAAAATGCTGTCTTAAAATAGAAAATTTCGAAACAGGAAGAATGCTCGTCAGTGACATGTTAACGATTGATTTATTTACAATGTCATTCGTGTAGTAAGTCAAATCAGCGCCATGAATCACGAAGAATATGTTGTAGTGTTTTAGTGGTGTCTGATTTCGATTCTACTTGAAAAGCATTCTAAAATATATTTAATGTATGCATACATGTCATAGTA
This sequence comes from Ruditapes philippinarum, assembly GCF_026571515.1. NCBI lineage: Eukaryota > Metazoa > Mollusca > Bivalvia > Venerida > Veneridae > Ruditapes > Ruditapes philippinarum. Next base: position 24,926 of record NW_026852209.1, read on the forward strand.
AAATATTATATTCATTGCAATTTATGACATTTTCCGAGGCTATTACACTTACATTCGTTTTAATTTGGTCGGAATGAGATACATGCCTATGATCAATGCATGTACTGTATTATTTCTTGCAAATCCATAATTATAAACTTTACGTATATTGAGATAGATGCAACCATAACAAACTGATTTGACTCACACAAAAAACTTCGGTCTCGTGTGAGTCAGAACCCTCTCATAGTCAGACGATTTCAACATCCAAAGGCAGATTTTGGGGTACTTTTTGTTCTGGGTCGAAATAATGATATCCGTCATAATTATGTTGCAGTTCGGATCGGAATATCCGTTCTGAGAGGGACACACCCAGTGGGCGGTAACGAGGCTTGCTATTGATATTCTCACATAATTATATACGGTCATCACTTTTTATTCCGAAAAATGCGAAATTTAGCCCGCAACATCCGAATTAAATACAATTCGGTTGGCAGCCTTACGTGTTAAATGTCAAAGAGTGTAAACTCATACAAGCCCATTGATTGAAATATTCAGCACTTGAGTTTTAAAACTGCTTTTAAATGTTTGTATAATCCAAGTGTTAGAATAAGAAGATATATATCCAGTTTGAGAAACATAAATAAATAACACATAGGTCTGTGGGTAACAGTAAAGATATCATCCCGAGGAAAATAATGTTACCCGAGGCGCAGCCGAGGGTAACAGTATTTTTACGAGGGATGATAATTTTACTGTTACTGTCCGTTTAGGATAATTATTTAGTGACGCGTCGGTCAAGTCCACTATTACGGTGTAAAACAGTTATTACACTGTATTTGTTATCTGTAGGCAAGCAAAGTAGCGATATAAATTAAAATATCGACAAATTTATCAACTGTCAGCGTAACGCAGTAGGTAAGGATATCGCCTGTTAATTTTCTAGTTAAATATCAATGCAAGACAGTCAGACTTTGATTGTTTTTCTTTTCGCAAAGATTTTTTTTTGTAAAGATTATAAGGGTTGTGTTATTTTCTTATTTCAATCTTTTTTCTTTCTTTCCTTCTTTTCTTCTTTTTTTAATTTTTTTTATATATTTCAATGTTATATTTATATATATAACTAATCAATTTATTTCATAACAATTATTTTCAATTCAGTTCAATATTTTGAAAAACAATACATTAACTTCATTCCGATGATTCCGAGTCCGTCAACACGTCCTCACCCTCCTCCGCCGTGTCAGTTTCCTCGTCACTAGAGTGCAATTCTATTACAATCTTTTCTATTTCGGCATCAACTGCGATGTCTAGCTCCCAGTACTGTTTTTCTATTTTTTGAAATACAGTTCTGCCAAAAGTCAACTGTGATGGATGATAAAGCCTCTTCTGTTTTCTGAAGCAGCGCCGTCATGTTGAAGGTTGTATTTTGTCGCGCAACAGATCCCTTCACACCTGCCCACACAAGCTCTATGGCATTAAGATCAGCATGATATGCTGTAAGTCGTAAAACGTCATGGCCATGACATTTCAACAGGCTGTCAAGTACATACCGGGGCGCTGGTTTGTTACTCTTACATAGCTGCAGTAGCTGGGCCTTCAACATGTTATCTTCAAAAACAATACCATGACGACGTAACCAGTCTTGAATTTCGGCTTTACGGTTGGCTTGAGTAGGACACTTGTCGGTTTGAAGATTATGGTACGGAGCGTTGTCCACTATCAAGACTGACCTTGCTGGCAAATTTGGAACAAGTTTTTCTCTGACCCACTTCAGGAAATTTTCGCCGTTCATTTCACTGTGATAATCTCCGGTAGATGACTTCGATTTAAACAGCAGTGATGATCCTTCAATAAAGCCATTTTCGTTTCCGGCGTGTACCACAATTAAACGATCCCCTTTGTTCAACGGCGATTTAAGTCCAACAAAAGTTGACTGCCAAGATTTCGCAACTGTATGGGAAGTGTGAAGGAATGTCTCGTCTGTATAGACAATGCTTCTGCCTTCATCCCTGTACTTTTTTATTTGTCTCAGGAAGTGAACTCTGGCTGCAACTATATCTGAACGCTCCATTAGTACACTTCTGTTTGACTGTGTCTTTCTCCATACAAAACCTAATTGATGTAGGGTCTTTCGTAGACTCTCTTTTCCGCCCTTGTAGCCGATTTTCTCGTGTAAGGCTTCTTGAAGGGTCTTAATGTTTGGGATGCGTTTCTGTTGCATAAACATTTCTTGCATTGTCCGTCGAATCACACCAAAATCGAAATCATCCAAGATGACTTTGTCTTTTCTAACCTTCCTTTGAGCAGCCGGCTTGCTCATCATATTTTGTATGCGATAAAACGTGGTCTGTGAGACACCGGTCAAGTTTGCAGCCCTTTCCATGGGTGATGACAATGGAATCTGTAATGCACCAGACTGCTTTTCATCTTTACAGACCTGAAATATGGAAACATATGAATGAATATCAAAGATTTAGGCTTACTATGGAAAACCAGCAAAAGAGTATATAAACACACAACATGCCTTTATAACATGATGCAGAATTTTCTTAGACAATTCGTCGTAATTCTGGTAATTACGACCAGAATTCAATGAAGCCATATCTAGCAAGTTAAGCTGGGGCAAACTTACACTGAATACTGAACGGAATGCATAAATATTCAAAAAATGTTTCATCTATAGTTCAGTTGACACGAAATGCTCGTGCACTGTGCAAGTACTATGACTACTATATACAAGACACTACACAGTTTAAAAAGTCATTATTACCACAAATTTACCAGTGTATTTGAATGATTAAATATTAAATATAAAACTACCTTTATATTCCAATTAATTTGCATCTAATGTAAATTAAAAAAAAATATGGAAAGAAAAAAAGAAAAAGTAAAACAACTTTTGGGGCTCGAACTCATGATAAAATTCACGTTTATTCGCATCCCAAGGACTATACTACCTTTGCTATCAAGACATTTCAAATAATACTTCTTATCTTGTATTATATTCGCTTCTAAAAATCCTGTTTTACCTATACAGACAAAGGTTGTAAACCTTTGTATACACAAAAAATGAAACGTCACTCTCATATTATCATAGCGGCACAGTACATACAAACCCATGTGTTATTTATTTTATAATCCCGAACAAATACTGTGATGATCTGAATTTGTCAACTTAATCTAACTGTAACAAAAATAAACCAAGAGTAGCAATAACTAAACTGTCCTTACCTTGCAAGTTTTAAGTGTACTGTAGGCCTACTTGAGAAGCTGTTTTTCTTTTATTATTTAAGCAAGTGATGATATCTACCAGTCATAAACATAAAATAAGCTGTGTTTTATCTAGAAAACAAAACACTAACCCATTTATAAGGTTATGATCTTTGAAATCTGATCCTTCTGTATCCAGAATATAATTTCTTCGCACGGTTTTTGACAAAGTGCATTTACAAAATAACGATGCTATCCTACAGATGTCTGACGGCCAACTCTATCAAATAATCCTTTGTTGCATGCTTTAATCGTCTGCATGTTCCAGTTTGACACAAACTTATTCACATTACAATAACTTCCGTTGAAAACGGATGTTTATTTTTTGACTATTCAACAAAAAGATATTTCATACGCGAAAAGAACTCTAGGGTGCAAAGAACTAAATTTTATGAGAATCATGGTTACTTTGGTGATGCCTTATCGTCGAAAATAAGAATGAATCGAGGGAAAAATGGCGGCCATTTTATTTCATTTTATTTAGAAAAAAGACGACATGACCAGATTTTATACTGTTAAAAATACTGTTACCTATGTAACAGTACAAAATTCTTAGTCACGTGGTACACTTGCATTAACAGTTAGAATAACTGCCAGAGGCCTATGGGAAATTAACATTACGAAAAAAGTGAGGGGTAATAATGTTTATTATCAAGAGTTTTAATGTCCCCAAGCCAAGCATAATTTTCAAGGTTTGCTCATTTTATGTTATTATAAATAGGATGGTGGGCCAAACGGCGGGTTAACATCAACAGCTGATTTGATTATACAAGTTAAAGACGTGCAGAATAAACCACCTTTCTTCACTGGTACATATAGAAAAAATATCGATGGAAGTATTGCACGTGTATGTAATTCTTTAAGATGTGTTATTTATAACGACGTATTTTAAGACTTGTCTTGCTGTTCTAAATAGTTCAGCTGTCATAAATAGTGTAAAAACATCATGCATGTAAATATATATATTATATATTGAGAAATCCCATTCAGTTCAATTCGTTAAATGACATACAATATGTATTTACATTGAAATTTGTATGACGACTCTAGTTGACATAGCTTTCAAAATCTATTATTAATTTCATAGTAATATTAATATTGCAGCATGCTTAAAAGTTGAGTTCATTATAATAGCCTTATAAGGGAATAACATTGAAAACTGTTATTTCACCGTTCATGATAGGATGTGAAATTCTTCCACCCTAATTTCATGGCAAGCTACAAGAGCAATGATCAGTATCATAGGAGTTTGTTTGTTAAAAATATTAAAATATAGAATATTAGAGTGAAATAGAAACAAAACTTAGGCGATAATGTGATGAAATATCTTAATTTTCTGTAAAAAATTGTCAATATTATAGGACAGCTTTAATTTTTTAAGGGAACTGATGTAATTCAAGTCAACGCTGTTGATGGTGATTCAGGGATATCTAACGAGATATCTTATTCTGTTCTATGTAAGTCACCAGCTTTTTAAAATTCTTATAAATTACGCTTTCTATAGTTTATTGTAGTTATAAACATGGATAACTTTAAGTTCATGGTTTTTGTTGTCAATGTATCACCTTGTTCACGGACAAAATAAAATATTTGATTTATTTCAGAAGTGAGATAAATTGATATAAATGCACTGGTGGAACAGAATTTAACATATATAGGAGTTTTTACCAGTTAGTTACTTTTTATGGATTATAATAAGATTTCCTTCCTTCCAAAAACCAGCTTTAAATCATTTTGTATTGTGAAAACAAAATGCAAAAATAACAAAACAATACGTTAAATTTTATGTTATGTGTTTTTTTTCTATTAAAACTGTTCATAATTTTACTTTTTCATATACACAGATAGCAGTTGTGGAGACGTGTTTGCTATAGACAATCACACCGGTGTCATTTATGCTGCAACGAATGTAGATATAAATACAGGACAAGTCAGCCAACAGTTTGGACACTGTGTTTTGACCATAGAAGTACGTATATTATAAAACAAAGAATATTTTCTTAGGCATGCACATTTAAAATCAAATAAAAAAAACATTGGTCATGTCTTGTTTGAAAACATCGAATTTAAGATTTTCATTTGAAACATTGTTTCACGTTTTGTAAATCATCTTAACATGTTTATGTTATAGCCAATTCTCATGGCTTGCTGTACATATTATGTTGATTTTATTATGTTCTTCTAGGCAAGTGAAATAGAAATGCCACACCAAAAACAGTACGGTTACACAACTACATCGACAAATGTTACGTTAATACTGTTGGGTGTTACATACAACACACTTCCGAGTGTCAGTCCAGCCTGCAATAACGCCGGTACTCAATATACAACTACAAACACATCACCCCCTACCAATATACCGCTTTCTTGCAAAGGTACTAAGTCTTGTCGCTAAAATAATTCACATTTCGACTTACATCTTGCACACAAATATCAATATATCACACACGATTACGGGTTTTATTACAAATAAACCTTATGAGAATTGTAACAACCTCCCTGCTTACTTTATGAAGGTACAGTTATCATCAGTATAACACGTCAATCTATTATAAGGATCTATAAACTACTGTATGTGTATTTAAATTCGCGGAAGCAAATTTTCGCGGAAAGGTCCATTTTGGGGGTATATACAAATATTCGCGCTATTTTGAATTCGCGGAGGTGACTGCTGAAAATCATAAATTCGCGTACATCCATCAGGTTAAAAAATAAGCAAAATTACTCTTACACGATTAGGCAAAATGTTTTTCGCAAGCAGCCTTCTTTCATTTTACATTTTACTGTAATCATTGTGGGACTTAACAGTTATTTTCAACACCTGGTGTCAAACAGTACGCTATTGTACAGAACAAAGACATTCAATTTGTCTAGCGGACAGATTATGGCAAACAAAGGAATGTCCGTTAACGTGCATGATTTTTCACAGTTTTAAACAGCACTGAATGCATTATCTTTTCACCGATTTTATTAAAATGTTGACTGAGTAATTGTGTTTTGTTTTCCATGTTTTCATCAGTCAAAATCGTTTGTGTTTGTGTTATTTGTATTGTGTTTTTAGAAAAACAAAATATAATCTGATCAGATGTCAAGACGTTATGACATAGACTATGAAATAAAGAGCATGATGGAATGGTATTGTTCAAACATGTATATACTTATACAAGAATCCGATAATCATATAGATGCGCGAAAATATGGCTATTAAAAAATTATTGGTGTAGAAATATTCGCGCTGAACATTAATTCGCGGATCGAATGTCACCGCGAAGATCGCGAAAATTTGAAGCCCGCGAATATTTCTACACATACAGTATTCTTTTCCAAACAATACCTTTAGTGTTATCGCCAAACTTATTTCTGTATTTATTCTTAGTGCATAAGTGATTGCGTCTTAAAAAATCAATTTACCTCCAAAGAATTCCATAAAGATGAAGCTTTTGGCTCTTGCAGAAGACTGGGGCTTTGACAATCCTTGCAATAAAAGCAGTGTGCTGAAGGGAGTAACGAAGTTTCCTCACCCTGACTCTATTTTTAAGTTTTTGATATGTGATGCCTCGGGAAAAACATTTTCGGCACAATGTCCAAAGGAAGAGGTAATCATTTCCAATATTATAAGAACTGATTAAAATTTATCTTTTTATGAATGAACATAAAAAGTTTTAAGAAGAATGGGAACATTACTAGCAACATTTATGGCAATCATTTGTTTTGGTAGCTCTTATGATATTTTCGATCTATGTGAAATAATAATTTATTTCCGATTTAATGTCTTCAACAATATTTTTTCTATTCAGGTTTTTCATGCTGATTGCTCTTCATGTGCATTACCAAACCAAACTTTTTCAAAGTCTTGTACGATATCTAATGAGATGTTTAGGAAACCTTGTTCAAAAGAAAATATCATAGCTGGTAAGATAAATAGGCGGATTGATAGATGCATGGGTGGATTGGTGGAGAGAGAGGTAGACTACAGTGGAAACGAATTATAACATAAAACCAATATAAAAATCAAAGGGCTACAAGCTCTGTGGTATTTTCTGATTATTGCAACATAAATTGTACTGTATATCTGTATGTATTTTCCTGTATAAGTTTATTTTTATGTACTTTAATTCATCTTGCAGGGTACAGACTGCGTTTAGATATGTTACTATATAACAGCTTTAGTTTGATACATACGGATTTTTGCATGACTAGAGTTGCAACAAAATTCAATATGTTCATTTTTTATGACAGCCACACTTTATCCTTTCATATCGTGGCTACTTCCTTAAAAGACACTTTGAAAAAAAAGTTGCCTCGACTGGGATTTGAATCCCAGGTCCCTCACACCCTGAGCGAGCGCATTACCCCTGCACCACGGGGGTGATAATTTCGGGGTATCTTGTTCACGATAAACCTGTTGTTCAAAACTGATGTAAATAATTTAGCGAAAATCTTTTCCCCAAAACAGTCCGACATGGATATATATATATATAAAAGCATATTTACTTTACAGGTAATCTGACTTTTCCCCACCCAAACAGCACAAATAAATATATACGCTGTGATAGTCGAGGAAATGCATGGGAAGAAGAATGTTTCTCCGGCTCCTTCTGGGATCAAACAAAGATGATTTGTGTGTTACCGGAAGCTTTCAATCCTTGTCACAGGCGTGACAGCATTGTTCAGACACTTTATCCTCACTACTGTAATCCTCGCTTATATGTCCAGTGTGACAACAACGGTCACCCTTTAGTACACATGTGTCAGAAGGATTACGTGTTTCTAAACAATGATCTTACTTGTTCTCCACCTGGATTTCCAGGTACAGAATATCTAAGGTACACGTGTAACTAGGATTTGAAAGAAATCGCATGTGAAAGAAACATTTTCACCACAGAAAGACTTTTGTATTATTCAGATTGATGATTTTTATAATCATATATGATACGATGTATATATGCATATATATAAGCATTCCAAAACATGATGTGTTTGTCATTTTTACAACAAGTAATTGATCAAGACATAAACTAATTGTAATGAAAATTTAAGTATTTTCAAGATCCATTCAGGTACTCATTATTTATCAAAGTGTTTTTATCCCTGTCTTTTGTGAATAGGTCTGGGCCTTTGAATTTTAAAAATTAACACCGAAATGCCCTTATATGTGAATATAGTCATATATCATACAGTTAAAATTTAGCTACTTGATAGGGAAAAGGGTTGAAATTATGTGTTGGAAAATTAACACATTATTTAAGTCAACTTGGTCTGCTTCTGATAACTACAAATTGTCAAGTGTGAATTTTCATTTTTTTAATAAACAACAGTTTAATTATTCGAAATTTGGATGGCTAAATTCATGTTCATGATTTTTAATCTCAAGAATTAAATACCACGGCCAGAAAGATTTGTATCATTGTTTTCGTTATTAAAAGATAAGTTTAAGATTTAACATAGACAAACTTGTACCATTACCAAAAAAAAAACGATACAGAAACTAATGGCTAATTAGAGATGTAACAAATTAAGTCTGATACTATCAATGGTGATTGCCTCATGACTTTATGCTGAACTTTATCATTTTATTTAATAGGATTCTATTATGGATTTGGAATAAGAAAGGCACAAACTTAAGTGCTAATATTTTGTAAATCAACCAAGGCACATCTTTTATTTCAACTTCATATTAATTCTTTATCATTTCTCTGCTTCATATCGAGTTTGACAAATCTATCTGCGTTTTTTTAATTTGATCATGTGAGAGCGTTTCGCAACATTGTGATATTGCTAAGAAGTATTTCAATGAGTGTCTGAGTGTCTTTATTTTATGATCATTGCAATTATAATAAAACATGATTGTGCTTACTACATGTAACTCTTTAATTAAATTCAAAGATTTAATTACTGATGTTTCTTATCACGAAGTTTGTGATAAGGAGGTTTGTTTGTTTATCTTATCATCTTTGTTACGTTTACTGCATTTCTTTTGTCATCAGAAAGGTTCATCTTACTATTTGCACGTGTGTATTCGTGATTTGAATATATTTGATTAAAATAGGAATACTCATTTATCAAGAATATTTAAAAGTATCAAGTATACAAATAGAACTGGAATAGATCCTGTTTTCTATAGCAATATTTTTGTCATTCATTGTTTGTGTACAAGGAGAAAACAAAATCAAGTGAATTACTGTGTCCTGGATGTTAATTAACATATTCAGTGCTTGCTTTGCGCCAAATTGTATTAAAGTTGTAACGAGTCTACTATACTATATCTTCTGTAACATTTAAGCAACGGCCTTAAAATATCTGAAATGCATTGAAAAAGAATGATTAATTCTGAAAGCTTTATCAGAAAAGCTAACTATTCTGGTAAGAACTGCCGCGTCTTAATGCTGTATACCAAATATTGAGCAGTTGCTGAATAAAAAACTGTTATGAAAATTTCCTACCATTGACCATTAATGGCGACAATTTTACTAAGCCGGTAAACAGGAAGTGGATTAGCGCGAATCCCACAGTATGGGACCACATGTAAGCGCTGTATTCCAAATATCAAGAGGCTGTGGTAAGAAGTTGCTGAGAAAACTGTTACGAAAATTTCCTCCCATTCACCATTCATGTCGAAAATTCAACTTAGTCGGTAAACAGGAAGTGGATAAGCAATAGACGTGAAATCGAATCCCAAGGTATGGGACCACGTGTTAATGCTGTATACAAAATATCAATAAACTGTGATAAGTAGTTGCTGTGAAAACTGTTACGAATATATTTTCCCCGACACACCGACCGACATTCATTATTCTATAACCCGGGTTAGCACCTTGGCAACCCGGCCAAAAATGGGTCAAGCACAGATATGCCCTTGTTGCATTTTATACCAAATATTTTTATTTTAATGATATCACTACATTACAATACTTTTACCAATCGCAACTTTTCGGCCCTTTCCATCAGTCAGAACGGGTCATACCTACGCTAAGAAACTAGATATGTAAATAAATAGTAATTTTTGTGCTGAGGGATGTTGACAAATTTGTTTCAAATATATCAAGAAAATGCACACCTATAATAATCTAATTCATAGATACAAAAGGAATCACTACATAATTTGTTTATTTATTATTATGGTTGTAGAAACCAAAAGTACAAAATTCCAACTGTTGACATTTAGTCGCATTTGTTTAAAATTGTACACCAGTGGGCATATTCAAATTAAAAATGGTTGTCAGACATATTTGCAATCATAAATATACCGAAACAGGCTTAAATTTATTTTGGATGTCAATTATATGTACATTCGTTTCTCTTTATGAACCACGTGGTAGAACTACTTTCACTTCGTATTGTTTCCAAGGTTATTTTAGATAATAGCCGAGGACGTTCCGATTGTATTTTCACAAGCATTATTCAACTCAAAGGAATTGTCAGTCAGTAAAAGCCAACCCACCTCCCTAAAAACAACAACAAAACTACCCTGACTGACCTAAGCCATATAATTTAAATTTGTCTGTAAGTCATTACATAAATAACATTTTTTAATTAATTTGATTAAAATATTATCAATTCGTAACTTAAATAGACTTAGTATTAACATAACTGCAATAGTACTAACAGTATATAATTATTTTTGTATTTTTTTGATAAGCAAATATATGGAAACGGCCAGTTTGTTCAGAAAGAAACGTACACGTCTCTTGTTTAACTAACATGCATTCATCTTAATTTACTTGTCATATAGTCATGCCACTATCACGCCATCTTCTCGTTCTGACGCATCTCTTAATACATCGAGCGACTGTTGTATTTTCCGGGAGACATTTGTGTCACATTAATACTTTCTTATGATATAACTATAAATATTGAACTTTGCAGTAACATCATATTAGACTTTTGCTTTAAGAATAAGAAGAAGAAGCTGAACAGGACATTGAATAGAGAAAAGTTTAAGTATTACAATGAATTAACAATGGACATTTTTTTATGCAGCGAGTGAAACGGAGGCATAAATGTCTGACATATAAAACTGTAAAAGAGTAGTTGGTTTTGCGACAAAATGTGTTTCAACAACTAAAATGCAACGAAACACATAATATATAAAGCCCGTCCAAAACGACAGAATAAATAAAGATTGCGGGCTCAGTTAGTTAAATTTAGCCTGTTCACGGACATTTATGGTAAAATTGTTGTCCATGAGAAGTGAATCTAATACGACTTAAGTCAAAAACATCAGATATATACAAACAAGCTGTAAAATTATGAAACACTTTAACCATCTGAAGTTTTAGCTTCTGATAGATATGGAATTTCACTTTACCAGAATTTCATTAAAATATTATTTATGTACAGTTTATTTTTTTTAGTAAATTAAGTCCAGACCCGTCTAGATATTCATATACTTAACTAACATATTTGTTGTGAAAGGCTTTTCAATGTTCGATTGTAAGTCTCTTTTTTCCCCATATCAAATGCAACAGTTTTGTTCATACATCAATCATCTACTTTATATTTGTTATCGCGTTATGACTTCTTCAATCCCATATTATTAGTAGGTACTCTTTACCCTCATCGAGATTATTTCCATTTACTCCAAAGTCTGTCCTTTTCAGGAAAGTCATGGCGTCTTTTGATAATACTTTTAATTGTCCGCAATCAATGAGAAAACCATTTGTTATTAAACATACAATACACACGAATACACATGCTTACATTGCATTGACTATTGATACGAAACATCACTAACAGATATAATCATAGTGACATATAGTACAGATAAACTCATTTAATTTCTTTACAATAGTATAACTTTGGGACAAGTTCCCACGTTGTCATACACAACATGAGAAAAGGAAATAAGACATTCAGTTTTAAATAGAAATAAAAGATGTATTTTATTTTCAAAATATGAACAGCCCCATGCCTTTTCTTTTTACAAAAGCGTAATCCTAATGTTCTGTCAAGAATTAACTTCTAATTAGTAGTAAAAGCCTAATTAGGACTTTGTTACTTCTGACTTGACTATATAATTCAATATATTGACTGTTATAATGATTGACCAACAGTTGATCCTGGAAATTGTTTAGAATGATATCAATTTGCCTAAGATATAAAAGTACTGCCTATGGATATTAACAAAATATTCCTTGGTGCACGTGAAATATTTTTGCGAAGAAATTTATAAAATTTAAAGGAATTATGGCAACAAGTTCTTTTGACTTTTAACTGTTTACTCATTATATACCTTTTGATGGGCATAATATCACTTTAACAGTATTTAGTGGGATTACTCAAATGCCAAGATCTGCTTTATGTTTTTATTACATTTGATGACACGATTGATACATATGGGGGTTAATTACCTTCCATTATATCATATTCATTCTTTAATTACACGCTCTCTTGGACCTTTGAAAATGGTATGCGTTGAAAAATTACGGCAATATCACACTGTACATATCATTTAACAAAGTATTTTATCCAGTAGAAAGCATCTTTGTTTTCTAAACATAAAGTCACAAAATAACATGGTCTTGTCATTCGAATGACATGTTGTGTTCATCAGCTTAAACTTTTTAATGGTATATCGAAACGGAAGTCATTAAACTGTTAGCTTATCAATCCATTTTGAGCACCCCCAGCAATAAATGACATGATCAACAAAGTTTAAACAAGTATTATCCTAATGAGGAGCAACAAGTCACTGACATCAAAGATGAAAAATATGTAAAATGCAAACTTTCACCCGGCTTTGAATTTGAAACAGCTCGAAGATTAAAAGGCAGAATTTTGATTAAGTTGAAAGCAAAATTATCTTAGAATTCCAGCAAGCTCTTAGATCAAAATTCATTATTATTATTTCTAAGCTTACATTTGCATTTTCAAAACTGCGTGTTTAAAACTTAGCTTTGGTTTATCCAAAAATAATTTTAGTTCGATTGTTTAGGACTTTCAAATTTTTGACACACTTTCGAATCCGTGCCTGGAACACCAACAAGTACTGAGTAATGAGTGTAAATTTTCGTGCTAAAGGAAGCAACGACTTGCCCCTGGTGGGGTTTGAACACATGCGGCTAGCGAACATGAGATTACTAGTCCGACGCGTTAAACTCTCGGCCATGCCATCAAACCTTAGCTTTATGATGGTACTTTATATCAAGTTATTTATACTATATTTTTCGAGTCCGAGATTGAAAAAAATATAGGCTTATATCATGCTTGCATCGAACTATTTTAGAACCAGTTCGTAGACTAGGAGTTTTTCTTTTCAAAACTCTACAAAGATCTCGACTGATAACTATAAAGGTGGCCTAGATACCCTTTTCAAATCACGTACGAAAACTGAACAATGAGACACTCGAAGTACTAAATTATCAACCAAACAAGTGTTTTTGACGACCAATTTTCAGATTTGGCCCTCACTTATCTAATGACAAGACAATACAAGTTCAAATAGGCTTGTCAAGATTTGTTAGAGTTAAAATATAAATTTATAAAATATTTTAGGATCATAAATTTTGAGGTTATGAACAGAATCAAAAAGCCCTGTGTTTGGTTGAGTACATTGACGTTATGTGTCTGTATTCCATTTTTTTTTCAATTTATTAAATCACACATGCTTTATTAGTAACATTTTTTAACTATCTCAAATAAACAAAATTCGAAAAGAAGTAAAATACAGTTATACAAAATTTGTTTTCTTTTTTAAAGTGAAAATTAGTAACATAAAAAGTTGATTTAAAAAATATCCAATGGTTTCTGATATTAGAATTATAAGACTTTTTTTGTGTTCTATGTGTGTTCTATTGTGCGACATGAGTTCGAAAAAATGCTTCATCCCTAAAAGTCAAACCAGGTGAAACAAACCTTTTATGTAATAATTTGGCTCAAAGGCTAAATTTTTTTTAAATACAATTTATTGATTATCGGTTGCCGTACATTATTAAAAAATATTGAAAAAAGATAACAGAGGTGCAATATTTATTTCTTTTATCACTTAGAAAAATATATTCTCTCCAAGTTATAAAATGAATAAAATTTAAGAATCTTAACAAGATAATTGTGCAAAACAATAGGACTATGATGACCCTGAATAGTTTTACATAATAATTACAGTGACTGCTTGGCCGAGTGGTAAATGCGTCCGACTTGTAATTTAAGATTGCTGGCGGCGCGGGTCGGGCCAGCCGTTGATTCCGTAAGCAAAGAAAATTTTCACTTATTGTTTAGTACTGTTAGTTCGTTCCAGGAATATATTCGAGAGTGTTCTAATAAGTTAAGCGTTTCCAACACAATCGAACTTGAAATGAAATAAGTATAAACTATGTAAGAATTTTGGCAAGATTTGTGTGTGTTTTTGTTTAAAGTTCCTATTATCCATGATTACGGTACACACCAAAAATATGCAAAATTTACAATATATAATAAAATACACGAACTTATTAAAATAGAAATTTGAAATCCACAAGTTATCATAGTCTAGTGACTGTAAAGAAATTACTTCAACAAATCATTTTATAAATCTTGTTTTAAATAACTTAACAGTTAAATCATTCTATATTTGGATGGCCAAAATGATTCAGATGATATTTCAATAACAAAAGTCAAGAATAAAATATAAAACAGCAAGACAGGTCTGTATCATTCGATGTTTTTAAGATTAAACATAATTATACGAACTTGCTCTATAACAAAAATCGATACAAAAAAGTACTGGCAATGTATAGACGTCGAAAATTAAATCTTATGCTATCAATTGCTTTAAGAGTTTATGCAGAACTTTATCAATTGATTTAACATGACTCCATGATGCATCAAAAATAAGAAAGGGATAGACCGAAGTGGTCATATTTTGTTAATCAATCAAGGCATCTCTTATTTCAATTTTAAATAATATATCTTTTTTCATACTAAATTTATTTTTTATGATGTCTCTGCTTTATTTCGAGTTTAACAATGCGAGAGCCTGTCGCAACATTGTCATTCTATGATAAAGAGGTTTGTTTGTTTATCTCTATCATTTTTGTTAATTTCCTGATTGAACTCGACATTTATTTTGTCATCAGAAAGGTTCACATTATCATTTAGTTAAGGAAATGTATACGTGGGTATTCGTGATTTGTATGTATTTCGATTAGATTAGGAATATTTTATCAAGTACACTTAAAAGTATCAAATATATACCAAAGATTTGTGATAAAAAGACTTTAAAATAAATAGAAATTATCTCGATGACTATGTCAAGAGCTCACTGACAATGCAAGCTTATAGACGGAAGTTGAATAGAAAAGTCAACTTGTGGCTTTTGTCTTATCAATTTTTGTCACTCAAATCAAAACACAGGGAGAAAATCATCGTTATATAACATCATGTATGGGCCCTTAAAAGCTTATTAATTCAATATGAAGTAAGATTTTGATCTTTGAATAAATATTTGCGCAATATTTTAAATCGAAAGACATATATTCACTGGTTTCAATCATGGTATATGAGAGAAAGTCCGGACTAAACTTTAAAAAAAAAATATTAATAAGGGCAAAACTTTGACAAAATTCACAAAACTCGAAAAGGCCTGCGATATGCACAACTGAACCTGCTATAACATGATAGGATATCACGTCATCGCACACCTGCAAAATGCTCCCATCGGACTCTTATCCCGTCGACTCGAAGATAAAATATGTTTCTATTCTAAAAAAAATCGTAAGAATATAAAAAAAATAATGAACGATTATCAAAACAAATAATGTAGCGCACCAAAGATTGGATTTAGTACTTGGTGAAATTTTAACTAAAACTTTTAAAGTTTTACTGTCTGGTTTAATAATGAAAACGGGATAAGATTTGTTTGGGAGTCCAAGTGGGAGCATTTAGGAAATCAAAATGGAAATAAACTTTATCCCGTGTTCAGGACTAAACTGGGCAGTAAAACTTTATAAGTTTATCAAAAATTACATCAAGTACTAAGACAAATATTTGGTTCATTATTGTTTGATATTCTAACGATGTTTACAAAAAAAGAAAAGTTAAGTTAATGATAAGTTTTATCATTTTAAATGAAATGAATTTTTATAATACAGATAAATTTCGATGGGCTTAAGCAAGTACGTGCTTTGTATGGAAACATGCATGAACAACACTGTTTTATGCATCATATACTGTTAATTTGGCATGCGCATTTATATAAAATAACGTTGCGTTTTTTACTTTATGGCACATTTCTCGTTATAAATAATAAATTCACTTTAACAGTTAAAAAATACACCGCAATGAGGACTGTAATACTCTAATTCCTTTTGTTCGAGTAGGTTTCAAGTAGCTGTTGAACATCTGACGCCATCTTCTGAAAGTGCGGCTTTTCCAGCGCTTCAACGAAAGTATATCACATGGATATAATTAAGTGACCGATTGTATCACTCTAATACGGGCTACTAGTATTTATATATTGGTAACTAATTTTGGTGACTTTACCTTCCCGCATTACAAGTATCAATTTATACTTATGATTAAGAGAATAGGCAACTCTTGCAATCCATGCGTACGAATTCATCACCATTTTCACTATTATTATGCATTGAATATGGCACTGATTATTTGGAATCAGTTATAATTTAGTTAATTGCAACACGTGTGCTTAATAACGTCTTATCCTTAAAATGGTTTTAGTTCCACATATTATTGTATGGTACACACACTTTGTTACTCAGTGTCCATACAATGCTATTCTTTTTTGCATGACAGCTTAGAATTGAAGATTACAAAACCATTGCCACAGTAACACATTTGTGGTCGTTACAAAATACAGCATAACTTCATAATGCTCGTTGGGGGTTCTGTACGGTGACACACTGGGGGTTCTGTACGGTGACACAAAGGTGACATGTGTGTGTTTATATTAAACTCGTGGCCACGAGATACTATGTCGTGGCCACGCGTTACTAAGTCGTGGTCACGAGATACTATGTCGTGGCCACGAGTTACTAATCGTGGCCATGAGTTAGCTAAGTCGTGGCCACGAGATACTATGTCTTGGCCACGAGTTACTAAGTCGTAGCCACGAGATAGCTAAGTCGTGGCCACGAGATAGCTATGTCGTGGCCACGAGATAAATAACCAATCAAATTACATCATTTATATGAATTTGCCTAATTAACTAGACATGTGTTTTTGTAGAAGGATGTCCCTACTTCAAGAGCCTCTAAAAGTTCCTTTTATACAACTTATTGACTGGTCAATAATTTTACATTTAGCGTCACTATGACCCAGATTTTTGACCCAATGACCTCGAAATTATTATATGTCATCTACTGATCAGGTGCAATAATCTTCCTGGGTTATATAAGCCATGGCTTATCCCTTCTAAATTATTCATCAGACAAGAATTTACCTTATAGGCTATGTACTGTCCATGGGCAATGTCCCTTCCAAAAAAATAAACCAGGACTTATTCCTTCTCATGTTATCGTATAAACAAGGTTAACAGGCAGTAGTACGTACAAACTGACCAATTCGATCACAAAATTGTCCCAACAAAGAGCTATAGCCAAAATTAATGTCTGATGGGCCTTGGAAGGTGACTTTCTAATATGATCCTAAAGACACGTTCAAAGAGAATATCTTCAGTATTTTCTAAGATAAATGTTGAATGTAAAAGTAAGTTATAAAGTTAAAAAAAATTCATAATATAAATTTAGTGTATTCTGATTGGTTAATTATTTCATGGCCACGACTTAGCTATCTCGTGGCCACGACATAGTATCTCGTGGCCATGGCATAGCTATCTCGTGGCCACGACTTAGTAACTCGTGGCCACGACATAGTATCTCGTGGCCACGACATAGTATCTCGTGGCCACGACTTAGCTATCTCGTGGCCACGACTTAGTAACTCGTGGCCACGACATAGTATCTCGTGGCCACGACATAGTATCTCGTGGCCACGACTTAGTAACTCGTGGTCACGACTTAGAGATAATCAAAAACACACACATGTCACCTTTGTGGCACCGTTGTTCTGAATATGCGGGCAGTTAAACTTGCATTTACTCCTGTCGTCCACTTACTTGGTAAATAAAACTAAGTCTCCAAAACTTGAATTTTCCAAATCTGCCGACCTATTCAGTGTCAGTTAACATTCTTCTTTACTAAGCTTCTTCTCCAACTGTCAGATCTGGATCCGACCAGTCTGGAACAAAATTAAGTGTTTATACAGGTTATAATTGTCTTGTCGGGAATGTTAAAATGATGTTCATCGGTTACAGGAGGTATCGCATTGTCTTTTCGATAATTTAACTTTAAGCTACATAGTCATCGAATTGAGGCCTGTATCTCACTGAAGCAGGCTTACTGCAGACAAAGGAGAAAATTGTCTTGACTAAAGAGTGAGCAAAAGGTCAGGATGGAAGGGTAACCAAACGGGTAGGGACACACCCATGGGACTGAGGTAGTGGTAATTATCAAATAAATGGGAGTTAAATTCCAACCATAAGTTAAAAAATTGTAGGGATGGGAGATGTGTTGAAGGAAAATAAGGAAGGAGAAGGGGTAATGGGGCTAACCGGACATACATCGAATAATGTTAATTCAATGACTTTACTTCACACTTTCGTGTTGTCAAAGTTTTATTCATGTAATCATGCTGTTGCAATCGTTTTCTCACTGTCGCAATCGTTTTCATAATAAAACTTAAATGATTACACTAAATGACAAACATGCACGTTTTCCTTTCCTGTATTCCAACGTGGCTTTGCGTCCAACATAATTATACTAACTTAGGTCTTTACAATATCATGAAAAAGGAGTTTCTAAATTATAAAAGTTTGTTTTTTTCTTTTTAAATCTACAAGGTGTTTGACTGATAACTATAAGGTGGGCAAGATAACGTACGAAAAATGAGCAATGAGACACTCGTAGTGCAAAATTATCAATCAAACAAGTGTTTTTGACGACCAAATTTTAGATTTGGCTATCACTAATTTAATGACAAGCCAATACAAGTACAAACGGGCTTCTAAATATAACTTGTTAAAAAACTTAGGATCATAATATTTTAATTGTTCGAACAGATCTAAAAAGCTGTGTTTGGTGAGTACTTTCACGTTATATGTTCTCTATTCATTTTTTCAACATTTAGTCACAAATGCTTTTGTTAGTACATTTTTAACTGTCTCAAATAAATAAATTCAAACAAGTAAAACGCAGTATACAAAATTTGTTTTCTTTGTTAAGTAAAACATACATAAAAAGTTGATTAAAAATATCCAATGTTTCTTGATATTAGAATATAAACTTTTTGTGTTCTATGTGGACATGAGTTCGTAAAAATGCTCTCTTAAAAGTCAACATGTAAAACAACCATATATGTAATAATTTGCCCAAAAGGCACATTTTTTTTAAATAAGGCTATTGATAATCGTTGAACATTTAAAAAAAAAAGATTGAAAATAATAAAATTTAATTTTATTTCTTTTAAAATTTAAAAAAAATTTTTTTTTGCAATTTAAAAATAAAAAAATTTAATTCTTAAAAGAAAATTGGTGAAAAAAATAGACACTGAGGCCCCTAAACGTTTTACAAAAAATACAAGGGCGTTTTCCCCGAGGGGTTTGCCCCCGATTTTGAAATATAAAATTTTTGGCGGGCGGGTAAAAAACCGTAAAAGGGCCCCTTGTTTCCAAAAACAGAAATTTTTTACTCATTGATATATTTTAGTTGGGAATATATTGGGGGTTTTTAAATAATTTAGATTTTCCAAAAAATCGATTGAAAATTGATATTTGAAATTTGAAATCCAAAATTATCTTTTTATAATGATTTTTCTGACTGAAAAAATTTTTCAAAAAATCATCAAATCTTTTTTTTAACTAATTAACATTTTAAATTTCTAAATTTGGATGCCAAAAAAAATTAAATAAATTTTCAATAAATAAAAAAATAAAAAAATTAAAATAGAAAAAAGGTTTGATCATTTTTTTTTTTTGAAAGGGGTTTTTAAATTTAACTATAAAAATTGCTCTTTAAACAAAATTCAATATAAAAAGTACTGAAATAAAAATTTAAATTTTTGCTGTCTTTGTTTTAAGATTTTATGCGTTTTTATTTTTGATTAAATACCCAAAAGGCATCAAAATAAGAAAGTTTAAAAAACTAAAGGGGTTCAATTTTTTAAATCAATCTCTCTTCTTAATTTATTCAATATCTTTTTATACAAATTTTTTTTTAATATTTCTGTTTTATTTGATTGAAAATGTGGAGCGTTCGCAACATTGGGCTTTAGAAAAGGGGTTTGTTTGTTTATCCATATTTTTTTTTGTTTCCCTATTGAACTGACTTTTTTTTGTCATAAAAAGGTTCCCTTTATTTTTAAAATGAGAAAATGTATAGTTCTAGATTTTTGATTTGAATATATTTGTTTAAATTTTTAAATATCTTCAATACACTTAAAAGAAAATTTGCTTTTCAAAATTAAAAGGAACCGGATTCGTGATAAAAGATTTTAAAATGAATAAAAATTTTCTATAAATATGAAAAGAGCTCATAACAATGAAAGATTAAGGGGAAGCAAAAGTAAAATTTAGGGCTTTTCTGAATAAAATTTGTCACTCAAACAAAGCAAGGGGAAAAATCATCGTTTTTAAAATCATTTTTTGGACTCTTAAGTCTCATTAATCAAACATAAAATAAATTTTATTTTGTAAAAATTTTTTTTAATTTTTTTAAATATCACATAATTCACGGGTTTAAATCAAGAAATTTGAGGGGAAGTCTGATTTAATTAAAAAAAACAAAACTTTATCGAAAAGGAAAAACTCTAAAAAATCAAAAATCGAAAAGGCCTCGTTGCACAATTGATTTGCTTCTACTGGTAGAAAAGTCTACTTTTTGGCCCCCTGAAAAAATGCCCCCAATGGGAATGTTATCCGGCTGAAGATAAGATTTTATATTCTAAAGAATGGAAAATAAAAAACAAAAGAAAAAAATATAAAAAAAAAAAAAGTGCCGCCCCAAAAGAGGGTTTGTATTATTAATTTTAAAATCGTTTAATGTTTTACTGTCGGGAAGGAAAATTTGATTGAGTTTAGAGGGGGGGCATTAGGAAAATTAAACCCGTTAAGGCCCCCACAGACGTAATTTTGAATACAAACCCAAATTAAATAAGATGCCAACAAAAACTTAAGTAAAGGAGTCAAATTTCAATGAAAAAACCAAAAAGAATTTTTCTAAAAATTTAACCTTTTTTAACACTTCGTGATTTTAATTTTGGGAAACATTAGTCCAAAAAATTGTTTTTTAAAAAGTTTTAAAAAGTTTCCTATACTTTTTTTTTTGCTATTCGCCTAATGTCTTTTGATAAAACCCCCCCGCCCCTTTGGCTATGAGGGAAAATCGATTCCATATATCGTGAATTACAGGTCATACTGGCCCTACTTTCGAAACAATGACAATACCCTACATCTTTTTGATATCTAAAAATTTGGCCTTTTTATAAAAAAAATGTCCCAATGTACGTAACATAAAAAATTGAAAAATAAATAAAAAAGTAGCGGAAATGCACGACACGGGGGCGATTTAAAAAAGAGTTGCTAAAATTTCCATAAAGTGTGAAAAAATTTTTTTCTGCCCTAACTGATTATATAAATTTAGGGTTAACTTTTTACAATTCAAAGGGTTATTTCATTAACCTCGTTTTCTAACAATGTGAAGTAAAAAAAAAAAAAGACAACATTTTTTTTGTAAAAGCCTATTAATGCTTGGTAAGGGTCCCTGCAAATTTTAAACCATTTAGTTGTCTAAGGATGATTATTTTATAAAAAAAGTGTTAAAAAATTTCCAGTGAAAAAAAATTTTTCGCCCAATAAAACGCACTACTAAAAACTGGGAAAAAGTATAAATTTTTGCTTCCCGGGGAATGATTTATGCGTTAATGATATTTAAAAAAAGAAGTCAAGAAAGGCCCAAAATAATGATCGGTAATACCTTTTTTTTTATAAAAAATTTGAAGCATCATAAAATTTTGGGTTTGCAAAAATATATAATATCCGTTCTTATTTGTACATTTACCATGACTTTAATAGACTGTCAAAAAGCTCATTTTTTTGTTTTTTTATTTATATTTTAACAGAATTTTCATACACGATACAACAGGCAGAGTGACACTTGTAAAACAATAAAATGCTGATGATAATAATAATAAACTTCAAAAAGGAAACAATTTAATTAATACCCAGCTAGCGGTGCGCAAATGCGTTCCATTCCCCCCACTAGTGCCTCAAATTTTACACGATAGTCACGTGACATGTGCGACAATACCAGACGGATCGTAATCAGCGTTAAGAATTTGAAGAAATTTCGGCTATAAACTGATATTAATCAGCAGCTTTTAATGGTCAGATGTCACTGGGTCATAAAATGTTGTTAGAGTATGTTACCACAACTTGTGACGCCTCTCTGGTGCGATATTTGTGTATTAAATGCAATTATTTAGCGTGAAACGTAGGGGTCCGAGAGAGAACAGCCGATTTATGACACTTGTTGATGCGGGTCGGACTAACTTTGAATCGGCATAACTTTTTATAATCAAGCAATTAACATGCGGTTTTAAAAGCACATGAAAGGAAATTCATTTTACGGAGGGAACAGTGTCACGGGATTTTTGTTTGCTTAATCAGGGAGACTTAATTATCTTTAATTACGTAATATGTATGGTGAAAAAAGCCGCATAAAATGGTTTGACGTTACGTAATATTTTTTTGAGAAAAGATAGAAAAAATTTATGACACGGTTTACCCCAGATAATATAAGTATGGATTATTTTCAAAAGTTTTGATGACAAAAAAAATTAAAATGGATTAAATATGACGTTTTAAATTTTAGGATTTTATTCAAAATCAATCATTTACAAAGGCATTTTTTTTTAAATATGTTATTTTTTTATGATGATCAACGACATTTAATGCCACAAAGATTAAATAAATAACAATTATTACTAAAATAACTTGTTTAAATGACATATTTGTGAGTACCACGGAAAGTGTCTGTTTTCACCTTAATGTGTGAAGGCTACTATTTCTTGATTTCGTAAGATGTAAGGGATAGGACATGTTCTATTTTGAAAATCTTGTCGTACAGATTTCTGCAGACCTCCCACAATGACAAGTAACATGTTGCCAAATTATCTCCAGATAATGGGTGTAATGAATGAAATTCCAGAACAATTAGGGCTAAAAAGTAAACATAGTAGTAAGATTGGGTAAAATGATGTTGAAAAACTCTTCAGGAGACCCAAATTTGTGGGTATGTTCGAATCCCAAATTTTTCCGAAAATGATTATGTCATGGTATTGAACTGTTCTCTAATCAGGGGAGGTAGTTTGTCGGCGGCCGGATAGCTCAGTCAGTAGAACCGCAGTACTGTATTCCGAGATTCCCAGGTTTGAGTCTCGGTCAGGCTGTACATTAAAATAAAATTAATATTTTTTATTTAAAAAAAATGAAGGTGTTTCAATCATTACTCATGGAGAAAAAAATATGTAGTGAGTAAAGTATGTAAGGATCAATTGGGAGGGAACTTTTTTTGAGGGAAACTTGAGATGATTCCTACAAAAAATAAAGAATTATCGTCTAATGCAAGTGTTGTATTGCTTTGAAAATTGTGCATCTTATCTCTAATTAGTGTTGTACATCCAATCTTACCGTTTGTTAAAGCCTTTATCAGGACTAAACTAGGCAGTAAAACTTTAATCATTTTTTAAAATTTATATCAAGTACTAAGGCCAATTTTTTGGTGCTCTACATTATTTTTTGATATTCTAACGATGTTTACAAAAAAGTAAAGTTAAGTTCATGATAAGTTTTATCATTTTAAATGAAATGAATTATTATTATTCAAGTAAATTTCATAACAAATATCAATTTATACTAATACTTTAGAAAATTGGCAACTCCTGCAATCCATGCATACGCATTCATCATCATTTTCTCTGTAATTATGCATTGAATATGGCACTGATTATTTGGAACTAGTTATAATTAAGTTAATTACAACAGGTGTGCTTAATAACGTCTTATCCCCCTTAAAATATTTTTGTTCCACAAATTATTTTAGGGTACACACCCTTTGTTACGCATTGTCCATACACTGCTATTCTTTTTTTATAAAATGCACGACAGTCTAAAACTGAAGATTCAAAAATCATTGCCACAGTAACACATCGGTGGTTGTAATTTAATAGAGCAAAACTGCATAATGCGCATTGGGGTTCTTAATATGCGTGTACTGAAATTTACATTTACTTCTGCAGTCCACTTAGTTATTTGATAAAATCAAATCTCCAAATAGATAAAATACAAAATCCCTAAAGAAAGCCCAACACGGCAAAATTGAAAATGTTGCAGGCTCGGTTTGATTGAGCCTGTTCATGGACGGTACTGGAAAGTGCAAGTTACCGCCCACGCCCCCTAGCCACCGCTTAAGCAGAATTCAACATTTAAACATGAATTAGTAAAAATTTTGAATTTAGATACATCCGCAGATGTGTTCATACGGCGGTTATCATGGAACCTTCAAATGTGACACTTCCGTGCCATTTCCCCATGAAAAGCGGCGTATGGTCCCCAAGTAAATAAAAAGCGTGTGCCCTAAACGAAGAAAACAATGGGCGGAACTAAATAAAATGGAATTTTGAAAGGGGATCAGAGGTTATGAAGCCTGCGTATCACAGATAAGACGTCAAAAGACAAATTTAAAAAGCAGGCAACATATCCTAAGGGTGATTCAACATCATTCAAGTAGGAATAGTGGAACCACCCAACTAGAAAATGCCGAAAAGTTGAAACTAAAAATACCACAAGCACAACAATAATGTCGTGCTGAACGATCTTCAACACTTGAATTTTCCATGTCTGCCAACCTTTTCAGTTTCAGCTCAAACTTCTTCTCCAACTGGCAGATCTTGATCCAACCAGTTTGGAAGACAATGAAGTGTATTTATTCATTTTATGATTGTCGGGTATGTAAAAATGATGTTTATCGGTTAAGGGTGGTCTGGCATTGTCTTTCAATAATTCAACTCTAAGCTATAAAGTTATTGAATTGCGGCCTGTATCTCACTGAAGCAGGCTTACTGAAGACAAAGGAGAATATTGTCTTGGATAAATAGTGAGCAAAAAGGTCAGCACGGGAGGGTAACCATACGGGTAAGAGAACATCCGTGGGGCCGAGGTAGTGCCAATTATCAAACAAATGGGAGTTCAAGTCCAACCATAACTTAAAAAATGTAGGGGTGAGAGAGGGGAAGAAGGAAAATAAGGATAGAGGGGCTAACCGGACCTACATTGGATAAGATTTATTCCATAACTTTACTTCACCCTTTCGTGTTGTCTATGTTTTATTCATTGTTTATCATGCTGCAATCGTTTTCACAATAAAACTTAAATGATATAGAGTTAAGAATCAGTTTTGGGCAGGTATATTTACTTAGAAGTAAACCGGAAAATGGGAATACACGTCAATGATTTTGAAAAAGCAGCACATACATTCGGGCTGTGCCTTATGTTATTGGGATAGGTAGGCCTTTTTTAAAATTCATTTTTTATCAATAACATATAATTCAAATTGAAATACAGATTCATTTTTTAAATGAAACCGTTTTGTTCTTTTTTGTGATTTAAAATAATATAATCCGTTTGAATTTCCATTCATTGTACGGCTTGTCACAAAACTTTCCAGTTACGTTAAAAAGTCATAAGGAATGTACAAAATAATTGATTTAAATAGATTCCCATAGTACTTGATAATGCTTGAAAAGTGTTTTGTTGGTTGTTGGGTTGTTTTTTGGGTTTGGGTTTGGTTGAAGGGCATATGGCAAAATACAAGTTTTATTAAACATAATGCATAAAAAAATACTTACTAAAAAATTTGGAAAAAATTTTTAGATTTTATGTTGCGAATTTTTTTAGCTTTTTGGGTTTTGCAAAAAGCTGGAAACGCCCTTAAAAATAGCTGAATCTATCCCAAACAGCTCAATTCCCAAAAACAAAATGAGAAAATTTTAGTAATTCCCCGTAATTTTGTTTCAATTTAATTGTGTAGGTTTTTTTTCCCTGTAAATAACCTTGGAAATTTTTAAAAGGGCTCCCCCTGGGGGTTTAAAAAACCCCCCAAAAAACATAGGCCAAATTTGAAAATTCCCCTTTCAAAAAATGAGGGCCCCGGGGCACTTTTAGGCAGAAATATATGCAAAGATAGTTAAGAAATATGCTTTGAAATAATTGAAAATCGTATTTATTATGATTTTCTTAGTCCGATTTAAGTGAAAAGCGTTTAAACGCTTTTCATTGTTGGTCATTTATTTACAATGTGAATATCTATTCTGGAATGATCTGAAATTTTGTACAAAGATTAGAGGTCTATGGTACATTTATAAGGGAAAAAAATCAGTCCCATCATATCCAAAAACTTCAGTGGAGTCCCTTTAATATTTCATCTGCATACCGACATTTATTAATGGACATATAAAAATAGTAATTTCTTATCATACAACATGATATGTTGAACCGAGAGTAATTAATTTTTCAGTATAAGTAGCTGAGACATTAATAAGATATGCGTAGAAACAATGTTGTAATGCGCATTAAAATGAGTTGAACTGAATGTATCCAGGCATTAGATGTTACATTAGATGGATGGGAAAATTCACACCCTCGGATTTGGGTTCCTTTTCCTCTATCTATCCTATTAATTTCAGTAATAATAAAGATGCGTGAGATATAATGAGTTGTATGATTAAACAGTACCGACTTAACTTTTCATGGTCTTCCTGTCCATGTTCATATGCTTAGAATTGATATATACGATGTCGATTAAAAATGATAAGCTACAAACAAATAAACGATTTTCATTGTATTTCATTTTTATTATGTTAAATATTTGGTTGATCGGATTAGTTCTAATGTCTCACAGATGGAACTGTTTGTAGACTTCACATAATGGATTCTGATGGAAATGACCACATCAAAGTTAAACCGGACAGTGACAATACACGCATTTATTTCAGTTTTGAACCAGATAAAGTTTCAAATGATGTCTGGGTCAATATAACAACAAAAAAAGAGTTAGACAGGGAAACTTTAGTAAGCAAACCGTTTGTTTAGTTTTCAATAATGATATTCATTACAAACTTAGTTCTAGCGCCGAACCAAAATAATGTGGTTATTTGTTTTCTTGGAAAAGTCTGAGACGTATTCCTCCTGATTACTGAAAAGGCAGTAAGGGTGTTACTTTGAAATGTGATTCAAAAATGTATTAAAAGTTTAACACGGTGTTTATTGTTAAAAGCATTTCATAGAGCATCTTCATAAACATACAGCATTATTCGGTCAACTATTCCAACAAAAACACAAGCTAAGTATTGCCGAAATGCTTAGGTCAGATAATTCCATTTGCTTAAAAAACTAAATACTATATGCTATGTTATAATCTCGCAAAGAAAAATTCTGACAAAAATATCGAATTTTCAAAGTAGAATGTATCTATATCTATAGTTTTATTGTTGTCTTTGAAGGCATTTTGGTAGATTAAAACTACTAATAATTAATTGTTTTATTAAAGTATTTTAATAGATGTGACAGCATTTTTGAAAGCAACTTTAAATACTCGGTTTTGAAATTTCAAAGGAGTATGGTAATACACTAGTAGAAATAGGCAGAACAAATTATTAACTTTACATAGACCATTTCAAAGGATGACTGGTGATCATGCAATTAAAAGAGTTTTGCTTACCGGGATTTTAAAGCTTAAAGGAAATACAAATATAAGAACAAATGAAGATACAGAATAATTAAATCTTAATGCATCATGTTTTTACTAAGACACTTTCTTCTTTCTCTTTTTAGGGAAGTACGATAAAGATACAACTTATAATTACTGATGATCAACACAACGATGTAAGAGTTTTTAGGTCCCCCCTCTCCCTCTCTCTCTCTCTCTCTCTCTCTCTCTCTCTCTCTTCTCTCCTCTCTCTCTCCCTCTCTCTCTCTCTCTCTCTCTCTCTCTCTCTCTCTCTCTCTCTCTCTCTCTCTCTCTCTATTTATTTACACTTATATAAAATTTGAATCATTTTTTTTAAATTTAAAACAAATCCAAACATGACCAGACATGAATTCATCTGAAATTATGTCAAAGTGGAAAATACATTGAAAACGGGAACGAACATTGAAACAAGCAGTATATTCTGCTACTTTTGACTTTTGTTAAATTTGTTAGATTGATAACTTTATCATTTACAAATGTCAGCCGCTTCAAAATTTATTGGTATACTTTCAGATTAAATATGAACATTTAGTTTATATACTTGATGTTAACGACAATTCACCAGTGTTTCAAAACTTGCCCTACACTTTTGACATAGATGAGGTATAGTATTAAACAAAATTGTCCAATGTTTACCGGAGTATTTTATATATTTACAGGTTATGTTGTTTTAAATATATTTTGTAATAAAGAACATATTTAACAATTATTAGTAATTAATTTCAATAGCGTAAAGAATGTATAAGACAAATTTATAGAACATTAGGTTTTTCGCCGTCATATTTGTAATGGTGGTGGTATTTTTAAACATCCGCCTCACGGCAAAAAGACACATTTTATGTACCAGAATCGCATCGTTCATTGGCATGCTGTCAAGCAGTGTAACAGTAATAGTTGCCTTCACATTTGTATGGAAATGAATAACTTCTGTACATGCCAGAGCAGAGGTACAGGTGGCGAATGACCGTTGAAAGAGCTTCATGATCAATCACAACAAAAGTGAACTGCACCAGTGGGAATCGAACCCTGGTTGCCCCGATTCACAATCTTACGCTTTACCTATTGCGCTAACGGGACTGATCTTTATAACTGTTTTACTTTCGCTTTTTGATATCGAAATTCGATTTCATTTAATTATATCAATAGCTTCCTTGCAACAAAACGATTGTTTACTCAAACATCAGGGCAACGGACAGAGAACAATGGTCAGAATGGAACAGTGACCTTTTTTTATGAAGGTAAATAGTCGATTAAGTTCAATTTCGTATGTTAGTATCGTAAAATATTAAGACGACCTTTGTAAGAACAGATATATTAACGGATCAAATGTAATACGTGTGACACACGCATATATTTCACATTTGGTGTGACCGTTAATCTTCGTGCCGATGTGTTTGTTGTAGCTGTTGATTATGATAAAGTGATTATGAAAGTAGTGGTTCTGTAAGTAGAGTTGGTGATGGCTATAAATACTGTTACTGTAACAGTTTAAAGTGAAAGTAGAGTTTTGGGGGAAAGAGTTAGTGATGGTAATTGTAGTGGGTTAAATTCTGAAGCAGTGTGAGTTACGTTATTGGTGAAGGTTATGATTGTGTCAGTTGTATTGGAAGTTGCAATGTTAGCCCAGTTATTGATATTGTTACAACGATAGTTATAATAGTGGTAGTGTAAGTGTTATGATAATGTAACAGTGGTAAGTAGTGGTCGTCGTTAGCTATTTATACGGTAACAGTGACAGTTGTGTTAGAAATGATAATTGTAACGGTTTTGATATTGTAGTAGTGGTTCTGGTATAGTAAACCCAAACAAAGGTATCATTATTATAGAAAACGTTCATTATCACTACATGTGTAAAAAATAAAACTTGAAATGTAGCTGTATATGAGTAATGAACTTTATTGTGTTTGACCAATGATACGAATTGTAGAATAAATATTTATCTGTCATTTCTTCTGAGAAATTTGATTCAACTTTTTCCTCAGTTTATTGTACAAGTCTCTATCTTTTTTTAATGTAAATGACCGTGTAAACAAAACAGTATCACACCAGTATGATAAAAAATGTGAAACGTGCCGAATGTGCTTCCACAGACCTTGCATCGTTTTGAATATGAATTCATTGCAAATTGTTTCTCATACTATTTGGATATATTTTATACATAATATAATACATCATTGTAGTTAGAAAGTTGAATATATAAATGTTATTTTTTATATTTGCCCTACTGTTAAGCTCAGTGAAATACCTAAGTTAAGAATTTTTTGACGATTTGCCATATACTTTCGTCAATAACGCTTTTTAAATCATTTTTATGCATTTATGTAGTTTACGAATAGTAGGTCAATGGTTAAATCAGTTAGCTTTTATAAGTAACAAAATATTAAACAGTGGCGAATGTCGTCACTTCCTTTTTCCAGTTTCGGAATAAACCATTTTTAAAAGGTGATAACAATTATATTGAACATTAAATGAAATGTTTTATCGAGTTTTATCAAACCATTATATCAATAGAAATAAAATAATATAATTCAAAAACAAAAAAATATATATATATATTAAGAAATAATTGAAATTCTAAACGTATTATTTTAAGGACTGCATGTTGCTGTTTATCTTTTTTTATGTACATCTATTTACAATCAACTCACATGTAAAAAGCAAAATAATCAAATTGTTTAATTTGTGTTTTTATTTTTCATTCCATTTCAGCCAAAAACACAGGTAAGAATTTGCTTGTATAGAAATAAATGAAATGAAAAATAATATTTACAAAGTCGTTCTATCGTTCTATAGCCTTTGTTTAGCTAAGTGTCAATAAAGAGCTGTTTTGATCACACAAATAACTTTATTGATGTATGTGCGATAGATAGTTTTTTTACTTAAAAAATTAATGAAATTATTTTTGGGAAAACATTCTTCTTAAAAGCTGACAGACAGAATGATGAAAATTCAGACGCATTTATCTTTCAGACAGCGGAGTTCAATAATACATTTTCGATGGACTCTACAACTGCGGCTATTTCATTAGTGAAATGTTTATCGTATGAACGGAACACTTACTATCATTTTGTGATAACTGCAAAGGTATATTATGATAGATTATAATAATTATAACACAAGTTCTTAAAAATTGGCTGTCTGGCGGCTTGAAGTTGGCGCGAACTTCGTGACATTGCGAATTTGCAGCATAGCGCCGTAAAGTTGGCGGCATGGTGGCATAAAACTATAAAACTTCTTTCAAAGTAAACTTTTTTTGCTAACGTTTCATTTAAATGGCAAGAAAAGTATTTATAACTGCATTAAGAGCCGTTTTGTCTTCATTTTCATGAAACTGCTTTAGAAGTTTTGGCCACCAGGCCGCCGTCTTCACCAAAGCATAGAATCAAATAGTTTCAAAGTGATTTTTTGTCTGCTTATGTATCATTAAAATGTCTAAAACGGTTGAATAGGACTTTGCTTTTTTTCAAATTTGAAATATAATAAGTGAACATAAATTTGAGGTGAAGTTCGCACCGATAGGCGGCCAGGCCGTCATATCGCTAGCTTTATGGCGCTAGTTCGTAACTCCGGCAAGGTTTAAAATTTCCTAGACCGTAAAGCTGTTAACTTCACGTCGCTAACAACACATGCTATGAAATGGAAAACAAATGATAAAGATTTTTTAAAATCTTTTTAAAATTGTGTTATATTATCTTTTAAAAAGATACAGGTATAATTGGAATGCTTCAAAATGCTTTGACGACGTTTAAATATTTTCTTATTAATGTTTTCTGATAGGCTTTTGTTCACAGAAGGTAATCAGAATTTTATCTCATTCGGAAAATGCTGTATTAAAATAGAACATTTCGAAACAGGATTGATTTATTTACAATTTTATTTGTGTAGTAAGTCAAATCACCGCCACGAAACACGAGGACTATTTTGTAGTGGTGTCAGATTTCAATTCTACTTGAAAAGCATTCTAAAATATATACCTTGTATGCATACAAGTCATTGTAAAACATTAGGCATTGTAATTTATGATAAAATTTCCAAGACTATTTTACTTACATTCGTTTAGATTTGGTCGAAATGAGATACATGCCTAAGATCAATGCATGTACGTTATGATTTCTTGCAAATCCATAGTTATACACTTTTTGTGTCGCCTTGAAAAAGGCGACATATAGGGGTTACTTTTGTCGGCGGCGTCGTTGTCGTTGTCGGCGTCGTTGTCGGCGTCGTTGTCGGCGTCGTTGTCGGTTTCGTCGTCGGCGTCGTTGTCGGTGTCGGCGTCCCCTAAAGCTTGTCCGGAGCATAAGTCAGTCATTATAAGTCTAATTGACTTCAAACTTGGTATGCATGCTTCTCATAATGACCTGAAGTGCAGTGCACAAGAACCGGTACTCTGTGCTTCTTATTTTTTGAGTTATTGCCCTTTGTTTATTTTCATACTTTTTTTGTCCGGGCCATTTCTCCTTAACTATAAAATCTATGGACTTGAAACTTCATAGGATGATAGATCTCATTAAGAAGAAGTGCAGTGCACAAGAACTGGTACTCTGCATTTCTCATTTTTTTAGTTATTGCCCTTTGTTAATTTTCATACTTTATTTTTATCCAGGCCATTTCTCCTAAAGTATAAAAGCTATGGACTTGAGACTTTATAGGATGATAGATCTCATTAAGAAGAAGTGCAGTGCTCAAGAACTGGTACTCTGCATTTCTTACTTTTCGAGTTATTGCCCATTGTTAATTTTCATACTCTATTTTTGTCCAGGCCATTTCTCATAAATTAAAAACAGCCCTTTAAAACTTGAAACTTTAATTTGGATGAAAAAATTTTTAAATTTATTAAAAATGGGGTTTCCCCAGAAAAATGCGAAACTGCATTTCCCTTTTTTTTTGAAAATTATTGCCCCCTTTGGGAAATTTTCAATTCTTTTTTTTTTGTCCAGGGCCCCTTTTTCAAAAAAATTAAAAAAAGCTTTTTGACTTGAAAATTAAAAAAAGAAAAGATAGATTTTATTGATAAGAAATGCCCCTGCAGAAAAAAATGGGGTGAAACTTGGGGATTGTTTTAAATTTTATTTAAAATTTTTTTTAAAATTGGGGATAAAAAGCAAACCTAAAACATGAATTTGGTTAAAAACAAAAAACTTCGGGGCCCCGTTTAGTTAGAAACCTCTCATTTTAGACCCAAAATTTTAACATCTTTAAAACAGATTCTGAGGTAAATTTTTGTTTGGTTCGAAAAAAATTTAGTTCCCGGGCCCTAAACTGCAAGGGTTTTGGGTCGGGAAAAAAATTCGTTTCCGGAAAGGGGGCACCCCAAATGGGCGGGAAGAGGCCCTTTTCCTTTTGGGATTCTCACTTAAATTTTTAAAGATCATCCTTTTTTTTTCGAAAAATTCGAAATTTTGCTAAAAACCCCCTGAATTAAATAAATTTTGGTTTCGCCCCCGTGGGTTTTATTCAAAAAAATTTTTAAAATCTTACAAGGGCCCCTTGATTGAAATATTTTTAGCACTGGAGTTTTAAAAATGGGTTTTTTTAAAAAATTTTGTAAAATCCAAGTTTTAAGAAATTTGTAAAAAAATATATCCCAGTTTTTAGAAACATTTTTTTGAAATTTTAAGAAATTTTTTTAAAAGTACCCAGCCAAGCATTTAAATTTTTTAAGGTTTTTTCTTTTTTCAAATTTTTTTATTTAATTTTGGGTGGTGGACAAACGGCGGGTAAAAAAGCAAAAACCCATTTGATTATACACGTTAAAGACGTGGGGAGGGAAAAAACCCAAACCCTTTTTTTTTACTGGTAAAATATTTGAAAAAACCCATCAAAGGAAAAATTGCAAAATGATGTAAATTCTTTAACAATGTCTAATTTATAACGATTTTAATTTAAGACTATGTCTTGCTGTTCTAAATAGTTAAGCTGACATAAATAGTGTAAAGAAATCATACATGCAAATACATTTTTTATATATCAAGAAAGCCCATTCAGTTCTATTCGTATAATGACATACAATATGTATTTACGTTGAAATTTGTATGACGGCTCTAGTTGATATAGTTTTCAAATCTATTATTAATTTCTTAGTATTATTAATATTGCAGCATGTTTAAAACTGAGTTCATAATAACAGCCCTACTAATAAGAAATGGCATTGAAAACTGTTATTTCACCGTTCAGGATATAATGTGTAATCCTTCCACTGTACTTTCATGGCAAGGTACAAGAACAATGATCAGTATTCATAAGTGTGTTTGTTGAAAATAATATCAAATTAAAGAATAAGCGAGTGAAATAAAAACAAAACTTAGGCGATAATGTGATAAAATATCCTAATATTAAGTACTGTAAATATTTGACAATATTAAAGGAAAGTTTTAATATTTAAGGGAACTGGTGTAATTCAAGTCACCGCTGTTGATGGTGATTCAGGGATCCCAAACGAGATATCTTATTCTGTTCTATGTAAGTCATCAGCTTCTATAATTTTTATAAATTAAGTTTTCCTAGTTTATTTTAGTTATAAACATGGATAACTTTGATGGTTTTATTTATCATGTATTATCTTGTTCACGGACAAAATTAAATATTTGATTTATTGCAGAAGTGAAATATATTGATATAAATGCACTGGTGGAACATAATTTTAACATAAATAGGAGTGTGTTTTTTTACCAGTAAGCTACTTTTATGGATTTTTATAAGATTTCCATCCTTCCAAAAAAGCTTTAAGTCATTTTGTATTGTGAAAACAAAATGCAAAAATAACAAAGCAATACGATAAATTTTATGTTATGTGTTTTTTTATTACTGTAACATATACACAGATAGCAGTTGTGGAGACTTGTTTGCTATAGACAATCACACCGGTGTCATTTATGCTGCAACGAATGTAGATATAAATACAGAAAAAGTCAGCCAACAGTTTGGACACTGTGTTTTGACCATAGAAGTACGTATATTATAAAACAAAAAATATTTTCTTAGGCATGCACATTTAAAATCAAATAAAAAAAACATGGGTCATGTCAGGTTTGAAAACATCGAATTTAAGATTTTCGTTTGAAACATTGTTTCACGTTTTGTAAATCATCTTAACATGTTTATGTTATAGCCAATTCTCATCGCTTGCTATACATATTATAATAATGTTGATTTTATTAGGCAAGTGAAATAGAAATGCCGTACCAAAAACAGTACGGTAACACGAATACACCGACAAATGTTACGTTAATACTGTGGGATGATACAAACAACACACTTCCGAGTGTAGGTCCAGCTTGCAATCACACTTGGGCTCAATATACAACTACAAACACATCACCACCTACCAAAATACCGCTTTCTTGCAAAGGTACTTGTCGCTGAAATAATTGCAATTCGACTTATATCTTGCACAGAAATAAAGTCAAAATTTTTAATTATAGTGATAAAGACACGATCACGAATTTTATCATGAATGAATATAATCAGAATAGTAACAACCATCCTGCTTACTTTATGATGGTAGTATTATCATCATTATAATAAGTCACCAAATTTCAGTCCATTTTAAGGACATCTATAAACTATTCGTTTTCAAAAAATACTTTCTAGTGTTATCGCTTATTTTTGTATTTATTTCTTAGTGCATAAGTGATTGCGTCTTTTAAAAAAATCAATTCCAATCTGATTTTTTTTAAATTTAAATGTTAGATAAAGCATTGACTCTTACAGAGGACTGGGACTTTGATAATCCTTGCAATAAAAGCAATGTGCTGAAGGGAGTAACGAAGTTTCCTCACCCTGACTCTATCTATAAGTTTTTGATATGTGATGTCTCGGGAAAAACATTTTCGGCACAATGTCCAAAGAATGAGGTAATTATTTCCAATATTAGAAGAACTGTTTTATCTTTTATAAATAAAAAAGTGTTCAGAAGTATGGGAACATTACTAACAAATTTTATGGCTATCATTTGTTTTGGTATTTCTTTGGTACGATCTATTTAAAATCATAATTTATTTCAGATTTAATGTCTTCAACAAATATTTTGTTTATTTTTATTCAGGTTTTTCATGCTGATTGCTCTTTGTGTGCATTACCAAACCAAACCTTTTCAAAGTTATGTACGATATCAAACAAGATGTTTAGGAATCCTTGTTCAAAAGAAAATATCATAGCTGGTAAGAGAGAGACGAATTATAAGATAAAACCAATATAAAACAATAAAATTTCTTCTGATATAATTTATTGAAATTTACAGTGATTAGGTTATTATTGTTCGTTTATCTAATTAAACATAATTAAGCAAATATCTAGTTTCTTTATCGATATCATTCGTATCCTATTAACGTGAACAATTGAAATATAAAAGCATATTTACTTTACAGGTAATCTGACTTTTCCCCACCCAGACAGCACAAATAAATATATACGTTGTGATAGTCGAGGAAATGCATGGGAAGAAGAATGTTTCTCCGGCTCCTTCTGGGATCAAACACAGATGATTTGTGTGTTACCTGAAGCTTTCAATCCTTGTCACAACGTGGCAGCATTGTCCAGACACTTTATCCTCACTACTGTAATCCTCGCTTATACGTCCAGTGTGATAACAACGGTCATCCTTTAGTTCACATGTGTCAGAAGGATTACGTGTTTCTACATTATGATTTACTTGTTCTCCACCTGCGTTTCCAGGTACAAAATATCTAAGGTACACATGTAACTAGGCTTGAAAGAAGTCGCATATTAAAAAAACATTTTCACCACAGAAATTCTTTTGTTTTATTCAGATTGATGATTTTTACTATATATTATACGATGTAAATATGCATATATATATAAGCATTCCAAAACATGATGTGTTTGTTTATTTTTAGCTCGCCTATACAAAGTATATGGAGAGCTGTCCTACACGCCCGGCGTCGGCGTCCGCGTCCAAATTTCAGATTAAAGTTTTGGTGCAGTAAAATATTTTTCACTATAACTTTGTCATTTCTTAAGGTATCAACTTCAAACTTTAAATATATGTTCCTTATCCTCAACTACATCTTTCTGACAAGGTTCATAACTCTAGCACCATTTTTCTTTTCAGATTTATCTTCCCTTGAACTTAGAATTTTCCTTAAAAATACTTTTTTTACTGTAACCTCTTTACTACTTAAGAGATCAACCCCATACTTCAAATATAGGTACCTTATCACCATCCACATCTTATGTGACAAGGTTCATAACTCTTAGCAACAATATTTTCAGTTTTATCTCACCTTAAACTTAGAATTTTCCTTAAAAAATACTATTTTTACTGTAACTTCTTTTATTTCTTAAGTGATCAACATATGTACCTTATCATCATCCCAATCTTGAAGCAATATTTACAGATTATCTCTCTTTGAACATAAGATTTTCTAAGAAATATTATAACTTCTTTATTTTTTCAAACTTCCAATTTATATTTCTTATCATTATACACGTTGTGTGACAAGCTTCATAACTTTAGCGTGACTTTTCTTTCATAGTTTTGTCCTCCTTACTGCGTCCAGTATTTTATTAGTCGAGCTTCGTGAATATGTCTGGGCCCTTTGAATTTTATATATTAACGCCGAAATGTCCTTATTTGTAAATATAGTCATATATCATGCAGTTAAAATTTAGCTATTTGATTTGAAAAAGGGTTGAAATTATGTGTTGGAAAATGCCTTTACTAATGATGAACATACGTATTATCAAGTCAATTTTGTCTGCTTCTGTCATTAACTACAAATAGACAAGTGTGAATTTTCATTTTTTTAATAATCAACAGTTCATCCTTCTAAATTTGGATGGCCAAATTCATATTCATGATTTTTAATCTTAAGAATAAATTGAAATAACACGACCAGAAAGACTTGTAGCATTTTTTATTTTATTTCAAGATGTCTTAAAGATTTAACACAGATAAACTTGTTCCATAACAAAAATCGATACAGAAACTAATGGCTATTTAAAGATGTAACCAATTAAGACTGATACTATCATTGGTGATTGCCTTACGACTTTATGCTGAACTTTATTTTATTTTATAAGATTCTATTATGGATTAGGAATAAGAAAAGCATTACTGAAGAGCTAATTATTTGTAAATCAACCAAGGTGCATCTTTTATTTCAATTTCAACTTCATATTAACTTTTTATCATATCTCTGCTTTATTTCGAGTTTGACAATGTGAGAGCGTGTCACAACATTGTGATATTGCTAAGAAGTATTTCAATGAGTTTTTCGCTGTTTATTTTATGATCATTGCAATTATAATAAAATATGTTTGCGCTTACCAACTCTAATTGAATTCCAAGATTTGAGAATCACGAAGTTTGTGATA
Organism: Ruditapes philippinarum; assembly: GCF_026571515.1. Lineage (NCBI taxonomy): Eukaryota > Metazoa > Mollusca > Bivalvia > Venerida > Veneridae > Ruditapes > Ruditapes philippinarum. The sequence goes on from NW_026852209.1 coordinate 63,307, forward strand.
AAGAGGTTTGTTTGTTTATCTTATCATCTCTGTTATGTTTCCTGCTTGACCTCTGCATTTCTTTTGTCATAAGAAAATGTTCATATTACTATTTGTACGTGTGTATTCGTGATTTGGATATATTTGAATAAAATAGGACTACTCATTTATCGACAATATCTAAAAGTATCAAGTATACACTTATAAAGTATCCAAATATAACTGGAATAGATCCTATTTTGTATAGCAATATTTTTAGTCATTCATTGTTTGTGTACAAGGAGAAAACAAAATCGAATGAATTACTGTTTTCACATATTCATTGTTTACTTGGCGCCAAATTGTATTATCGTAGTAACGAGTCCTCCTATACATCCTTTAAGTACTATCTTCTGTAACATTTAATCAACGGCCTTAAATTATCCGAAATGCATTGAAAAAGCATAATAAATATCTTAGGCTTTATCAGTAAAGCTAACTATTCTTTACATTTATTTCTTATTAATGGAAAATGTCTTACAAGAATCGTCATCTATCAAAACTGTAATAACAATGTATTAAAAAAATGAGTCAAAAACAGAAAAAGCCGGGTTGCCTTTGTATACCAAATATCATGAGGTTGTGTGTTTTCATTTTGTTCTACCATTTACCATAAATGCCGAAAATTTGTCGAAAATTTAATTACGTCGGTAAACAGAAAGTGGATGAGCGACAGATCTGAAATCGAATACCACAGTATGGGACCACGTGTTTATGCTGTATACTAACTATCAAGAGACTGTGATAAGTAGTTGCTGAGAAAAAAGTTACGAAAATTTCCTATCATTCAACATTAATGTCGAAAATAAAACTAAGTCGTTACGAAAATTTCCTATCATTCACCATTAATGTCGAAAATATAACTAAGTCGGTAAATAGAAAGTGGATGAGCGATAGACCTGAAATCGAATCCTACCGTAAGGGACCGCATGTTAATGTTGTATTTCAAATATCAAGAGACTGTGATAAGTAGTTGCTGAGAAAACTGTTACGATTTTTTCCCGCCGTTGACCGCACGCACGCCCGCCCTTCGCCCAACATTCACCATACTATAACCCGGGTTTGCACCTGCATAACCACGTTGAGAAACAACATATTTGTTCAAGATTATATTTTACTTATATCTGATTTTTGCTTTAATGATATCACTACATAACAATATTTTTACAGCATTATTCTAAGAAATGTCAGTCAGTAAAAGCCAACCCCCTATCCCCCCAAAAAACAACTAAAAACCCTAACTGACGCCAGCCGTATGATTTAAATTCATCTGTAAGTCATATCATAAATAACATTTTTTTAATTAATTTGATTCAAATATTATCAATTCGTAACTTAGATAGTACTAACATAACTTAAACATGTGAATTTCTTTGATAAGGAAATATATGGAAACGGCCAGTTTGTTCATAAAGAAACTTACACCTCTCCCGTTTAACTAACATGCATTCATCTTAATTTACTTGTCATGTAGTCATGCCACTATCACGCCATCTTCTCGTTCTGACACGTCTGCTTGATACATCGAGCAACTGTTGTATTTTTCCGGGAGACATTTGTCACATTAATACTTTCTTATAATATAACTATGAATATTGAACTTTGCAGTAACATCATATTAGATGTTTGCTTTAAGAATAAGAAGAAGAAGCTCAACCTAACCTTGAATAGAGAAACCCTGAAGTATTACAATGAATTAACAATGGACATTTTTGATGTAGAGTCAAACGGAGGTGTTTATCTCGTTCTATAAATGCAGCATTTTATTTACAAAATATGAACAGCTCCATGCCTTTACTTTCTACAAAAGCATAATCCTAATGTTCTGTCAAGAATTAACATCTAATTAGTAGTAAAAGCCTAATTAGGACTTTGTTACTCCTAACAAGGAGGTCAAAAAGCCTAATCAGGGAAAATAAAAGCTTACTTTTTTGGAGCTATAGTCTTTATTAAGTTCTTTTTTTAAATCCATATATGCATTTACCTTTTGTATTTATTCATACATATGATTTAATCACAGCAAGTTTCGCTGTTTATGTGGTATTTCGATTTATCAGCAAGAGCTGAATTGCATCTGTTGATATTTGTGGGATGTTTTGTCGATCAAACTTTCATTTTACTCAAGTCTTCCCGACTAATCATTTATACGTTAAAAGATTTTCATTACCGAACTCCAGCGAGACATGTAAACATTGATGTCTAACAAATTGATTGCGGTACTGTCTGGAGATTTTTGCATTGCAGCTATAGTTTGTGAATGCGTATGTATTGACGGCGTGTGATGTTCTCAAAAATTGATATTAAAGACTTACATTTCTATCTCATCATCTGGTTTCCTAGAGGTATAATTGTTTCATCAATATGAAATCAATGTAGATACAACAAAGATCAAACGTTTCATTTTTTAAGATTTAAGTAAGCACGAACTTCCATTTGCTTGCTTCGTAAACTATGAACATTTTGTTTTAAGGGGATTTGTACTGCAAAATGTTTTAATAATAATAAGCAAATAATCAAAGCTCATTAAGTGTTTTTAAAGATGATAAAATGATAAAAAGCAAATTATGCTTACAAAATGTATATGATAATAGAAAAATCTGTTTACTTGTCCAAATGCTACATGCTGACAGCTTTTTGTGTGCTTAATGTCAGTGTTTTACAAAACAATTTAGTAATACCTTTGTGTAAATTTCTTTTAAAGACCAACACTTGCAACTAAAGTTGAGCTTAACGAACAGTATATGATAAAATAATCAGAAACTAAATATATTAATAATTTATGTAATAATATATATTCATGATAACCATTATAATACTGGACGTTTGAAACGTCGCTTTTCATTATACACGGCTGCTGTGGATTTATAAAGAAATCTCGCTTTATTCCTCTAAAAATGATGCTTGGTGTATTATAAATTCGTTATAAATATTTAAGACAGGTCATATGGCCGTATATAAACGGTTGTTTGCAATATAGACCTCGCCTGGCGGCACGGGTTATATTTACAAACAACCGTTTATGTAGGGCCATATTACCAGTCAAAAATCTTTATAACTAATATTATAAAGGAGTCAGCAGCACTCAAACACTTTCATTACTTTGATTATTTTTAAACTAGAATTTAGTATCCTATATATAGAATATATAAAACAACTACGTCCTCCAATCTTTGATTATTTCGAGAAATTATATAAGCAGTGAGAATTACTAGAGGATTTGAAGAACATGTTTTGGTTCATTCCCTACATACACTATGGTTACACGCAACAATCATTGCACCCCAAGAACATGTTCGTGAAGAAAACACAAACCATAATGGATTTCTTTTCAATTAACACTGTTAATGTTCTTTGCATAATGTTGTCTGGGCATCTTGCATACTTATTGTCTGTAAGATACAAATCGAATGATGAATCTAAGTTGCAGGTTTACAAGAGCACCCCATAGGGATGGCGATATACACCCGAATGCAAGTTTGTATTAAGAAAATAAAATATAAAGTAATCAAAACTAATTTTTAAACAGAGAGGATACCTATTTATAACATTTGTCCAAAACATGTTTTATTTCAGTTATCAATATTAAGATCTATATTGATACATGCTAAAGAGCTATGCCCTAAATGTCTCATAAGTACTTAGTGACAATTATATATGGCACAGCTCTTGCTGTGGTTTACAGAACACAGCCCTTAAAAAGCTAATTTTGAAGCACAGAGTGGTTATGGTGATTATATATCTCCATGCCATTGCCACGGGGTATATATTAACTGGCTGAAAACAACAATAATGTTGATTTTAAAATGATAAAAATTCAAAGAAACATATAAATAATATTATACCAGAAATTCAAAAGTACAGATTATTATGCCTAAACAAATAATCAAAAAAATCAAAATGCAATGCTTACGAATAATTTTCTTTTTATTACTTCCCTTTACATTTATAACATCAACACACAAACATCCATCACAAAACTGATAATTATAATTTAAAAAAAATGATGATACATGCTAAAAATCAATGCTCTGCATGTTGTATGTTGGAGGAAAAGACTTTTGAAACATGTATACTATATAAATCTGTGTACATGTAAACTGTGCCAGACCCACCCATCCTCCCACCAACCCACTGGGCACAGTCATTTTTTAATATCAGTGAAATGATTTTTGGTATAATTTCAGGGTTCTTCTTTGTAATGATACATGCCAAATAACTGAGATCTGGTAACTTTACATAAGAATACATATATGAAAATAAGTTTTTTTATCTATGTGACTCCAGGGGCAGGGCCAATATTGTCCCCAGGTGTATGATTTATATAAATTTTGTAGATGTCAACAAGGAATGCATCATGCAAAGTCTCTAAGCTTTAACATAAATATAATCTTTTTGGGCATATCAAAATGTGTTCTTAGCTTCTTTAAAATTCTGCGATTCAAAATGCAATTGTAGACATGGGCTAAACTTATTATACTAGTACAGTGTAACTTCCGAATTCCAGAAATTCTAAAATCCAGAAACTTCTGAAATCCATACATTTTTCAGAGTCCCGAAATTTCTCCTTCTGTTTTCTATGTAATAAATACTTCTGAATTACGGAACTTCTAAATTCTGAATTCCGAACCATTTTCTCGTATCAATTCAAATTTACTTCCAAAATCCGTAAATTGAAAAAGGGGTGAATGAATATTATACTTATGAGACTTTAAAAAAGTCAATGTCTTCCAATTTACAGTAACTTTTTTATATTGACACCTTTTAGAATCACAACCTGTCAAGCATGTCAAACACTTGATTAAAGTTTGAAAGTGGTATAATGTGATGGATATGAAAAAAATATTACAGGTTAATAGCAGGCAGGTACTATATAAAATGTACTAAAGGATAAATTGTGATTATTAACATTATGCTTTTGTATCAACCAATTTTGTTATAAGTGACAATGATACTTAAAGTCACTTTTGTAAAGTCCTATGATTTTGCCATTTTTTGAATCTAATCATCTTCATATACTTTTCAACATGTCTTACTTAAACAATTGATGTTTAATGTTTCTCGTTTTAATTGATGTTTAATGTTTCTAGTTGTTCAGATAATTCCGAACTTCTGAATTCCGGAAACTTCTAATTCCGAACTTTTTGGCTAGTCCCACAGGTGTTCGGTTTTCAGCAGTTACACTGTATATCTTCCCTATAACCATATATGTTGTTTTAATGTATAATAAGAGAGGTACAACCACTTCACACTCATACCAGTCTTTCAATTTGAGAGAGACTGCTAGCAATAGAAAAAGTTACCTTAAAAAATTGACATTTAATATGCCTCATTTACAATTTAAGTAACACAAGTTAAAATTAATAAGATTGTCTTATTTCAAAATAATTGAATAATATAAACATCTCCTCAATTTTTATAATCTTAAAAGGAAATAATCTAATAAAAAATGAAGTTTGATAAAAAAACAATTATAAAGTAATAGATTTAAGAAAATAAAGGGAGGTAAATACATATTTATTGGGATGAAACATATTAATAAACTCATACATTGTAATCTCCCTTTGTAATATATACACTTATATAAGGATTTTGAATGAGTCAGTGTGACGTTGACCTTGACCTAAGGTAGTTAAAAACTGCGCTCTGCACATCTAATCAGTTTATATAAATATTTCTGCCAAATAGATTTAATTTCATACTATGGGTTTAAAAGAAACAGAGAAAACACAAAATTTTGATATTGATACAAAATAACTAAGTGTGACCTTGACCTTGACGTGAAGAGGGTCAAACCTGCACTCTGCACATGGTCTCATTATGGTAAACATTTATGCAAAGTAGTTTTAATTTCTTTCCACCAGTTCAAAAGATACAGACTGGACATGAAAACTCCTATATAAGTCTATATAAATCAATTAATCCCCAGGGCGGGGCAACTTTGATCTTATGAAATCTTGACTTGTGTTCTGCACACGATCTAATTATAATTAATATTCCTGCATAAAAGTTTGAATTTCTCTTCATCAGTTCAAAAGATACAGAGCGGACACAAAATTTTAATATTGAACAAAATGACTAAAAGTGACCGCAGAAAGATCAAACATGTGCTCTGCACATCGTCTCGTTATGGTTAACATTTCTGCCAAGTAGTTTCAATTTCCTTCCACCGGTTTAAAAAATACAGACCAGAAAAGAAAACCTGCTAACAGACGGAGGGACAAACATACAACCAGGTGCATTAACAATATACGCCAAAATTCTTTCAGGCGTATATTATTTTAAAAGGTTTTTTCTAGTGACAATGATGTACATGATTTGTTTGTGTTTTATGGCATTTATGAGTAAAGTCATTTATGAGTAAAGTTAAGGTCTGTCTTATTACCTAGATGATTGTTATGTTCAAGTTTGAAGACAATCCATTCAAAAACTAGAACTCCGAGAGACAGATGTGTCGCCTTGTGAACTGTATAGCTGTCACTTAAGTGATGGACTCTTAAGCACTCCACGTCAGGTCAATGAAAAAAGCTTACATACCAAATTTGCAGTCAATCAACATATAATGACCAAGTTATGCTCTGGACAAGCCTATTAAGTAAGAAAATAAACAAACAAAGGGCAATAACTCAAAAATCATCAGGTGCAATGTACAAGTTCTTGTGCACTGAACTTCTTCTCAATGAGATATATCATCCTATGAAGTTTCAAGTTCATAGCTCTTATAGTTTAGGAGAAATGGCCGAGACAAAAAAAGTATGAAAATTAACAAAGGGCCATAACTCGAAAATTAAGGAGAGCAGGATAACTATTCTTGTGCACTGCACTCTGGGTCATTAAAAGAAGCATGCATACCAAGTTTGGATTCAATCCCACATACAGTGACTGAGTTATGCACTGGACAAGCCTAAGGGGACGCCACCGACACCGACAACGCCGCCAAAAGTAATCCCTATATGTTGTCATTTTCAAGGCAACAAAATAACAAAATAATAGCCACTAGTAGCAAAAATCAGATAAAAATAAGCAAAATTTAGACATTTAACCCTAAAGGCCAAGGTCATTATGAATGAAGGTCAAGTTTTGTCTGATCTACTTGGAGGTTTTGTCCCAAGGGTTGTTGTGGCCAAGTATGAAGACAATACACCAACAACGTAAAAAGTTAAGATCAAGGTTAAAGTTTGTGAAAAGAGGACAGAATGACGGACCAAGCGGCAACTATTTGCTATGTCTTTTGAGAGCATATAAATATCAAAATACTTTGACTATTTGCAATCCTTGTGTGACTGAATAACAGTGTTTTTGGTTAATTTTAAAGCATAAAATATGCTGATATCAGTCATAACTAGAAGGGTTTTTTTGTCACAAAAACATGTCTCCCAAAACTATATATGGTCTCTGAGACATGTGAAGTTTCATTGAAATCTCACCAGCAGCTTGTGAAAGCAAGACAATATTTTTTTCTATTTATAGCTCTGGCAGCACTGCAGAACATGTCAGCGATATGCACAATTACAGATAGTAATGATCACTCTTGTGAAGTTTCATTCAAATCCCACCAGTAGCTTGGGGAAGATTATTTATAGCCCTGGCAGCCAGAATGTGCAGCGAAGCAAACATGTTGGCCATATGCACAACTAGGCGTGGTACTGATAATTCCTGTTTAAGTTTAAAAATCCAACCAGTAGTTTGACCTGTAAAGGCCAGATAAAAATTTTCTATTTTTTTAGCTCACCTGAGCACAAAGTGCTCAAGGGTGAGCTTTTGTCATCACTCTGCGTCCGTCGTGCGTCCTTCAAAAAATGGCGTCAAACTTTTCAAACAACATCTCCTCCTAAACCACATGGTCAATTGCAACCAAACTTTACAGAAATGATCCTTAGGTGGACCCCTTTCAAAGTTGTTCAAAAATTTAAATTCCATTAAAAACTCTGGTTGCCATGGCAACCAATAGGAAAAACTTAATTTTTTTTTAAAAACCCTAAGAGCTAGAGCTTAGATATTTAGCATGAAACATCTTCTAATGAGTGTCTACCAAGTTTGTTCAAATAAAAGCCCTAGGGTCAAAATTGGCCCCGCCCCAGGGGGTCATTGATTTTCCCTATATGCATATAGTAAAAACTTAAAAAAACTTCTTTTAAAGAACTCAAAGAGCTAGAGCTAAGATATTTAGCATGAAACATTTTCTAATGGGTGTCTACCAAGTTTGTTCAAATAAAAGCCCTGGGGTCAAAATTGGCCCCACCCCGGGGTTCATAGATTTTCCTTATATGTGTATAGCAAAAACTTAAAAAATCTTCTTTGAAAAAACCCATATAGCTGGAGTTTAGATATTAAGCATGAAACATCTTCTAGTGAGTGTCTACAAAGTTTGTTCAAATAAAAGCCCTGGGATCAAAATTGGCCCTGCCCCGGGGGTCATTGATTTTCCTTATATGTGTATAGCGAAAACTTAAACATCTTCTTTGAAAAAACCCAAATAGCTAGAGTTTAGATATAAAGCATGAAACATCTTCTAGTGAGTGTCTACCAAGTTTGTTCAAATAAAAGCCCTTGGATCAAAATTGGTCCGCCCCAGGGGGTCTTTGATTTTCCCTGTATGCATATATTAAAGACTTAAAAATCTTCTTTTAAAGAACCCAAAGAGCTAGAGCTAAGATATTTAGCATGAAACATCTTCTAGTGAGTGTCTACCAAGTTTGTTTAAATAAAAGCCCTAGGGTTAAAATTGGCCCCGCCCCAGGGGGTCATTGATTTTCCCTATAGTCATATAGTAAAAACTTAAAAAATCTTCTTTTAAAGAACCCAAAGAGCTAGAGCTAAGATATTTAGCACGGAACATTTTCTAATGGGTGTCTACCAAGTTTGTTCAAATAAAAGCCCTGGGGTCAAAATTGGCCCCGTCCCAGGGGGTCATTGATTTTCCTTATATGTGTATAGCAAAAACTTAAAAAATCTTCTTTGAAAAAACCCAAATAGCTGGAGTTTAGATATTAAGCATGAAACATCTTCTAGTGAGTGTCTACCAAGTTTGTTCAAATAAAAGCCCTAGGGTCAAAATTGGCCCCGCCCCAGGGGGTCATTGATTTTCCCTATATGCATATATATACAGTAAAAACTTAAAAAATCTTCTTTTAAAGAACTCAAAGAGCTAGAGCTAAGATATTTAGCATGAAACATGTTCTAATGGGTGTCTACCAAGTTTGTTCAAATAAAAGCCCTGGGGTCAAAATTGGCCCCGCCCCGGGGGTCAGTGATTTTCCTTATATGTGTATAGCAAAAACTTAAAAAATCTTTTTTTGAAAAAACCCAAATAGCTGGAGTTTAGATATTAAGCATGAAACATCTTCTAGTGAGTGTCTACAAAGTTTGTTCAAATAAAAGCCCTGGGGTCAAAATTGGCCCCGCCATGGGTATCATTGATTTTCCATATATGTGTATAGCAAAAACTTAAAAATCTTCTTTGAAAAAAACCCAAATAGCTAGAGTTTAGATATTAAGCATGAAACATCTTCTAGTGAGTGTCTACCAAGTTTGTTTAAATAAAAGCCCTAGGGTCAAAATTGGCCCCGCCCCAGGGGGTCATTGATTTTCCCTATATGCATATATATACAGTAAAAACTTAAAAAATCTTCTTTTAAAGAACTCAAAGAGCTAGAGCTAAGATATTTAGCATGAAACATGTTCTAATGGGTGTCTACCAAGTTTGTTCAAATAAAAGCCCTGGGGTCAAAATTGGCCCCGCCCCGGGGGTCAGTGATTTTCCTTATATGTGTATAGCAAAAACTTAAAAAATCTTTTTTTGAAAAAACCCAAATAGCTGGAGTTTAGATATTAAGCATGAAACATCTTCTAGTGAGTGTCTACAAAGTTTGTTCAAATAAAAGCCCTGGGGTCAAAATTGGCCCCGCCATGGGTATCATTGATTTTCCATATATGTGTATAGCAAAAACTTAAAAATCTTCTTTGAAAAAACCCATATAGCTAGAGTTTAGATATTAAGCATGAAACATCTTCTAGTAAGTGTCTACGAAGTTTGTTCAAATAAAAGCCCTGGGGACAAAATTGGCCCCGCCCCAGGGGTGTCATTGTTTTTAACTATATGTGTATAGTAAAAACTTAAAAAATCTTCTTTTAGAGCTTAGATGTTTAGCATGAAACATCTTCTTATTGGTGTCTACCAAGTTTGTTCAAATAAAAGCCCCTGGATTAAAATTGGCCCTGACGGGGGGAGGGGAGGGGGGGGAATAGATCATTGTTTTTCATTAAATGTGTGTAGTAAAAACTTAACATTGTGAAACATCTTCTAATGGGTGTCTTCTAAGTTTGTTCAAATAAAAGCCCTGGGGTTTAAACTGGCCCCGCTCCGGGTGCCTTTATACAGGTGAGCGACCTCAGGGCCATCATGGCCCTCTTGTGTAGCTATGGTGGTCATTTTGTACAGAAAAGCGGAACGTGCCGGTATTGTGCACAACTAGGGATAGTACTGATCACTCCTGTAAAGTTTGGTTGAAATCCCACCAGTAGTTTTACCTATGAAAGCCGGACAAGATTTTTCTATTTTTAGCTCTGGTGGCCATTTTGTGCAGTAAAGCGGAATGTGCTGGTGATGTGCACAACTAGGGACGGTACTGTTCACTCACTTGGTTGAAATCCCATCAGTAGTATGATCTGTGAAGGCCGAACAAGCGTAATGCGGATGGATGGACAGACAGACGGCAAAGGCAAAAACAAAATGTCTCCCAAAAAGTATGGGAGACATAATTATCACCTTACTTTAATATGCTGTTATACACAAGTAAGAATCCCTGTCTAAGTGCAGCAGACAGACAAGTCTTGAAGGTAATATAAATTTCACCTTTTCAATTTTATTGCTCAGGAAAATGTTTTTTACCAAAGCTGGTATCATCAAATACACCAAAAAGCTCTTCATTATCTTTACAAGGAAACACTTTTGTGGGTTCTCCATCATATCTGTTATCTATGGTGTATTTCTTTGAAAGACATTATTGATATTACAGGTCCAAAATAAATTTGCAACATACTTCTAAGGGAATATTATACGAAAGTGCTACTCTGATGGGTTGCATTCCTCAAATAATTGTAGCATGAATCCACAAGCGTTTCTGGATAACTGAAATCAAAGCATTATCAATATTGAAACAAAAACATGACAGTGAAACAGGCAACAGGAATTCTTATCACCCAGATTTTTTGCAAATAATGATTGTGTCTTTCATCAAGTACATATAAAATGTCTAAAGGACAGTGTTTGACTATTCTCAGTACTTTATAAAACAACATGCATCACAATTGATAATGTAGGTAATGACAAAAAATAAGATTCCACTCAACAAGAGGGCCCTGATAGCTTTGGGTTGCTCACCTGCTATACATTGCTAGAATATATCAATTTTTTTCAAAGCAAATGAAAATAATTAGGACCAATTGGGTGTAAATTAATACCTAATTACAAAAGTAGTTTTCTAAAATTTATGTAGTTCTAATCTGCTTAGAAATGCTAAAATTTGCCAAAGTTCTTTGTTCTTTTTTTGTTATGCTTCATTAAACTGGTATCACAATAATTGCCTTTTACCACTGTTTGATCAGACAATAATAAAAGTTAAATAACTATTAAAGGCCCAATTAGCCTTGAGAAATACTAAAAATTTATTTTTCAAAAGCTTTTTATTGTTTGTGTCAGTTTCAGTTTCCTCAAGAGTACAGTACTCGTTGGTTATATAGCTGAGTCAAGTTTTGGCAATTAGTATAGCTATAGTGATTTAATACATAATAATAATGTATTTTGAATGGAAGACAAATTTTCACTAAATTGTTTGATTTTGCTATGTCTCTTTACAACTTGTTTGTAGGATTGACTTAATTTATTTTAGTGTATGAAAATGTCAGTAGCCATTTCCCACTACCAGGGAAGGATGTGACTGATTGTATAGTGACATTATTATCTGACTTACGAGTTAGTTTTTGCTTTTCTTTTTTTTGGTTGGGTTTAACGTCGCACCAACACATTATATGTCATATTTCGAGCTTTACTGTGCACATTTGTACATTATTTCAGGCACAAACAGGCACCTGAGTAGAACCACCGATGTTCCTTAAGCTAACCGGATCACATGAAGAATCCGAAGTCACTGATGCAGCTCAAACTTAGGTGGCGATAGGCAAGTGATTTGCAGTGAATAACCTTAACCACTCAGCCACGGACACCCCTTCTCTTTAAGTTTTATGGGGGTTGCGTTCATTGAACGCCGCCTTTCCTTGTTGATCTTGTTTATCATATTTTATAAGTTAGACATAATTATTTAAATAAATAAATAGATCAACACATTCTTATATTATTTCAATTTAAATAGAAATATTCTTTTAAGCATTACGAGTTACATGTTGTGGTATTAGGATAAATTATAAGTATTGTTTGAGTTAAATATAATCATTGTATAATTATTTATTATCAATACCGTGTCATCAAAAATGAGAAAAAATGTGCAGCCTGACCGGACTTCGAACCCTGGACCCTTGGAATACCCTTCAGCTACTCTACCGACTGAGCTATCAGGCAGCGTACAGTGATTTCTTTCACTGTAATTTACAGCCGAATAAAGGCTGTTTCCCCTAGCCCTAAATAGGTTTATTTTCCCCTAAAAATGCTATAATTTTCCCCTAAAATGCCTCGTGCTCTTCCTTACCAGAACCATGACTTAACAGCATCTGACTTTGTTGTTGGAATTTGATTTCAGCTTTTCTCCCTTTTTTGATTTATCAACTATATTTTCTCCTTCAGAAAACCACAGGTTGTTTTGAAAATTGGAAAAAAATCACTGGCGTACACATCTTCACCCTAATAGTGAACAGTTCTGATCTGTGACAAATATAAACTGATTAAGACTTACTTGGCCTTGACAAATAAGTAAGCAAACGTTCCAACACTTTTCGTTCCTGTTTTCCTTCTGGTACAAGCTTTTCATTTACAAATGCAAGTAACATAATGCAGCCCTTCAAAAACTGTTGACCAGTTCCTATGAAAAAGTGTACATGCTCATCTGCTTTATCTTTATGAAATTGTACTGTACCATGAGCATTGCTAAATGACTTGCACATACTAGCATCTGCATTTTCAATTTTCACTGGACATGAAGTCAGCGGACGTGTACCTATACCATCCACTACACACTTAACATAAAATTCTATATCTTTACATAGAGGTTCGATCTCCAAAAAGTCAATAAAAATTTGTTTATGATTCGTCTTGGGTCTTTTCGCTGCAGTTGGTAAGTCTCCAATAATAGTGTGTTTCTTCGGCACTGTAAAGTTTTAGTTTGTTTTTACCTAACTGTCAATGCTCTATTAATCAGGTAATCACTGGTAATGAAGACGTAACGGTCGACTTTTAGTATCCGATAATACGGTTACTTTCGTTTACTGCAACTCTTCAAAATGGAAGGTAGGGCGCACAAAAATGCTGACTAATAGAGATTTATTTTTTGCAATAAGTGCGACGGGGATCCTTGCAAAGGTATATTACCACTAATTTTGTCCAGCTGTGAAATTAGTGTCAATATTTTATGGAATGGTTTAAAAACGAATTTTGGAAGGTGTTTATATTAACAATCTAAATGGAATCAGTATTTTTTTTATTAAATGTTAGAGGATTAGGAAATAAACAAAAAAGACAACAACTTTTTGAATGGTTAGACACTCAACCATGTTCTATATATATGTTTTTAAGAGACACATTGTAATAATTATTATTCCGAAATCTGGAAGGTGAATCATGTTTAAGTGGAAATAAAACAAAGAACAATATAACTAAATATATCTGCAGTGTAAGTTTGTGTCGCAAACTACTTTTACAGGGTTTGAGCAAACATTTTCAAAATGGACATGTATGCCGTTTAGATGGTTTCAAGATGTGCAAGACACATTTTTTGTCGCTCTATAATTTACTTTTCGATATTTAAGTCTACTTAAGGTAATAAAGTGGGTCATAGTGTTTGTTGGTTCTAGTTACATTTAAAGGCACACTCATTGCAGGCTCACATGTTAAATTGTTTACAAGTATGAAAATTATTTTAGAAACTAACACTGCATTGTTTTCTTAAGAAAATGAACTGATTCATAAGTGTCTAGGATAATTTCTCAATTGGATATTTGCATTTTAAAAAAGTATATGTCAGTTTGGACCATGTGACACACCAAGATGCCAAACATGTGCGGTCATACACGTCACAATTACATTCTCCTAACAACTAGAGGCCAAAACATTTCTCAAAGACACATGAATTGTAACACAACAAATGTTATTTATCTTATCTCTTGCAAAGTGTGCAACAAACAATATGTCGGCGAAACTAAGCTTCCATGAAGCAAACGAATGAACTCACACCGCTCTGACTGGAGAACACGCAAATTTAACAGATCCCCTGTATATATTTACAGAGATATTTCTATCACCTCACACAGTTAACGTGACGGAGAGTACAGGCTGAAAGTCTACAGACAACTTACCGCTCAGACGAATTAAGCCATCAGAAACTTCTGCGGTTCATCGGATGCGCTAGCATTCCTCCCGGTTGATCAAGTAGCGAACGGCATGCAAGCCCTTTAGGAAGCTACCCAGAAAGAACGACAAGACTTGTAAATTACTTTGAGAGCACTTATGTAACAGGCTCCTACAGGTCAGTTTAAATACACGCATCATGCGGTTACTATTTTAGTAATGATATTATTAAACATTTTATAGGTTCTGACAAATTAATCAAACAGGTCCTGTTTTTGTTTGGGGACCGCCTGGGCTCCTTGCCACTGGTTCTTGTTGCTGGGTCGTATGGGGGTTGCGTTCATTGAACGCCGCCTTTCCTTGTTGATCTTGTTTATCATATTCTATTTATCAAAGATTAAAATGTTATACCAATTAGCTTTTTGTATATTTGCATTATTGCTTACATTTATAACATCGCTTTATACAATTACATTAAACATTAAAATATGATTATAATTAACAAATTACCGCATGAGCATTTTGTGAAAAATGGCTGTTTTCATTGAAAAGTGTCCCGTTAAAAGTTGAAATTGCTATGCAACTATAAAAATGCTTCAATACAAATCAAACTTGGCACACATGTTGACTGGAACATTGCCTTTGTAACGGCATTCTTAATCTTAAATTTCATGTTACCATGTCAAAAAATCACTACTTTGCTTTGATTTTTTCCCATCAAATTTGATTTCTAGGTACTGCAACTTCTTAATTATGATGTGTCAAAGGCTTTTCAACGTTGGTTACACGTTACCTTATGATCGACCTGCGGTGATTTTAGCATCTCACAAGTCCTACATTTTCTTGGCGATGAGAGGGGCGGTAGCCCCCTTCAAACCCTAAGCAGAAGAGGGTACATACCCCTCTGGCACAACCCTGATATATTTTTTGATAGTGGGCAGCACCGAAAAAAGTCATCACTTTTTTTACAACATTTTTCAAACAAAAACAAGTGTTTGGGGCCTAAATAATGCATTTTTTTACCATTTCAGACATCAAGGGGGGGGGGGGGGGCTAAAAGGCGTGTATATTTGGTAATTGGTTAAACAGGTCAGTAGTTGGAGCAGGGGACACACTGCGATTTAGAAGGACGCCACCCTGATTTCACCCACAGACCTTAAACATCAGAAAAGTCTCCTTCAAGATCGTCAGAGGACAAACAACATGTTTGAATCATGGAACATCTAGTGGGCCACAACAGCCCGTCTCTATTGACTGTCATCGCGTGTCTTCAGAAAGATGCAGCTATGTCAGAGGCAGCCCTTCTTATTATTTTAAGATACGAAGAAGGACAACCTGAATCTAAAGGAATAAGAAAATAAGCTGTCAATCACCAGGAGAGTGCAAACAACATGAAAGGGGCAAGAACACAATGGCACAGTTTTTAATTGCCATGGGTCAGTGTATTCTTCTGACAAAATAGACAGATAAATGAATAATCAGATATATCTATGTTGTACTCAAGTCTGTAAATGAGCTGACAATAATAATATGAAAACTAAATCCTGAAACGATTATGTGCTTATTCCTAGATTTATGTTTGTTGTTTGTAAATTTAGGCTATATATCAGTTTCATTGCTATACGATTTGTATGCAGATTTGCAGCTAAGTTTGAACTTTGAACTTTGCTTTAAAATAAAGAACGAAATGAAAACGAAAAGTGTTGGCTTACTCATATGCTGAATGTTTCTGAATATGGTATAAGTGCATTCTAGCTCATACATACACGCTTGTGCCAATTAAATAAATGTATACGTTTACAACTTGAATATGTGCAATGAAAAGAAAATGTAACAAGACACGTTATAACATCTAGGAATTATAATTTTAGGTTATTTATACTTCTTTCCATCATTTCCTTTATACTTTATTTATCTTAACCTAGTATGGGAGTAATGCATTCATATTTACGTCTACGCATATTGCACATATGCAGACAGTTCTCCCCTAAAAAGAAAGAGAACAGTCAGGGAAGGAACTGGTAAGGGAGAGAATAGTCTGACTACCCTAACAATGCAGGTTATGTATCATCTATATTATACATGTGATATTTTAAACCAAATCAAAAAAGGTATAATGTTTATTAAGAAAGTTACCACATTATTTTAAGTAGACTGAATTGTTGTTACAACGTGGATGCATTGTTTCTGAACATCGTGTCAATATATCGATATTGCATTTTCTTTACTTAAACATGTAAAATATGATACTTAGAAATGAAAAGTACAAATATGATTTCTTTGAATGACAAGTAACGCAATTTATCATTTTTTTCTCTCCATTCGGTTTTTAAGTAAAATATAACCGTTGTTGCTATTTATCTGTGATAAAACGTGAATAATGTTTGAGTGACTACATCAAGTCTGGAAATATTCCCTCTAAATGCATACACTAGAATATATCAACATAATCAAACTTTCGACTGATACTGTTCGTCGTAAACATTGAATTAATTAACCATAAACAGGATTGTATTGCTTTGGCATTGAGACTTTGTCTGCGGAAACTGAAAAACAAGACTTGCATATCTTCCATTGCATATTTATTGGTAATTTAGTATTTAAATCTGCAATCAGTTTGATTGCGCTATGTTATAGATACATACAGAAACTTATCACTCGGAAACATCAGTAATTCCAGTAATTGATTTTTATAGATAATGTGAGCGATTTTGTTTCTGATTCTCTTTTTTTCTAAAATATTAAAACTGAATACATTTTAATAATGGTTTTGGAGAAGTCGTGTAGTTTATTCTGAAAGTGCCATTCTAGGAAACCCCTTGAACACAGTATTTTGTTGATTATTTTAGTTTTGTTTATTATTTCATTTCTTTCGAAGAGAAAACGAGAATATGTAACAACAACAAAAAGTTAAAATTTGACATTTTATAAGGTAAAGAAACTACTGTTATGACATCAAAAAATGAAAAGATTTTTACTTAAAGATTTGTAATAATACAAAATATTCACAATGTTTTATTCGCATTGTTAATGAGTATATTAGGCTAGATTAGGCAAATCGAAGTTTTAATCTTGTTTGTAATTTTGGCTGCGAAAGTGCTTACATGTTTTATTCGCTGTATAAAGCGCTACTCTTACCTTATCATATTTTCATAAAGTATTTTTTAATATCTGAAATGCACCTATGACATATTAATTTATTTTACTTGATTAAAATGCTGATAAATGGGGATATTTAGTTTCACACAAAAATTTGTAACGATTTGTCAAGTCTATTATTTTAGATACAACAAGAATAGTGCCTGTTTTCAGCAACGATTTTGTTGACTTTGATTGTGTTGAACAAAGAGAAAACAAAATCGAGTGATGTACTGTGTCCAAGATGTTAATTCACATATTCAGTGATAACTTGGCGCCAAATCTTCTCGTAACGAGACCCACGTAATTCTTAAAATACTATCTTCTGTAATATTTAAGCACTGGTCTTAAACAATCCAAAAATGCATTAGAGAAAGCATGATAATTTACTTAAAGTTTTAACAAAGAGCGACTTTAAACAAGCAAATCATTATCATTTTCTAGAAAGAACTGCCATGAAATATTGGTTTAATCATGATTGTTGACCAGGAGATTGTGCATTTATCTCGTATTAATGGAAAATGTTTCACAGAATGTTCCATCAAGTATCGTCATCTATAAAAATACCTCCAATAGAAACAATAATATAATCAAAATTATATTTTACTAATATCTGATATTTTTTCTTTGATGATATCACTACATGACGATATTTTTCATAAGCATTATGCATCCCAAAAAAAACAACGCCAATTAGTAAATGACAAAAAAAAGAAACATCCCTAATTGACACAAGTAATACAATATTGATAATTGTGTAAGCTAATACACAGATAACATTTTAAATATTATTTAAATATTATTAATTCGTATTCAAGAGATTCGCATTGAGACATTTACAATGTAATTTCTAATTTTCTAATGGAATATTTATATATAACAATTGAATGAGGTACCATCCTAAAATTTAAATTCAATATCACTAACAGTAAATATGTATTTCTTTGATATGCGAATATAGGAACGGCCTAGTTGTTTATAAAGAAACCTACACATCTAAAGCCCCCGTTTAACTAACAGACATTTATCTTAATTTTCTTGTCATATGTCATGCCACTATCACGCCAACTGCTCGTTCTGAGACGCCTCTTTGACATATCAAACAACTGTTGTATTTCCTGGGAGGTATTTGCGTCACACAAATACTTTCTTAAATAAGTTTTACTGTAGACTTGATTTTGCTTTTGGCAGAACTATGAATAATAAGCGTCGCAATGCAATTATATAAGGTGTTTTGTTTCAGGAAACATTATGTCTCAGAAATGAACATTTCTCTCCTTTTTTGAAATTATAATGGGACACAAAAAATAAAAAGCTTTAGAGAAATGAAAATGTAAACATACTGGGGCTAGCTAGCTATGCCTGTGAAAAGACAGTTTCAGAAACAACTGTATAATGCACAATTTGCAAAACTAATATCTTCAATGTTTTTTTTAATAAACAACAAACAAACAAAAACAATTTTATATACAATAATATTTTGTTAAAGAAAGGAAAAAATCTTCTCGACTCCATAATTATAGTAATAAAGTGACATTTTTCTTTCTCTTTCTTCCTATTTCTTTTATTCTTTTGACTATTTTTTCAATACACATGTTCTAATCATTGATTCTTTTTCATTGTCAATTTTAAATCCCCTTCCGCGTAGGAATGGCCTCCGTCTGTCATTCCGTAAGTCTGTCTGTCCGTCCGTCCGTATATAACACTTTCGTGTCCGCTCCATATTTTTTAAACCGCTGAATTGTTTTTTAATAAATTGTCACAAGTGATCACCATAATGAGACAATGTGCAGAGCGCAAAAATTGGGTTATTACCCCCAAGGTCAATGTCACACATAAAGGTCAAATGTTAAAAGTGTTCATTTTCTTATAAAAATCCGCTGAAAGTTTTTTTAAATAACTTGACACAAGTGATCACCATAATGAGACGATGTGCAGAGCGCAATAATTGGGTTGCTTCCCCTAAGGCCAAAGTCACACTTAAAGGTCAAATGTAAAAAGTCTACATTCGTGCCCGCTTCATAACTTTTAAACTGCTGAAGTTTTTTTTAAATCACTTGGCACAAGTGATCACCATAATGAGACGATGTTGAGAGCACAATAATTGGGTCGCTACCCCCAAGGTCAAGGTCACACTTAAAGGTCAATTGTTAAACAGTCTACATTTCGTATCTGTCCATAACATTTAAACAACTGCAATGTTTTTAAGATAATTTGGCAGTAATGATCACCATTATGACACCATTGGCAGAGCACAATAATCTAGTCACAACCCTGAAGGTCAGGGTCACACTCAAAGGTTCAATGTAGAAACATCTTTTTTCAGTCCGCTCTATAATTAGTTGACAATTCAAAAGTTTTAAAATTACTTGGCACAAATAATCCCTACCATGACACAATCTGCAGAGCTCAACATCCAGTTGGTACCCCCAGGTCAAGGTTATATGTTCTCCATAACTTTTTGACTTTATGGAAGATTTCAAATAACTTGGCACAAATATCACCATCGTGAGATTATGTTCTCATGATATGCATGGCACAACATCAAGGTCATGGTTGGTAAAAGTTCAAGAATAACACATTCATGTTCACTGCGGAAGGGGATTTAGCTGTCCTTCAGACTGCCTTGTCTAAATACTTATTAAATAGACCAAACGTTAAACTAAGCAATGTATTATTCTTAAATTAAGTTTTTATTTGTGCTTATTCCCCAAATCGAACAGTTATAAATCTTGAATTAAGTTCATGAATATTTATTGTAAATATAGTATTTATACGTAAGAAAGCAACCAGAAGTCGAATTTTTTTATTATAGTTCAGTTTTTAAATAACATATTTTGTAATCATTGATATTAATGCAAAAGCTATAATAGCCTAAAGTCACATATATTGTAACAAGAGCACAATAATTCAAAGAAGTAATATAAACAAAAGTAGTCATAAAGAAACACAACGCACTACGTACAATGTTTTTTTAAAAAAAATAGTTACTAAGATTTTGGGATAAAGAAACGTGTTAATTAAATTATATAATGTACTAAACTTTTCAAGAATATAATAGGCAGACATTTGGGTCACAAGGATTTTCTTTGAATTAACAGGTCATATGTGTTAAATAAGTGTTGTTTGTTTTTAATTAAGGTAACATGTAAACTGATTTGATGAGAAGCTAAATATAAAATCTTTTCGTTTTTTCATAGATACGACCATAAATACGAGTACTGTCAGTAAAAATTAATTTCTCACCACAGACACACTGTACTCAAAAAACATAAAATAATATGAAATTTGAAGTCATGTGATGACTATGGTACATGTATTATCGTTCTCATTATATGATACTTGGTAAGGGTGAAAAGCCATCTTAAAGATCTATGTAAGGTACAATAATTTCTTAGAAGAGACATGAATTATAAAGCAGCAAGTGAACTGGTAGCTTGGTGTTTTGTTCATTTTCATTCATTAATAAAAGCAC
The DNA here is from genome assembly GCF_026571515.1 of Ruditapes philippinarum. NCBI lineage: Eukaryota > Metazoa > Mollusca > Bivalvia > Venerida > Veneridae > Ruditapes > Ruditapes philippinarum. Next base: position 84,450 of record NW_026852209.1, read on the forward strand.
AAAGCTGTACAGTATATACTGTTGTCAAATGTTGTCTTAAGTGTCAATGAATTTTTATTTGTATACTTCTCATTTTATTTTTCATAGTCCCTAATTTACACTTGTTATATAAGGATTAATTCAAAAGTGATATTCTAAATTCATAACGCCTAGTTTTAAATAATCTCAAATCATCATACAAAACAATGTTAACTTTTATATTTCGCATTTCATTTACATATTGTCACAATTATCAGTAAAAATGCCATTATAAATTTTTATTCTTTAGAATGTATTAATAATGTATTTATAATTATCCCATTTTATTTCATGCTTTTGAGTGGATTACTGATTTATCCGTGAAATTATTTTTGATAAATATAATTTCACACTTTTCAATGACGAGACTACTTTTTAAAGATTTCCCCCATGTGGTACTTCAATTTTATTTTTGCTGGCAATTCTTACATTGTCAGGGCTGTTTCGAGAAAAGCAAAGCTGAAATTGTTTAAAAACTTAAATTTCAATAGTTATATAAAGAAATAAACTTCAATTCATTCAAATTACCAATCACCAAATATCATCTCTAAATTTGTTGTATCATTTTTACAGTATCCTTCCACACGCAAAACTGATTTTGATGACATTTGGGCATATTTAAGAATCCTACGAGCAATAACTGCCTAATGCTATATGAAAAATTGAAAAGCAATGAAAGTCATCAGCCCAAATAATAAGTTAACAACCCAACGTTCGTAAGACAGCCTTTCAACAATTCCAGGTTTCCTTATTCCTAGCTGCTTTTTGAATGTTTACGCATCTGTAAAACAATTATTAATTGTCTGTAACAATCCTCAAACAAGTTTCCTTTCTTATAAAAAGATGTATGTCTAACAAATCAAAATGATATCCCTCTGAATCAAACACAATTATTTTCTTCCAATGAAATACACAACTTTTAAAAATGGCGACCGCTGATAATATACTCAAAGCCTGGTCTTATATAAATTCGCCTAAGTAACATAAAGTCGGATGGTGTGACTTTTTCTTTTACGAGAATTGTTTGTTTTTATTTTTAAAACATGTTTTTGATAAAATAAAATAATTCACCGCCATTTTACGTTGATTGTTGAACTTATTTTCAGCTCAAGACTTCTTGTATTTATGAAAAATTCGTTCGACTAAAAGCAAGACTACCAAGGTGTAAAACAGATTTAAATATCAAAGTTGATATTGAGAATATTTCGTTTTAAACTTGTTTTTTAGGATATTTTAAATTCATTACTAGTTTTGTATAATCTCAAATCATACCAAACAATGTTAACTTTTATATTTCACATTTTATTTACATATTGCATAATTATCAGTAAAATGCCATTACAAATTCTTATTTTTTAAATATATGTAAAAATGTATTTATGATTAATCCCATTTAATCAACTTTCGGTACTGATTTGACGATAAATATTCTATATAATAATATCATTATAGAATTTATCTAAAGTTCGATTCCATGACCAATCAACAATTATGCAATGACTTGAAAATAAATCTTGCTTCTTATATTCACCTTCATCTGGATAGAAATTGGTCACAGGAAAGTCAGAGTAACAAAATATAACAAATACTCCAGATACTCACAATATTCGGTGAGAAAATGAGTTCTTTGATGCGCAAAGACGGCTCACGAGAACGAAAAATTGCTATGACAGTAGTAGTCAAATGATCAATGCGTTTTTATTTATTTTATTTATCATAAAATTAGTATCTTAAACATAAAAAGCCTAGTGCACAAAATTTATGAACCGATTTAATAAAGTACATGTGAATTATAGTCATTCCCATGCTTAAAGAAATACTTGATTAAAAAAGATCAAAATGATTTATTTAGTTCTTTAAACTTGACTTTTCTTTTCGATTCGAAAAGTGTGATGACTACTTTACATTTACTTAACAAAAACGTTAACGTATAAAATCGATAGTGCTTTAATAGCGGGAAGTCTTTTTTAACAGTGTTAATCAAAATGTTAAAATACAAGTCGATTTTTGCAAATAAACTAATTTTGTAATATTCTGTTCTGTAATATCTACAAACTGAACTTAAGTATGAAGCAAAATAACCAAGATTTCTTATTAATTCAACCAATAGTTTTACAGCATTTCAATCAGTCTATTATTGACAGTTTTCTTTGACAGCCTTTTATTATTCCAAACTTCATTATATAAATGTCACTTGTAAAGAAATATAATGTCAGAAAAGATGAAACTGAACATTTATTTTGTATTAAAATAAATTACTAATGGAAAAGACATTACATCTTATAGCAGTCTGAAACTTCAATATAAAAGTCGAAATTATTTTTCTCTTTTAATTCTTCCAATCGTTAATATAACTAAACAAAAAAGCAGAAGAAAGAATAAGTTTGTTTTATTGCTTGAATGAAATTAATGAAAATTACTATTCTGGCATTTAGTTCCGTATATTTTGTGTCTTATTTAACTTCATTAGATCTTATCTTTTAATGGCATTTTACATATTATTAACATAACATTTTAAACCTTCATACTTTGATCATATACGCATGAAAAATATAATAAATATAAGTTTACTTGATTATAATAAAAATTATTATGTTATAAAAAGACCTTATTTAAGAATTTGTTAATATGATTCTCATAATATATATGATGGATGTAAGAACAATCAATATTGAAATTGTCCATCAACTTCAGTTTAATCTTCAGCATGTTTCTCGTGTGTAATGTTTATTCAATACCTCTCTCTCTCTCTCTCGTCGCTACATTAACAAATCTGTAAAAACTCAATTTGTGTAAACCTCTTAGGATTTCGATGAATTAAAATTAAAAAAACAACAAACAAATCATGTTAATATCAAATATATGAATAACATCATTATTGTCATTTTATGTAATAAATCGTTTATCTTTGTCACTTAATTTTTTTTCACATGTTTATCACACAACTTTATCATTCGATTAAAACATCTTACCAGCAAAAGGTATGAAGGATGTCCGGGCAACATAAAGCACGTGTTGTTAATCGAAAGGAAGTCAATTATTCTAATGTTTTTGGTACAGTTCCGTGCGTTTGCAATTCTGACTGCAATGTCCAACAGACAGGAATGAAAATTTAAAGACAGGGGAAGCATATTAAAAAACTGCCATTACTTTGCTTATTGAGAGTTCTTTAAATATAGAAATTGTACCCATTTTAGCACACATTTGCATGAAAAAATTCGGGCTTCTTTTACTTAATTCTTAAAAGTTTGTTTTATATCATATTGATGAAACAATTATACATGATGATATACAGATGTAAGACTTTGTAATGTTATACCAACTTTTGAAATAATGTTACGTCGTCAATTCATACAATTAATTGACACTTTAACTGAAGCTGCACGAATCTCTCTCTCCAGACAGTAACCCAATCAAATTTGTAAGACATCAATATATTCAAGTCTCGCGAGAATTCGGTAATGAAAATCTTTTAACGTATAAATGATTAGTTCGGAAGGCTTCGGTAAAATGAAAGTTTGATCAGCAAAATATCACACAAATATCAATTCTTGCTGATATATGTTTATCAAAAAAGCGCTAAAAGCAAGCAAAATTTCGTATGATTAAACGAAATATATATGCCAAAGGCACGATCTTTGAGTAAGCATATATGTTAAAGTACAATCATAATGTTGATCTTATCTTTTTAAGAACATAACCTGAAGTGAGTTTGAATGAGCAGATTTCTTTAGGATCTTGTTCATACATTTTTATGCACTATAAACGTGGACAGTTGATAATTGTAAAAAAGTATAGCAATCTTGTTCGAAGGATGTGTAATATGTCACGTGCCTCTAACAAAATTTCAGAAAATGATGTATATTGTGTAGCGTATTCAAATTGATCAATTCAAATTTCAAATTGATTATAACCGCCCGACCAATCAGACAGGTTGAAAAATAGTAATTTTGGCCCAACTCATTGTACGTGCCATATACTGAAAATTATTTTCAGATTGAAGTAGGCGGGAAAACGCGAAATTAAACAACATTGTTTTAAGCTATGCAAGTATACGTGTACCCATATGTTACCAGGATTGGATAGTTATTACTTTCTTCATAGTTATCATAGGCATTGAATACGTTTCAAAACACAATATTCTTTTCAAGATTGATAACAAGTTTTATGATTTAGTGAGTACATTTTAGATAAGAATATTACATTATACAGTATGATGTTTGTAAATAATGCATTTTATATTCAGTGGCTCGGGCTCAAAGGCTTAGAAAAAGAACTCGTTTAGTAAAGTACAAATGAGTTTTACATTTTAGGCAAGCATTAAAAGATACTATCGAACCACCATTTAAACCCTGACAAGAGTCTACAGGCTTATGGCTTTGATAGTGGATGATGTAAAATATTTACTTTATTTAATGGAATAATGCTTAAAAACATTTGTATCAACGAAATATCTGCAAAGAAATAGCATGTGTTTCATGGAATAAGAACAAAAGTAAAGATTTTTATCGAAATGTAGCAAATACTTAAATAAACAAATGTACTTATAGGAAAGGCGGATATTATTTACAGAAAAGATACCACAACAAATATAATTTTGACAATTGTTCGGTCCATTTGTAGTTGATGATAACTATTTAGGATCAATGTTATCTTTAACCATTTGACGCATATACATCAAGTAACTGTAAGTGTTTTATTTAGTTAGTTCAACGATATAGAATTTAAAGTTCTAAAATAGAGGAAACAGAATGCTTTAAGAACGCCCCAAAACGGAAAATATAAAAATTGCGCAGGCTAGGTGTGATCATGAACGTACTGGAAAGTACCTGTCTAAGACCTGTCTATGTGTTTATAAAATATACTTTTCAATACCTGTTCAATCAGCTTTAAGGCTTATATGAATTTAGCAGGTCAAACATGTCCTCTTACCAGTAGTATAATCATGAACAGGAATTTCCGATGACATACTAAGAAAATCATCTAGCTGGTTTCTAAAAGTTAATCTAGGCATGCTGTAGCATCTCACCTTTTGCAGATGTGCATCATTGTATGTATCCAATTTACTTATATATGTTGGAAATCGGTTTAATATGTTAGAAAGAAGAGATGAAAATATCATTTATAATTGCTATTTATCTTTCCTTGTGTGCTAAACACGCCTTCTAGAGTTTGTATTGGTCATTTTTGCTTGTATCCATAAAACGATATTCATGTGAAACAAAACGTTTGTTTTGATATCTTTTGTTGGATATAAAAAGCTCATTTAGGTCGGAAACCTAACACACCTTATTGTTTTTGTCTATCAAAATAAATCGTCTGTGAAATATACTTCAAGGAAGGCAAAATGTCAATGATGTTTGGTATAATTAAATTATAAATGTATAAATATTACAAGCTTTAACATTAACTTATGCGTTGAAATTTGCTGATTTTTTTCTTTTTTGAAATAAAATGCGAGTTTCTTGTCTGTGTTTGTATGTTCTCCTGTTCTAGAAAATAAATCATATGAAAATTCTTAATAAAAACTTAAATTTTCAAATTATCTATTAAATTAACTATGTTTATTGTTATATTTTGACGTTTGAATATTTGATCCGAATAAGGTTTTTAGTAAACGTAATTTTCTCTACGATGAACGTATCCAGTATGTTTAGGCAACACTTGAACAGAGATATATATGGTACAATGACATTCCATATGACACTTTTATAAAGATGTATTCTATTAGTGAAACAAAATAAGGAAGACATGTTTTTTTTGACGTATTTCAGTGTATGAATGTTTTGTTGATTGGATAATTATACTTTGATGCAAATTGTTCAAAATATGTTGAGAGCAAAAAACATTTGAGGATAGTGCTTAAGGTACTGCAATACTGCAAGGGCTATAGCAATATCTGATTTGCCTTTACCTGCATTGTTCAGAAAAAGGTATACTATGTTCTTAGATCTATTTATTCATTGTTTCGCAGAATGCACCATCAAATGTCAGTAGAATCAGAATCTATAGGCTAACTTTACAGTATAAAAAGCAATAATGCATCATGTAACACTCGTTTGCACCACTTGGAACTACAAATCATTGTTTTTATTCTGAGACAGGAAATCCTGGTGATCGTATTAATATTGTAGTGTAGTTAATCCATCATGTTGTGTTTAATGATAGTCATTTTACAGCAAATAATTGATTTAAGGTTCTAGCGTATAACACGATCCCCGAAGACGCTTTGCTAAATTTCAATTTGTTATACCTTCCTGAAATTTTGAAATGAAAGATATTAACCGTTTCAAAGCTTAGTTGGAGAGGTTTGAATGAAATGAGAATTTGATCGATATGCTATTCCAGACACAACAACATGACAGGTGGACTCCAGCTGGGCTATCACAAATATTCAGCAACATGGATTTATAATGATTCTTTTTGTGAATAGGACTGTGTCTATGTCATGAGTTGTGGCGTTTATTATAAACACCTTTGAATTAGAGCACAATTTAAAATATACGATAATTATTTCGAACGAAAACGTTCTGTGTCCTATTTCATAATTATCACAAAGTAGTTTTTGCTTCACATTTACAAAAACAATTAGTTCTTATTACAAACAGGAATAGAATAACATTTCAGGCCACATTTATTACGGTTTGCGTAGACAACAGCATTTATTTATGTTCATGTGGAGCAACAACAAACCTGACAGAGATGTATATGACAGATGAATTTTGAAAACATCTTTCAAAGATTTATCTTTATAATGTAAATTCAATAATATATTTATTTAAAATTGACATTCAATGTATGCTGATATATTTAAGTCCTACTAATGAGAATTGGTCCATAATGAAAGGTCTGTAATACAATAAGTATTTTTGTTGATAGTATTTAGGTGCATACAGGAAAACAAATCCTAAAATAATTATATATGGAAAGAAATTGTTTTGAACAAAATATTATAATTATTAATCATATAAATGTTCATTTTAAATTACTATGAACTATAAAAACATTTTATTTTAAAAAATACCCAAACTAACAATTGCTATTGGCGTCTTTCCCAAGATGGACATTGTGCCGACTGTAGAGCAATTCACAATAAGATGAAGACCTTGATGACAAAATGTAATTTGGTTCAAGAAATGACAATAATAGGGACGTGAAAATACATATTTAAATACATGCATATGTGTATAAGGATAATTAAATACGATATAAACTTTATATTAATGTTACAACATCAAATAACTATACCTTGAAATGTGAATATGTTTCAGAGATATGTTTCTAACGATTTGACCTGGTAATAATTATTATAAATAGATGAAGACACATAACCCATATGTTGCTTTGCGAACATAATTTATCACTTTGCATTATTTTGTAGTATTGACTAGCATTTTCAACGTAGAATGTTTTGATGATAAACTGTTACTTTGAAAACACTAATCACTGTGTGAATGCACATAACATTTTCATTGTCTTAAAAAATAACTCGTACGTTATGCTTAAACATCGTGATTTTCATACATTCCAAATTCTTGCATGCACTCTATCTTTCGTTGTATTTGTGATTCAAGAAAAAAAAACGTTTAATCTGCTCAAAGGACAAAGTGCAGAAATAATTTATCTCCATGTGCTTAATCAAGTTCGATTAAAAAGATAAAATTTAGACATATGATATTGCTGAGACAAAAAGTTATTTATAAAAATCATAAAATATAATTATGTTTCGGAAATGTGTGTATTTTGCATTATTTGTTAAAACACAAATTTCATGGTTCATTATGATTTATTTGTTTCATTAAATTGTTCACATTAATTTGTTTTACAAATTTACGACATGAAATGTAGATTTTCCTATCAAAATTTGGTGAATATTTGAATATTGATATACATTTAAATAAATGTTAATAAAAGTAAATTGTATTGAATCAAAATTATAACAGAATAAAAACAATACCCGTATTAGTCAGATTGCTTACAAAATTGTTTTCCATGCTTAATTAATAAAAAATCTTCATGAATTTGAAAACAGATACAGTCTACAACATAGAAATAGACTTGCATTTGCAATTCATAGGCAATAAAGCTAAAACATCGTTTGCTTTGCATGTGCTTTGGCAATTAGAACAGTTACAGTTACTATTGACATTTTGCTACCTATAAGGCTAATCATTTCACATTCAGTAGAAAAAAATATCTAAAGCAAAATTACATTTAGGTAAGAATCATTTTAATTACTTTCCTCTTACGAGCGTACTATTTATTTGCCTAAATAAACATTAAAGTTTACTGGTAGAAAAATGTAAGATTTGTAATATCATAAACTATTATAAACATAAGATTAGTCAAATAGTAACGCACTACAAAAACATTTTTTAAATATTACACAAATTGAATGAGGAAAATGCAAAAATTAACATAAAAATATTATTTACAGCTCTAAATAGTTTTTTAAATAATATATTCGTCTTTCAGACCCATCTTTTTAAACACAGTAATATTTAAATGAGATCCTTATATCTCAATTTCTTTAATCCATAAACTAATAAAGAATTATTCTAAATAACTTTCAACAAAAAAATCTGAATTTAAATGATCTCTTCAAAAGATTGTATTTGTAATTAAATAAAACAATCATTTGGTGTATGGTATCGCAAATTACAAAGTCGCGTAAGTAGAGCGCAACAATTGAATCGGTAAATATATTGGCATTGCAAAAAAGAACAACAAACAACAACAACATCAAGTTTATTGATTGAGATATCCGTTGATTTTTTGTATAACAATTCAATTTATAAAGTAAGATGTTATACAAGAATCAATAATGTTTTGCGGTCAGTCATTTATTGTTAAAACGATCCATTGTCCTATATGCATGATCAAAGAGAGTATGTTTTCGGGGTTTTATAGTAGTGATTAAGTAATAAAATTTAAGAAAATAGAGTAACTGATTTGTTGTTGTTGTCATCTGTTAGTCAAAACTGAGTCCTAAAATAATGCATTGATGATTTTATTTTATTTTGAATTAAATTCAGGTACTACTTTTAGTATATCTTTTAAATGATATTATAGAATTAATCTGAATTCAAAATTTAATTAGACCAATCGACACATATGCAAGCATTTGAAAAATAATCGGTTTGCCATTTATCTTCACCTTTTTGGAAATTTAAGAAAATTAGAAGAAAAAAGAACGCGTCGTGTTTATACATGGTATTTTTTTTTCTTTATACATATCGTCAATTTTAGCGTTCACATTTTAATACTTTTCAAAAATGCATATATGGAAGCAATTAAAAAAAGACAACATGAACATTACCTTGAAAGATTTGTAACATAGAATGTCAATCCAATGCACTTATATATTGTACGTAAACAGAATAAAATGTTCCGAAACAAAATAGTCAGCTGCTTTTCAATAGGGTTGGTAAAGATTTCTCGCATGCCTTACTCGCTTTCATTAAAATATACTGATCAATTTATTTCATTTTAGGTAGTTTGTAATCATATTTAGTCGCATACAGCAAATATATAGCGTTATACACTTTAATATAACAAAACATCAAACATTTTTGATGCATAAAAATCATGAACCAGGTGAAGAAAGAAGATTAATGAAAGTCATAGTAATACTTATTCTTAAAGTAATATTTCAATAAAACAATGTATTTTGTTCTTAAACAAATACCTTTTCTATTTAGTATGATCATTGTTTTACATTTACTCAATGTGTATGTTTCCTTCCTAAATATTTACGTTGTTTGCTATTGTAATTTGTTTTGTTTAACAGTAGAAACTATTCAAAATATATTGTTTTCGGCGGACAAGTTCAAACTGTCTTAAACAATAAATTCAAAATTTGTAATTTACGGCACAACTTACCTTTTGCTTGTGCCAATGTTTCAACTTTAAGACAAAGTCTCTGGATGATAAGTGGTTAATAAATGACCATACTTATGTTGGACATTGTCTTAGAAGTAATTCTTTATTTATCTACCTTATCTATTCATATTGCCTTGGATTAACGGCACAACAAACCGTCGGCTTGTATCAAGGTTTTAACTGTAAGACAAAGAGTGTGGATAATAATTGGCCATATTTATTTTGGACACTGTCTTTATTTATTTATCTATTTATTTATTTATGTATTTACATATATTGCCTCGGCCAATCTCATTTTAATAAACCTATTGATTGCTGAAATTAATTTCATCATTCGTCATTTACCAACGCACCGTGCTGTGTAGAATCATCTCTGTAAAGATAAGCATCTTTCTAATTTGTACTTGTTTGGTAGTAAATTTCTGCTTATTGTTTTTTGTCCAAAGTGGTTTTAGAGTTGTCCCGAACGATGGACTATATGATTGGATAGTTCTTCAGTTGCAGAAAGACCAACTGAACAATAATAAACAAAGTGTAAACTTACAAGTTTCAATGTTTCCTCGATTCTTGTATTAGCGGAAGATAGTAACAAAAAAGGAAATTATCAACATTCTTCTGCAATATCTATGAACTGGTTTTAAATCTAAGCAAATAATTTAAAACTCAAATTCAATCTCTTTTTGACAGTTTTCTTTGACAAGTTTTGTTATTACAAAAGTCATTATTAGATTGTCACTAGCAAAGAAATATGTCAGAAAAAATAAAACTGAACATGTTTTGTATCAAAGTCAATAAAATTACGAAATAAAACAATAGGCGGAAATGGAAATAAAATAAGTTTGTTTTATTGCATATAATATATTTTCTTAAATTAAATTCTTCATGACGTATTTAGCTTCTATAGATCTTTTTAATTTGAACTTGACATTTTAATCGTATTTTACATAATATAACAATTTAATCCTATAATCAATATACGAGTAAGTTTACTTGATTAAGATAATATATTATGTACCAAAAAGTCCCTATTTAATATATTTGTTCAATGTGTTCTAACAACAAATGATGAATGTGAGGGTTTTCAATCTAGAAATTGTCCATCGACTTTGGTTCAATCTACAGCATGTTACTTATGTGAAAACTGTTATTCAATACAACTCTATCCAGTCGCTTCATTAACAAATCTGTTTAACTTCACTTTGTTATCCTCTAGGGAATTCAATAATGAATTATAATTTTATAAAAAAAACCACTCAGCTTTGATTAATATAGAAGGTTTATGTGTAATGTGAGATTGAAAATAGAACACCCCAAGCAATGATAACAGTTATAATCATACTGTAATAGCAACTTTTTAAGTAACACTATTGTCCATTTATGTTATGAATCGTTTATCTTAAACTGTCAAATGTCTTGATCTTTTGTTTATTATTTGTCAACCTGCAACTAAATGTTTTGTATTATTCCATTTGAAACTTCTTACAAGAAAAGGTTACGGAAATGTCCCAACAGCATAATGCAAAGAACATAAACACTTGTTGTAAATAAAAATGAATACCATTTAACCATTTATGTTTTTTTCTTCTTGAGAAATTCTGAACAAGCAAGGACTATTGTATGTAAACATAATGTACGGAGCAAGTTCTTCGAATTCTTATAATTCTGACTACATAATTTGTTTCATAAATTTTCTTTAAATGTAAAAAAATGAATGCATAGATGTAGTCGTATTATATTGCTCAAGTACAAATTCTATATATTGAACTTTCATTTTCGGGTGTGTGTTTTGTTTTACTGCAAATCAAGGCACTGTAAGTTTGTTGTTTTTTTAATATTATATGTTTTCCAAATCTTTATCTATTAATTCTTTGCTGTTAGGCAGTATCTTATCTTGATGAAACAGATATACCTTTCGGAATCGAGAAAGTTAGACTTTAATTTTAATATCAAATTTTGAAAACGTTCGATGTCGTCAATACATACAAATAAATGAAATTGACTTTAACTCCATGTATATTCTCTAGACGGTACATCAATCATTCTGTTATACATCAAGTTATTCATGTCTCGAGGGAATTCCATAATGAAAATCTTTTAATGTATAAATGATAAGTCGGGAAGGCTTAAGTAAATGAAAATTTGATCGATAAAATATCCCACAAAAATCACGATGCTAATATCAAAAGATCGTTGAATAGCGAAATGTACGTGTTACAGAGAATACATATAGCTTTGATCTCTACTTTTGTAAAGTCCATACCCCGTCGTAAGTTTAAATAAGCCGATTTCTTTCAGGATTTTGTTCATACACATTTCTTTGCCAAACACTTATAATTGTAATAAGTATAGCAATCATTTTCGAAGAATGTGTTAACTGTCAAGAACTGTCAAGTGTCTCTTACAAAATGTCTGGACTCCGTTTAATAGAAAGTCCTAAGTTTGAAATCAGTTTTAAGACAATTTTGCATTTCAAGGAAAATGTCTTAAGTTAGGACTCCTATGTTATGCCTCTTAATTTCTGAATGGCAATGCTGATTTGTATTTTCAGATTGCGAATATAAGGGTCTGTCATTGTATTTTTTTACTTTTCTCAGGAAGATGCATACATGTATATTCTTCAGTATTTGAGTGAAGATAAAAATGTTTATTGAAACGGCCTTAAGTTGGTCCTAAAGTTGGTTTTATGTCCTAAGACTTAGGATACACATAAGACTTTCTATGAAACACAGTAGAGAGCATGACCTTTTTGCTGTGTACTATATTCAAATTGATCAATGCAAAATTTGTCTTTAAAGTTAATTTTCCGATCTATCTAAAAGGTTAATAAATAGCATTTAATTTGGTAAAATTCATTGCACTTGAACATTGGCGGAAAAGACATATGTTTCAAAGAATAAGCAGAAAAGTAAAGGTTCCTTATCAGTATGTAGCAAATACTTAAATTTACAAATAAATTGATAGGACATGTGAAAATAGGTTACAGAATTGTTTTCACAGAATATAATTTGATTCTTTTATATTAAAATTTTAAGTATTTTAAAAATTTTTTACGGACAGTGTTATTTTTAATATTTTGCCGCAAATACACCAAATTATTACAACATATATTCCTAAGTAAAAAAGAAAACCGTGTTTTGTTGATTTTGTTCAATAGTTATATAAGATCTTCAAGTTCTACCTGAAGACCTGTCTATGTGTTAACAAACTATATTTTTAATACCGATTCAATCAGTCTCTCGAACGATTCATCATAAGTAATAATGTCTGTTAAGCAAGTCAAACATGTCCTCGTATTAATAGTATAATCAAGAACATGAAATGTCGAAGACATACTTCCTACATTAATCAGCTGCTTAGTTAACGAAATCAAGACATGTTTTGTTGTAGGCTAACGCTCGGATAACAGTATTTTCTTCGGGATGATATTTTTACTGTTACTCAAAAACAAGCGTTACTAATACTAATTTTTAACATTTCCTTGTCTTCTAAAACGATATTGACGTGAAGTTGAATGTTTGTTTAAAAACATTATTGTTAGATATAAAAAGTTAATTAAGGTTAGATACCTGAACACCGTATTCCTTTTGTCTATCAAAATAAATTATCTGTGAAATATACTAGACATTAATATAACCAAAGGGCAAACAATAAAAGATGGTTTTATAGAGTTTCTCTTTACTTACTTGAAAATTTTTCACAGTCTTCAATTAATTCTACTTCCATATCAAAGATTATATTTGTATTTAACGCGGTACACGATACAATTACGATGATTTATTTAATATATCAATCTTAAAACTTCTAACAGAAATTAACATGCTGACATCTGCTGCTGTTGTTTTAATACGAACTCAAGATGCTTGTCTGTGTTTATATGTTCTTCTACACTAGAAAATTAAATTATGACAGTTTTCAATAAACATTTTTAATCTCGATTTTTCCTTATTAGTTTCAAAACGTATCTGTTAAATTAAGAACACTTATTCGTTATACGTTGATACTTGAATATTTGATAGAATTTGCGAAAGACAATATTCTCTCCAGTGGTTTGATATGTGAAGGCAACTCTTAGAACGAGATATAACCGTAACCATGACATGTCATATGACAAGTTAATTAAGTTTTATGTTATTGGTGAAACAAAACAAAGAAGAAATGTTTGCCGACGTTTTCCAAAGTGTATGAATGTTTCGTTTTTTTCTGGAAATGATACTTTGCTGCAATGTATAGCATAGTGCTTAAGGTACTACCAATGCTATGGCAATAAGTGAGTTGTCCTTCATTGCTCAGAAAAAGTTAAAGCAAGTTCTTAATTCTATTTTTTTTATAGTTTCACAGAATGCGTCATCAAATATGAGTAAAAGCAGAATCTATTAGCCGTACTTGACAGTACGATCGTATAATAGCAATAATGTTGCATTATGTAACAGTTGCTTGTATCATTCGGATCTACAAACCATTGCTTTTATTCTGAGACAGGAAATCCTGGTGTTCATGTTGATATTGTAGAGTGTAATTAATCAATCATGTTGTGTTAAATGTCAGTCTCTTAACAGCAAACAATTTATGTGAAGCCTTAGCTTATAACACGATCCCCGTAGACGCTACGTCATCAAAATATGTTAAACTCCATTTTTTATACCTTGCTGGAATTTTGAAACGAAAGATATTAATCGTTACAAAGCTTAGTTGAAAAGATTAAATGAAATGAAAATTTGATCGATATGCTATTCCAGAAAGATGGAGATCAAGCATGTAAACAAAAATACTCAATTACATGGATTTATAACGATCCTTTATGTGAATAGAAGCGTGTCTATAACATGAATTATTGTATTTCTTATAAACAGCTGCTGCCTTAGATCATAATTTAAAATATATGATAATTATTTTGAAAGAAAACGTTGTGTATCTCCTTTCTAATTACAAAGTGGATGTTGCTTTATTTTTCCACAAACAATTAGTTTTTGTTGCAAACAGGGATAGTACAACATTTTCGGTCACAATTTTTAGGCTTTGCATAGACAAGGCATCTATTTATATTCATGTGAAGCAAGAAACCTAACATAGATGTCTATGACAGATGTTTTTTTGTAATACTTATCAAACAAATTATTATATTCATATAACCAAGACTACAGCTGTTTGTAAATTCGCTACTTGTACAAAGGTAAAAAGAAGATATAATATTCAATGTACGCTGATCTATTTAAGTCCTACTAGAGAGAACTGAAACGTCTGTAAAACATTAAATTCTTTTGTTGAAAGTAGTTAGTATCAAACAGGACATCACACCATGAAATAATTATATATGGATTTGCTGATATGTGTGGGATACACGAGCGGATAAAATAAATCGTATTATTATAAGTCATATTAGTGATCATTTTAAATCACTTTGAATTATAACAAAATTTTTGACAAGAAATATTTTTTGGGTTTTGTCCAATGTTTGAAATAGTCATGGAAATTGTGAAGACCTTGATGATAAATATGTAATTTGTTACAATTAAGAAGGGTTATGAAGTAAATGGTGATACAACCGATTTTTAGCCTATCAAATAACGATACCTTGAAACAAAGTTACGGTTTTTATGATTTCACATGATAATAATACACAAAAGCTACATATTTCTTTGCAGTTGTCATATAGAACATAATTATATAGTTTTATTATAATAGTTCGAGTCTTACAATTTTAAACGTAAAAAGTCTGTGACTATGAAAACATTTATCTTTTGCTATGAGTTTTTATGCACATACCATATTCATTATCATGAAAACTAACTTGAAGGTGTTGTATGTTAACAATTATTTAATCTATTTAGTCTTTAGGTTTAATCTATTTCGCCTTTAGGATCAACACAATGTTAAAGTGGTTTCCATACTTTCCATACTCCTGCGTGTATTTTCTATCTTCCCTGGATTTAAGACGTAAGAGCAAATAACGTTTAATCTGCTCAAAATGCAGAAATAATTTATATGCATGTGCTTAATCAAAATCGATTGTAAAGATAACATTTAGAAACATGATATTGCTTAGACAAAAAAAGCTATTATAAATATCATCAAATATAATTTAGTTCCTAAATGTGTGTATTTTGCATTACTTGTTAAAATACCAATTTCACGGTTCATAATGATTAATATGTTTCATTAAATTGTTCGCATTAATTTGACGTACAAATTTACGACATAGAATATAGTTTTTCCATCACAATAATTGGTGAATATTTGAATATTGACATACATTAAAATAAATATTCGTAAAGGTCAGTTTTATTGAATCGAAATCATAGCAGATTAAAACAATATTCTCCGTATTATTCAGATTGCTTGCATAATTGTTTTCCATGAAATTATGAAAATATGCAAAACTATCTTCATGAATTCGACAACAGATATGTCTTATACCATGGCAACCGAGAAATAGACTTGGATTTGCAACTGTGGTCAGAGTATCATATGCTTAATCTGCAATATTATCTATTACTTTAAAATTAAAGGCATATTAGGCCCTAAAATGTTAATAAGTTTTGTGTGTGTATGTTTGTCTGTCTGTGTCTGTCTGTCTGTCAACTTTAGGGTCCAACAAAATACTCATAGTCAATAAAGCTTTATCACATATTGCTTTGTCTGCGCTTTCGCAATTAGTACGGTTGAAGTTTTTGTTTACATATTGCTTTTATTTATTGCACATTCAATTTCTTAATCATTCATGACAACATAACACGTAAATGGAAGTGAACACATTAAAAAAACGTCATTATTTGTTTTCATATGTATTGTTATCTTAAATGATAATCAGATATCTTAATTCCCCTTATATTCATTTCAGGTAATCCTTAAAGTTATATGATCTACGGCGCCCTGTGCATGATAAAATGAAATAAACGTACACAATAAATCGTAGCATATCTGAATTGTTTAAGGTAGGTGTAACAGAAAACCGTATATTATAACTTTAGTGTTCGGTGTCAAAACAAATGAAGTAATTTGATTTCTTGATTGTATCAATGTAATGGTATTTATGGACGACATATCAATTGTTTATTGCCTTAAATTAGGAGACATTTGATGCACTTTATCAGAGTTTATGTACCGATTAAAAAGAAGTATTGAATTGACTAGTAATTTATTTTTACACTTTTTACAATTTTTCTCTCATTGTTGTTTTTTTTTTGATAATTATCTTTTGAATGATAGTATGTGTCATTTTTAGTGTGTTCCATCTGACGATATTCAGTCACTATATAACATTTCATTTTCATTAAAAATTACTTGTTCTTTTTCTTTTCCGATTATTATTATACTGCAAATATGTGAAAAATATATGAAAAGAGTTATTTATTTTAACGATTACTATGACAATGAGATTACTAATAAAATTGTCAACCGCATGACTACTTTCATATTACTGTTATGTTTCTATATTATTGGTATCAGATTCTATTTGTAAGGAAATTATTTTCATCATCACAGCCAGTCAAACTAAAAGCATGTTTAATGTATTACCGATAAGTTGGGAGAAGGTATTTCGCATTCAAGTCCGCTCCCTTGTGTTATATGTTGTTAAATTTTATTGTCAAACCATTTAATCTATATTAGGTGGGTTCAAATAATTTGCTCGTATTTCAATTCAAATTGATAATAATTTGTGTTACACTTTATTATTTGAGTAATCAGTTTACATGTTTTTTAATTAGTAACTATGAGCGGATAATATTTTAGCTAACATAACATGTTTTTAAAGCAAAACCACATATTGGTCAGAAATCAATTACATAGGCAAGTGTAGGCCTACTGGCTAAAATATCTGTCCCACGACCCTTAATTTAAGGGTTCGAGCCCTACTTTGATGACGTATGATTTGGTGAGTTTTACAAAGCTGACTCTAGAGTAGTTAAAATAAGGTACACGTATAACCTTTATTCGAAATCAAGCTGAAATGAATAATGTAACAACTTTTAAACACATTTATCTATTTAAATAGACATTGTCTATGATTGAAGGCTTCGTAAATCATTTTTGATCCTAGATTTAATAATTTTGAAGTATTCCTCAACAGTTGGATATATGTTATTTAAGTCATGGCTTAAACTTTTTAAATTTTAACTATTGTTATGCTTCGTTTAATCATATAAAAGTGTTATACTCTGAGTATCAATACATAACAAACACTTTTATTTGTATAACTTATTTGACTATCAATATATTTCGCAATACATGCAAATGATCTAACATGTTTACTATTCATAGATTGCCAAAAGCAAAACGCATCTTTACAGCAATACTAATACGTGTTACGTAAACTCTTATTTGTTCGATATTTCAAAGAATCGTATGCGATTGAAAGGGTGGCGTAATAGTGGCATATCATATGACAAGCAAATTAAGATAGATACTTTAATAGGTTCTTTAATTAATGATATGGCCGTTGCTTTACATATTTACTGTTAGCTTTGTTGAATTCTAAGTCTTGAGACAATATTAGCTTTCAGTAATATCCAACTGTAGTTGTATTTATTGAAAATTTCTCTTCTCTCTAAGCGACTTAGATATGAACTAAACAATTCAAATTGAATGCCTTTGGTCAATTTTTGATAGTTTAGTGAGGTCATTTATAAAAATGATTACCATCCCTAAATTTAATTTACAGTGAGATGCAGAATGCTTGAGAAAATATTTAAAAACATAAAGTTTTAACACAAAAGCAAATACAAATCCATTCATGGAGACCAATTCACAATATTTAATGTTTCATGGCATGTTCGATTCTAAAAAATAATATTTGTAGCTTGTTTAACATCGATCGTTAAAAAAGCTTTAAGTAAATGATCATGATTTTCTCTAATACTTGGTTTTATTTTAGACCAGCCATTAAGTGATATAGAAGATAATAGGTTGAAGATGAGATCGTTTGCATGGTAAGTTTCAATAATGACAAAATGTGGCGCCAAGTAAACACTTTATATGAGAAACGAGCAGTTCAAATTACACCATTGGCACAATGCATCACTCAATTGTTTTTTTTCTTTTTATACAACAAGCATATTGAAGTTAAAACATTTCATGTTGAATCAATATCTCTTCAAAGTGTATTAAAATAAGCTTAACAAATTTGCTTCATATTCTTACTGCATGGGCATTTCAATCATGCAATATTAACAAATTTGCAGTTGCACTGTACTTCAAAGCTAAAAGAGAATTGTTCAAGTTATTTCGAATACATAACCGTGACAGTCTTCGAAGCAAAACGACTAGATCAAAGTTACTCTTAGTACAGAATATAAAACAGGTTTGATACAGAAAATAAAACATACTGGTGCTGTTGAAGCCAGGTTTTCAAACGAGACTTAAAACTGCAATTAGCATGTTAATCTAGTTATACATTTGTATGCACATCAAAATAGAACACCTTTTTGTAAAGACTTTTTATACTTAATTTCTTTACAGTAAAATAAATTATTTTTGAACAATAAAAGCAATAGATTTGGTCACGGAAAAGTGTGCATCAAATGCCCATTTAATTATTTTATCTTTCTGTTACATATTGTTATTTGTTTTCGATGAGTGTGTCTTTAAAAATATCAATGAAAACAATATTATCTTCCAAATATTTTCTACTGGTTCCAGTCTTACAATTATCTTTTCTAAAATGATATCATACAAATAAGCCATTATATCTCTTCATAACCAAACTGAATTAAAATTATTTTACGTTAATCATATTAAAGAATAGAACCGAACGATTTGGTAACATACTCAATAAAATGTTCAACAATTTACTGAACATAATAACAACAATTCGTTATACTTTTGAGTTTTGTGCTACTTGTTTGAAAGCATCACATTAATGAAACAAAAAAGTACCCAACACATCAACAGGATTGAAAAATAAACCAAAAAGTAAATAAATGATAAAATAACCTCATAGTTCCTATTATGGCTAGTTGTTCTCGCCCAACCTAATTTGAAACAATTTTCCTTAACATCGTTTTAATGTTTCCAATTACAGACGGTTAATGTAAATATTCAAGTTGCATTAACGTGTCAATAAGGTTTAACTTTTGAGATACTTATGTTACAATAGTGGTATAACAGCTTAGAGAGCTTGTCCAAATTTACAAATTAGAATATGTTAATTCATTCTTTCCCTCATTTTAACCGTTTCTTTTTTTATAAATAAATAAATAAATTGCAAAATATTTCTTAAAGGTAGAATAAATAAAAAAATATAATCTGCAGTTCTTTTGATAAATAATGTACACACCTTTCTAACAAATTGAGTTGTCCTTCTAAAACATTGCAATTAAAATGCGTATATACTATTGGCAAATATTAAATCTAAGTAATAAACACAAAAATATGACTGAATTTATATGAACACTACTTACATGAAGTAAATACAATACACTTTCTGAATTATCAATTGTTAAAATTATTTTTTTAGATATTCATTCAAATGTCGGTCAGTATCAAAATACCTCATGTATTAAAGTTTAAAAAAATCTCGATTTGATTATTTCTCTTAGGAAATTAGTTGTTTGATGCGCCAAGGTGGCTCCTGAAAACGAGAACCTGCCATGATAATCGCATAGAATAATGAAGATAAGCATGATACATGCGCTTTTATTTTTCCTTTGACATGAAACCAACATGTTTATGTCACACATCAAAAGGGCCTATGCACAAAGTTCATGAACAATGTTAATAAAGTAGATTTAAACGAAAATTTCAAGCATTCGTATTCTTTGTTGCAATTATTCATTGTGATGAAAATCAATTATCTTAAAATTAAAAAAATGTGTTACAAAATGTAAACAAACAAGATGCTAAAGTCTCTTAGATTCTTTTCAAAGCAAAATACAGTTACACAAATGTAACTGATACAATTTTGGCTATCTACAAACTCGTTTAAGGGCATAATAACCACACAATGTTGTTAATCTGTCTTTTTGCTTATCTTCAGTTCAATGAAGATACTAAAAACTTTCTTTGACAATCTTTTGTAAAATTTTCAAAGTTTATTTTAAGAAAGTTTTAAGTGTATCAGAAAGACTATAACTACTATACATTTGTTTGTATAAGGATCCAGTACTGATGGGAATGTCATTGTATGTTTTTTATCGGTCAGTATCTCCTATTAAAATTTTAAACCAAAAACATATCACTTGCAAACAAATGGCCAGGACAACAGAATAAGTTTGTCTTATGGCCCTACTCAACCACATTATGCAAAGACGGTTAACAAATGTTGTTAACCTAGAACAAATCCTTAATGTGTTTTTGTCGTGAATGTTCTTCACGAGAAAGGATTGTTATATGTTGTGGGTGTATAGGATTATTGGATAAGATTCTTGAAATCCTCTTATAATTCTACCAACATGATTTGTGTCCTCAATCATCTTGGAATGTAGATTATGGAGGCATTTGCATTGCCGTGAGATATATCATCAAAGTCCAATTGCAAAATATTGAACGCTCATTTTAGTTATGGAGGCAATTTAAGTTCTTTAGAAAAATATTAGCTTTTATCCATTTCAATAGGTTCATTGAATCATTTCCTGTTTACCATTACCAAAATGTTTGTGCTTACAATATTTTCTTACTAAGGATTCTTTTCGGTTTAAACTTATGCAGTCTTCACCAAATGCAAAAAATAAGTTTAATTGTAAATAAATGAATATTCGGCTAGATTCATACAGATATTCTAGCATGAATGTATTAATGTTTTAGTTTTAGTGGTTTTTTTTAAGTTTAAACATATTTTATTTCTCAGAATATATATTCATGTTATAATTCACAATATACAGATGCAATTCAAATATTCTTAAAAAAACAGGATTAGAATAAAAGACAACATGTCTTATGAAATTCTTCTCCTAAGTGAGTAATTGACATGTAATAGGCGCTTAAATAATTACATATTTTATAATCTGAGACGAATATAATATAGAAAAAAAAAATTCTTGAAAACAATATATATTAGAGAAAAAGAAAACACAGAAATTGATATGTATTCAAATGCTTTAAGGGAAAACATTGTATATGTTCCATTTATTTAGGCTGAATATATCAAATAGCTTGAATTAACATTCAAATAAAAATATTATCATACAAAAGCTAGAATAGTATTTGAAAAGAACACAGAAAGGTGAAAAGGTAGTGAAGAAGGAGAAAGATAAATAATGAGGTATAAAAGTATAGGAAATAATGTTTAAGTGTTTGGGTGTTAAATGGAATCTTTTTGTCTCTTGGATGTAAGTGTGTACTCGTGTGAAAAAAATTATGTCATGAGTATGGTCAGAAAGGTCTGGGTTGCCTAAAAGTAGAACATTTAAATTCAATGTCAAAGTTATTTTTAAATTTCGAAGTAATTTTGTCGAGCTGTTGTCAAATTGTGTACATTCGAAGAAGAAATGAAAAGTTATTTTCTATTTGGCCGCAAAGACATAAAGGTGATGCAGTTTATGTTTTTCAAAAAACAAATGGTAGTTTAGAGAACTACACTTTGTTCGAAGTCTTGTATGAAGAATTTGAAGTTTTCTTTCACCAGACAAGTAATACTTAGGCGTTGTGACGTATGTTTTTCTTTAAAATTTTGTTTAAATGATGTGATAGTTGGAAGGTTACGGACGTCGTGTGGAAGATTATTCCATTCCCTTATTGCAGTCGGAAAAAAAGAGTTAAAATAAAGTGTAGTTCTTGCATATATTCCCGGGATATTGTCAATATTTCTTAGGTTGTAAACCTATTATTAGTTGATGTTGGGAGAATTGAGAAAAGATAATCTGGAGCTAGTCCGTTTTGAATTTTAAAAAGTAAGATCATTCTATGTATATATCGTCTTTCTTCGAGAGATTCCCAGTTTATTTCATTTGAAAGATTTTCGAGTGAAACAAGTCTTGTACATCTGGAAGCAATACGAGCACATTCGTTTTGGATTTTGTTAAGTTCGTCTAATTCAAAAATTTGTAGCATTTCCCCATATAACATCAGCATATTCAAGTAATGGACGAATGAAAGAAGTGTAGATTGTCTCTAGTGATTTTCTATCTAGGCGAAATTTAAGTTTTCTCATAATATTTACCCTATTCCATGCTTTATTTGTTATATAATCTATATGTGAGTGCCATGTGCAGTTATTCGAAATTAAAACTCCAAGATGTTTGTGGTCGGAAACTTCAGTAATAGTCTGATTATTCATTTGTAGTTCTGGGTGTTGATTTGGATATCTCTTTTGTAGAGACTAATAAAGACTCAGATTTAGAAGGATTAAATGAAACAAGCCATGTATCTGCCCATAATGAAATTCTGTCTATATCCGACTGTAATGTGATAGCAGCTGTTTGTGGATTTTCAACAACAAGATAAAGACCAGTATCATCGGCGAATAAATTGATACAAGATTGTGATATCTTTTAACAATATCGTTAATAAATATGAGAAAGAGGAGAGGACCAAGAATTGAGCCTTGGGGGACACCAGCTGAAAGGTAACCAATAGACGATTTAGAATTAGAAAGGACAACACGTTGTTGTCTATCTTTTTAAATATTCGAGAAACCAAGTATAGACCTTTCCAGAAATTCCAGCATGTTTCAATTTAGTAAGTAAACCCTTGTTTGCCAAACCTTGTCGAAAGCTTTACTAATGTCAAAGAAAATAACTCGTACTTCTAGACCGTTATCAAGGGCTTTGCAAAGAGTATCGTAAATAGACACTAATTGTTTGACTGTTGAATCGCCTGGTATAAATCCTGATTGAACTGGAGCAAGGAAGTTATTATTTTGCAAATGGTTAAGAGATGTTTGAATATAAGTCTTTCAAATACTTTCTCCATGGTGTTTAGAAGTGAAATAGGACGATAGTTACTAGGCAAGGATGGATCACCTTTTTTTGAAAATTACAGTTACATTAGCTTCTTTCCAAGAAGATGGTATGCTACAACTTTGGAGAGAGTAGTTGAATAGGTTACATAAGGGGACAGAAAGTTCTTGAGAAGCTTCTTTAAGAAAATGTATTACTGATTCCATCAGGACCAGATGCTTTATCGGTTTTAAGAGATTTAAGGACAGATTGTGTTTCGTCTGGAGTAAGAACAAGTTCAGATAATATATTTCCATCCAATGGAGGACCAAGATCGGGGACATCTTTATCTGAGTTGTCGACTTGTGTCTGCTGAAGAAAATATTCATTTAGGAGATTTGCCTTCTCTTCGTCAGAAAAATGTAATTTGTTTGTGTTGCTCTCAAGTGGGGGCATTGTTTGACTGGTTGTAGATGAAATGAATGTTTTAAAGTTTTCCACCAATCCTTAGATGATAATGATTGTTCTTTTAGTTTATTTGCCATATTACAGTAATAATTTGATTTTGTTTCCCTGATCAGTAACGTAGTTTTATTTCTAAATTGTCTGAATTTTTGCCAATGAGTTGTTGTTTGTTTAAGTTTAGCTTTTTTATATAATCGTTTTCTTATTCGAAATATGACTTCGTATAGTTACTTGTCATCCACGGAACATCGGAAGGGCGAATATATATCATCTTATTAGGAAATACAATCTTTGGCAATATCTAATAGTTTATCTGTCATTTTGTTAGTATATATATTTATGTCAGTATCAAAGCAATTGTTCCAGTTAGTAATTTGTATATCATTTCTTAACTTTTCATAATCACCACGCTTATATTCCCAAATAAATCTTTGAAAAGATTTTTGTTTATACTTTTTAAATTTCAAAAAACAATAAATTGGAATGTGATATCGCGAATCTTGATCTAGGAAATGTTCACCAACACCAGAATGAAGAATGTTTTCTTTGTTGGTTACGAATATCAAGTCATAATTGACTCAGAATTTTCAGTAAAATGTGTGGGTTCTTCGATTAGTTGAGCCAAACTAAATTGTTGTGTAAGTGCTGAAATTTTTCTATTTGATAAATTGTTTAAGGCATTATAGTTAAAATCCCCTGTTATAATTATATTTGTTATATTAGTATCAACAGCAAGAGCAATTGAGTCTTCAATAAGACCGTTGTAAATTGCATCCGAGTTTGGTGCGCGATAAAAAACTCCAAAAAGAATATGTTTGTTGTTTTCGAGAATAAGTTCAATCCAGATATTTTCAAGAAAGTTAAGTTCAAGATCACGTCTTCTGGTGTAATGTAAGTTATTTTTGATATATACTATAACTCCTCCATAAGTATTTTGTACGCGATCTTTACGTTCGGGACTAAAATATGATGTAAGAGCGAGATCTTCGGTAGGTATATTCGGACAAAGCCATGTTTCAGAGAAAGCCAGTATATCAAAGTCACGAAGTTCTGAATAAATTAAGTCAAGTTTATTACGAATGCTTTGGACGTTTAAGTGGACGAACGAAAGGTGATGTTGAATATTAGTAAAATCGGACTGAGATTGGTCTGAGCATGTTGAAAACAATGATTCGGGGCCAGGGTTTTTATGGACATCACCGGCCATCAAATAAGTAAGTATAGCCACAAACAAAAGACAGTTATAAATAAGGTCTCTATAAATGCATATGTAAATTTTATGTTTAATTCAAGTTTGTCAAGATTTGGAATTACATTCTTATAAGGAAGTTTAATTAACCTATGTTTGTTGGCAGCAGCCAATAAACCATACTGTAATGACAAAGTTGATATAGGGCAGAAAAAATGTATATAGACATAACAACAAATGAGTGAATAGAGGAAAACAAAACCCATAATACCTGTATGGACAAGTGACAGCAGTATAATATTTATAGTTGACTATGTTATAGATGATAAGAGTATCAGGATTATGGATTTCTGCCGTCAGGACCATTACAAAGGTTAGACACGTTGAGAAGAATGTACACATTATTTATCTGTTTATCATTATATGAAGATCTTGAGACTATGATTTTGAGATAAATGAGTTGAAGAAGAGATTGTGAGTAGATGAAGTAAAAAGGAAGATAGCATATTTGGAAGTATATTTGAGAGAGAAAAAATGAACTTTGAGAATAGATGTGAAAAATGTAAATTGGTATAATAATATGAAGATATGATGGAATTGATGAGATAATAAGATATATTTGAACATATTTGATAATTGATTAAATACTTTTCTTAAAACAGTGTGTTTTCTATATCAGAATTATTTTTGAGGCATGAAAAAACAAACAAACAAAAAATGGAACATGTGTGATAGAAATATCATTTTGCTGAAAGCAAGGAAATGATTATAATGTTAATGTTTGGAGACACATACACATCAATATTTGAATCATGAATCATTACATAAGAAAAAAAAAATTATTATTATTATTAACTTAACATGTCAAAATATACACAGTTACTTTTTAACATATATATTATACATAAATTATATATCTAATATAAGAAAAAGAAATATGTTGCCTTAACATGATACAGTATATACAGTTCATCTTTGTACATATTTAGAACAATTATTAAATATGGAAATATAAACATTTATTATATTGTATGATACAAAGTAACATATCAGTAAAGGTACATCGGCAAAAACTAGACTTACAGCCAGACATATGTGTTCGAATCATGTCAGAAATAAATGAATTAATTCACACGTAATTGCAAGGCGTCAATGCTGTAATATTTCGTATAACTAGAGTACAATAACATTTATAGTTGCATCAATCGTATATACTAGGCTTCAAGGCTATAATATTAAGAACAAGCAATTATCATAGTATTGCAAGCAATCCATAAGTCCCCTACCGGTAAGAACCCCATCAACATTCTGAAGGGCCATTGGCCATTCACTTATGTTTCAATTTTTCTCTATTTTAAGTAAACTTGTTGGAAAAGTTCTTTAAAAGTGATCACAGGAAACAGTTTTTTATGAACAGACAGACAGACGGACTGAAGGACACTCTAAAGTTAATATTTGAAAATCCCTGTTACCAAATATAACATTTTAAAAGCAGGAGGAGATAACTCTTGAATTTAAAGATGCAATTTCATAAAAATTTTCAGCTCTTTTGACTTATCACAAATATTGTTATATTTGCCATGTTTTAAGCCTATTTGTTGCCAAGGCAACTGATATTTTTTCAAAATAGGATGAACAGATAAGACATGCATAATCTCAACACTGCTATCCTACCCATATGTCAAGTTTCATAAAATATTTCAAGTAACTTTTTGAGATATCACTGGATTCAGTTTATGTGTAAAATTTGCCATATTTTCAGTCTATGTGTTGCCATAGCAACCAGAATTTTCAACATAGGAAGAAAAGAAAAGACGTGCATAATCTCAACACTGCCATCTACCCATATGTCAAGTTTCATAAAAATTTCCAGGACTTTTTGCTTTATCACTGGATCCAGTTTATGTGTAAAATTTGCCATATTTTCAGCCTATTTGTTGCCATAGCAACTAGAACTTTCAACATAGGAAGAAAAGAAAAAGATGTGCATAATTCCAAGACTGCCATCTACCCATATGTCAAGTTTTCATAAAAAAATTTCCAGTATTTTTGCGTTATCCTGGATCCAGTTAATGTGTAAAATTGCCATATTTTTAGCCTATTTGTTGCCATAGCAACCAGAATTTTCAACATAGGAAGAAAAGAAAAAGACGTGCATAATCTCCATACTGCCATCTATCCATATACCAAGTTTCATAAAAATATTTTCAGTACTTTTCAAGTTATCGCGGGATCCAGTTTTGTGGACGGACGGACTGACGGACTGACAGACAGACGGACGGACAGACGGACGGACAGACGGACGGAGGGTAAACCTAAAGTCCCCTCCGGTAAACCGGTAGGGGACTAATAACGAAAGTAAACTTATATCAAAAATGCGCCAGCGATAACTAGTTTTCAATGGTATCATACAAGCCGTATTTAGTATAATTAATGCAAAAATACACTAAAAATGTATCATTGATTACAAGGTTCAAGGCTATCATATTTAGTGTAATGAGAGAAAACTTACATTTGAAATGTATCTTTGATTACATGGTTTCAGGGCTGTCATAATTAATATAATGAAAGAAAACTTACATAAAAAACAAATCAGCGATGACTTGTGTAACTAATTATATGAAATAAGTAAAGTTCAGCTTTTTATACAATTATAACAATAATACAGTATTTTAAAAATAGGAACTGTTATATTTATGGTACTAGATATCAAAATAGTACATCAGCCAAAACAGGCTGCTAAACCTGTATTTAAGCAAGGAACGTACTCGAAAATAAAATAAAATGATAACGATTATTCTATTATAATAAATGAGTGCTGAGCGATAATGTATAACAAGAGTAAACTTTAGTAGGCTAAATATAGAAAGCATGTCGTCACATTATATCAGTAGGCAGTTAAGCATTCAGGTTATATAGTAAAGAGTAAAAGAAATAGAATAACATAGTTACAACAAGGTACTACTTAATAATACACACAGTCACTTACATAAGTTAACATCATAGTAAACTATGTTACATGAAATAAGTAAAAAGTTTTTATTAATGTTTAAAAAAGGATGACATATAAATCTGGGAAAAAGCCCGTTAATTTTCCCTAATTTTCCTTCTTGCGCAATTTAAATTCAAAACTTTTCCATCACTTTAAAGGGGAAATCCGATTTTTCATAGATATATTGGGTAAATAATGTTTTGGAACTTAAACGTTAATAAGGAATATTATTGTTGTTTATGAATGCAGTTTACAAACCTAAGATTAAGTTGTTCTAAAAAAAATCAAATTTACGTAGTATTTAAAATAAATAAGATTTCCAAGTAAGAGTACAGTTTTGTCGAAGATCAGCTTCTTGTACACGGTTAAGTTAATTAATTTACAACTTTCATTCTTGTTTACACTTATGTTGGGTTTTTTCCAACAGGAAATAACCAAATGGCATTTGTATCACCACTATCATGTAAATCTTCACAATGAATAACGCAGAATTTATGATATGATAGTTTTAACAACTTTGCTTCAAACATTGATAAATATTTCGCTTTGGGAACGATGCGCGCTGGAGAACAACTCAATACGAGGTTTTGCGTGATAGCACCATGTCGCATGACACCTTAATTAAGATAAATATTTTGGGGTTACCAATAAATAAGACTTTGCCATATTTTCATAGGCAGTATTTTTGTCATTGAAAATGATTTAAACAAAATGACCTGCATGTATATTTTCATACAAATATTATATTACAATACAATTTACTTAAAAAGATATCATTAAAAAAACAAATGTGAGACATAAGCGCTGATATGTTTCACACTAAAAGAGTAACTGCAGTCACTGTTACATTTGTATTAATTAATGCAATTGTAACTACATTCTTGAAAAATAATCTTCTTAAAGTTTTTATAAGCTTCTATTTTTTTTCTCAAATAAAGTCTAAAAACACAATCACTCACTTTTTTGTTTGCATACTTTTATCTATTTCCTTTTGCCTACTTTTATTTATTTACCATATTATAATATAAATTTGTATGAATCGTATTATCAAATTCACAATCAAGGACACTTTTATACCGACATTTACAAATACAGATAAAAACAATTTTTTATGTTAACTGATTAATTACCGAGCTGATTTGCAGAATCCCTTTGAAACAAAGGAAGCTAAGCAAAAGCGTTTTAAAGTCTAAAATCGAATCACCTATTGTCATTGGAAAAGAAGCTATGATAAGTTATACAATGTTTATAAGTATAATGTATTTGAAAAGGTATCTCATTAAAGAAGTCACAACGATCAGTATTTAAAGAATTTGTTTTGTGTTTTATATTATTTTCAATCTTATCTTTTGTATCATAATTTAAATAAATGTTATTGTTTTTTATATTAATCTTAAGTTTTATAGATGACGTACTAAACAAGTATTAAATGAAACAAATTGGGTTATATTGTTGTTGTCTTTGCTATTTTACTTGTTAAACGTACATTGTATCTACTTCATTTATCGACATGGACTTGGTCTCCAATTTCAAAATATAGGATATTGCAAAAATTGCCAGATACTGTTTCCTTTATCATGAATTTCTTTTGCCACCTTTTCTAGTTATTCATAACTATCGTATAAACTTAGGTGGGAAAACAAAATTTAAAACCTTAAACGTGTGTCTATCAAAATCGTCTGTTAAATGTTTTTGACATTTAGATACTCAAAGAAATATGACAGCACCAATAATAATTGACAATTCATATATACTATTACACATATACACGCCTTTTAATGCCTTTTTAACCCCCCCCCCCTTTTTTGTCTCAAATGGTAAAAAATGCCTTATTTAGGCCCTCGACACTTGTTTATGTTTGAGAAATGTTGATTAAAAAAGTGACCACTTTTTTTGGCGCGCCCCCTTTCCAAAAGATACATCAGGGGGGTTCGAGAAGGGGGATGTGCCCTGATTGGGGGGGTTTGAAGGGGGCGGCAGTCCCCCTCATCGTCAAGAAAATTTTTGACTTGTGAGAGGTTAAAAATAATCCAAGATCAATCATAAAGTAACGTGTTACCAACGCTGAAAAGCCCTTGACTCTATCTTAATCTATTGAGAAGTTGCAGCACTGAAATCAACTTTGATGGAAAAACTCAACACAAAATAGTGATTTTTGGCAATATTGAGATGTCCCCTCGTTGCCATGGTAACAGGAAATTAAAGACTGAGCACGTTGTTACAAAGTCAATGGTCCAGTCAACATTTGTGCCAAGTTTGTTTAGTATTGAAGCAGTTTTTATAGTTTTATAGCAATTTGAACTTTTTAATGAAAACGGTCATTTTTTACAAAATGCTCATGCCGTAACGGGTTAAAAACGATAACAAGGCATGGTTTGTAATTGAAACAGATAAAGAAAGGTTTAAAGAGTTTCTGTTTACTTTCTAAATAAAACTTAATAAAATGAATGAATAATTGTCTTATAGTTTCATGAATTTTTCTTGTTAAATTCTTATTTATATTTCAAAACTCAAATTTGTATTTCTAAAGAACAGAATATAAAATATCAATGATTGATGGGATATCTAAATTTCTACCAGTTTTACCGGACATAAAAGCGTTGGTAATGCATTTGATATAAAATGTATGTGTTGACACGTATCCAATAAAAGATGTGTATCAGTGTTTGTATGTTCTCGTGCTTTCAAGAAATATCGAATATAAGAGCAAGAAAAATGTTCATGAACAAAGACACGATGAAAAAATTATGTTTTGTTCCTTATGTTATTTCATTACGTATTCATTGTCTTGTTTTAGAATTGGTATCATGATTTTACCCTTGACTATTGTATAAACACAACTCCATTCACGAAACGCAACATTCTCTACGAGGAACGCCTCCAATGGTTTGATATGTCAAGGCAACACTTTGAACGAGATATTACCGTGACAATGACATGCCATATGACAAGTAAATTAAGATAAATGTTATGGGTGAAACAAAGAAGAAATATGTTTCCGACTTTCTTTGTCGTCGCAAAACTAACTCGTTTATTTCGAACGATAATGTCTTGAATAGATTTGGCCAAAGTCAATAAGGGAGGCTTTTTAAGGAGTAAGAATGTTATGCCGATAAGAAAAGATTCTTTCATGCAAATATGTCAAAATATGTTCAGAGCAATGAATATATGCTAACACTATAGTTTCATAGAGCTTTTTTCAATACTAATGCTATGACATTATTTGAAATGCTTTTACCTCAACTATTCATAATGTCACAGAATGCATCATCAAATGTGAGCAAAGCTGAGCATGTTACTTGTAATGAAAAGCATTATAGCAACAACGTTACATCATGTAATGAAAATAGAGAAAAGGGGAATCTCTAAAGAGCGCTCAAAACCACAAAATTGTAAATTTTGCAGCTTGATTTGATTGAGCCTGTTCATGGACGGTATTGGAAAGTGCAAGTTACCGTTTGCGCTCCCTATTACCGGCTTAGCAGAATTCAACATTTAAACATGAAAAACTCTCTTCTGTATCATTCGGAACTATAAATCATTCCTTTCGTTCTGTGCGAGGAAATCCTGGTGATCATATTAATATTCTATACTAGGCTTAAACAAAATGAAAATTTTATTGACATGTTTTTCCAGATACAACAACAGAGAAGATGGAGTACCAGCTGGGACAACAAAAATACCCCATGATTTGTAATGAGTTTTGTGAAAGGGTTACGGTTTACTTACATGAATTCCAGCATTCCTGACAAAGAGATCTTGAGTTGGAGCGCATTGCAAAACATACGACAATTACTTTGAACGAATAATAACATTTGTCTCATTTTACAATTTAAAGTGATTGTGCTATACTATTCGTTAAATTTAAAGCTGCATGCCTCCAGATGAACATCAATATTTCAAGAAAATCAAACTTGATAAAATTGAACTAAGAGTTTAAGAAAAGTAAAACGAATCAAGTTACAATTTATATGCGATAAATGGCTGTTTTTGCAGTATTTATCAACAATTTTCTACAGCGAGACTAACGCAGTAAGGGCTATTTTTGAATATTTCGACCTTTTTCTGGTAGTGTCATTTGTGATGCGTAAATTATTTATTTTTGTTCACTTCACAACATTTTCCTTTTAGAAACACCTTTAAAAGTTTCGTAAAAATAGGCATGCTGTTGCAAGCAGGCATAGAAAAATACTTTCCACCACATTACTCGCGTAGACAAATGCATAAATTTATTCTCATGTGGAGCAACAAACCTAACAGAGAGGTCAAAGACAGGTTTGTATCATTTTTATCGTCTGTTCCCATTGAAAATAGAGTGGAACCAAAATGAGCTAAAGCCTTTAATTATTCATCAATCAACATATAATTCATTCATTTATTCATAAATTAAGTCTAGAAATAAAAATTTGCATTAATGAATACACTGATTTTTCATTGACCAAATAATGATATTATTTATTGAAAATTTAGGCCATAAACTATCTATTGCCATAAAGAAAAACATATAAATTTTACCTTTTTATTCTTTAACTACCTGAAACTACCTGAAAAGGAATATCTATGCAACATACAACAACATGAAAAAAGGGTACACGCAAATAATGCAAACTGTTTAATTTGAGGCCTCATACGGCCTAAAATTCCAGAAAGAGTAGAAGAAAAAAATATTAATGCCTTAGGAATAATATTCTTTTCGTAAAATAAATGTTGCTGAATAGGTCTTGAAATTTTATTTTTTATTTGTGATAGAAATATATCTTCATTTCTCGTACTTTACCTTGTTATATTCATAGATAACAAGCCCAAAGAAATGAGCTAATATTTGTATTCGTGTCTCCAAACCTTAAGCAGAAAAAAAACTCATTTATATTTGCATTGAACCGAGAAGAAAATTCCATTATATCTGAAAATGTCCAGTCTCATAAGATTTATGAACGTGATATATTTACAGAAAGGCCAAAATGTCCGGGATTGTTGCGTTATTTTGATCGTTAACCCTACAGTGTGTTGTAAGAAAAAAATACTTAATTGATCTAAATTTTACTTTTTAAATTTATATCTAATTCATTACTGAAAAATTCATACCTAAATACATGAAGTGAACTGTGAATACAATCAATAAAACGCACTGACAGAAATGTCTCGTCTTTTACACGTTTAACATTATGATAGTTTTTCAATCGAAAACTGAAATTTTATGGAGAATACAGTAATTTTGTTATGAAACAGTAAAACATAAAATATTTGATAAAGTTTTCTTAATCTTGTTCTATGATATATTATAATGCCACTTTAATAATAGAAACGAAAAACATCAATTTTAACCATGTTAGCCAACACAACCATATGAAGGAAAATCTTTCCACAGAAAAAAAATAAAATGAACACAGTAGCACTAAATCGTTTTGATTTAGCACCAGAGCAATTATTTCAATGGAATCACTATATTTTAGACAGTGACGGTTAACAAATTTATTTTTTTAACAAGTTGTTTTGATGAAATATGCTTCAAATGAATAACGTTATCATTTCCTAAATCTCACAATTTTATGAGATAGAGTTTTTAAGATTGATTTAAAATCATGTTGTTTATCGCATTTGTCAACTAGCATTTGATATAACTCATAATTTCTTTTACAAGAAAAAGTGTTTTATTGATCAATATTCGTTTATTTAGGATAATAGCTCCATGCATTTAATAATCGTGCGAACAGAAACGAAATAATCTTATAATTGAAATTTTTCTCTAAAAATAACGTTCAACATTCATTTTTAGATATAAATTTTCACTACACATGCCTTTTAATAATGCACAATAATTCTAGGAAAGCAATGTGACGAAAAGGCTGAGACGAGTAATACTATACCCGTATAAACACAAATCAAAATCATGAATTGAAAATTGCGACCTTTTGTTTACATATCTACACTGCTGTATTGGAATATCTTATCTGAGAAGTGTTGTTTTTTTTTGTCACATCAAAATCTTTCATTTATCTTTTTCATCAGTGATCTGACATATTCTCATTCTTGTTACATTCAGACAGTCGTGATTGTTAAATAAAGGGGAAAAAGTTATTGGAATCTAATCGACAAACGTCATAGATCGGTCTCTGATATTGAAAATGTCACAGCATAGCACAAAAGTTCATTGGTATATGAAGAAGTACAGATGGACTTTAGTGCTGCGATTGTTTATCATTGTTTATATGAAATGAACCCGGGCTTGATTAGATAAACAAACATCAAATTCGAAGCTGTTACTTCACCTACAATGGATTAAGTTTGTGTCGGTGTGATGACCTACACCTCCACTAAAGTTACGCTTCTAATATAATATATGAAAATCAAAGACAAATTTGAATATTCTTCCCAAAAACAAATTTAACGGTAAAATTTCACCTACACTTACTCGAATCTTTGCTAAAATTAGTTACTTTAATTTAAATTGGTTTTTGAAACTATCACATCTTTAAGTGTAGGGAAGACCGTGGCAAAGCGAAACACTTTCGATATTTTATATTATTTTGAATGTGATCGGCTCGGTTTTGATTTTTTTTCAGTACACAATACCATATGTATTCTTCAATTCGGAATAATTATATAAAACATTGAGCAGCCTGATTGAGATTGTTTTCTAGAATATTAAAGTGTTTCACTTTGCCCCGTTTGGATCAAAGTGTAACAATGCGTGGACCAAAGTTAAACAGTAACTATAATAAAAACAAAACTGATAACTTATCAACGTGAGAAAGTTGCAATTAATTTGATAATTGAATTTGTAACTATGATATTACATTCGATATTTTTACTTTTGCCCTTCCTCTGCGTGTAAGTCCTTTTTTCTTCTTTTTTAAATATTTACAATCCAAAGCTAAAACTTTGAGAAATTTAGAAGACAATAAAAATGCAATATTTCGGAGAAATTATACATTTATTTCCTTTTGAAAACTTTTAAATAGTTAAATTGTTTGTATTGATATGACTGTTGTTATCTTCATTAGTATCTGATATGTATATTCTTCTAATATAAGAAACTAACCTGTTTCTTTAAGAATTCACCATTATACATCGCCAAATTTTTATGTGTAATAAAAAGCCTAAAACAAAACTATGTTTTTCCAAGCAGGCACACAAACTTTGAAACAGCGTTGATAAATGGTCAGAATTCAACATTAAAATAACGTTGGATTCATATTCGGATTTAAAAGTTTTAAAAGCGTTGGAGTTTCAACGTTGGACCAACGTTGAAGTTTCAACGTCGAACCAACGTTGACGTTTCAACGTTGAATTAACGTTGAAGTGTCAAAGTTTAAGACCAACGTTGTAGTTTCAACACCATAGTAACACTTCAAGCAGCCGAAAAGATGTTACAACGTTGATATTTGGTCGTGGGGTTTTATTAACGTTGGTCAAATGTCATGTATCTACTAGAAACAAATAGCTAGGTTACTTTTACATCAAAACCTTAATTCCCCGTTGCATTCACCAAGGTCCGGCATGTTGTTTTCAACTTCTCCAGGAAAGTCTACCCAAATTGTACACTTAGTTATGCTTTAACATCGAAATGAAGTTGTTTGAGTAAGAATCACCACATTTGAATGTATATATTTTCTATGTTTACCAGTGGACCAGACAGGTCCGTGAGGCATATATAAAAAGATGTGTAACAAACAATCATATATGTACAATGGTTACATAAAACACGTGAGATGAATTCTTACAAAATATTTGAAACCATTTGACAGAATATATAGCTAACAATTGTGTGATGTTTATTTCAATACTTTAAAAACGGTCAAGCAATTGCTGATAATGTATCAGGATTAAGAGATGTTTGGCTATTTCTGTAAATGTTAATAATTTTATTTCATTACTCAGATCATATTGACAACCTGAGACATAATGTTAAAAAATAAACTCACTCTCTTTTTAACGAACTTAATATTTACTTAAAATTAACTAAGATTGTCTTTGCACCGTTAAAATAAAGAGACTGGCGGGTTAGAGCTGAAAAAAATGAACCTACATTGTAACCTTAACAACATGTTAGATGAATGACATATTGTTTTAATTTGCCCTGTTTATTTTAATTAAAGAAAAGTGGTGAATTATTAAGTATACAATGTTATAAGTATCTGTATCCTACTTATATGTTTCAATTTATTGATCTTTCAAATACCACAGGTGTTTGGTCTTGGTTTATTGCTACCCCCCCCCACCCACACACACAAACATTTATACCCCTGCCAAGTAATGGGTGTTTTAGAATATCAAATGAATAATGTGTGATGAGCAGAAAGTCTTACGGTTAAGTCATATACTTAGAAATGAAACTTATATGTGAAAGTCATATTTAGTTAATAAGAATTGTTATATCAGGCTTCAATGTTGATTGCCTGCTAGCATTTTCCCTCCCCGCCTCCAGTTCGTTCTGGCGCATACTTTAAATGCCTAATTATAGCATCCTGTATTATTACCTCAGTTAGGTTTGCATGACTATCTCTTATAGGCTCTACAGTGAAAAAGAAAATAGTTTTGTTGTTTTATGATTCATAGCATTTAAAAATAAGAAAATTTACATTTTGAGCACAATGTCCGTATTGTTTAAAAAATTCTATTACTGAAAAAAATCTTGTAAACAAAATATTAAATTTGCAATAAGTTATTCCATCAGTTCATTACAGTTGTAATAAACCAACACTATATAGTATCGTATTAATAACATACCAAATAAAATAGTTTAAATCAATTTTTTAATTGTACCTACAGTTTACACTATCATAAGTATAATATTACCTTATACTTGTATAACGCCAAATGATCTCACGTTGCAAATTTATGACAATATAGAGAAATATGTTTTTTTTACAAATGATGACATCACCTTTCAAAGACATTGCATAATAGTGTTATATGATGTTTATTTTTTATCAAATGGCTTTATTACAACCTGCACATTAGATTATGCGAAAGATACAAGCTTAAGTTTGCAGGCATAGTATAGAATTTTTAAAACCATAATTACATAGAGTATTTTATAATTTATGATTTAAAAAAAAAAAATAACGCCTGACCTATAATGGATTGAAAGAGTTGGGTTAACTTTTCTAAATAGACCTTTCTATCTTAAACAGAAACGTAAACGTAAACAGAAACATACTTCGTAATAGCAGTCAATCTTAGGGGTTTTCTCAAACGTAGTAAAGCTTGTATTAATTACTCAACAAAATCACAAGGTTTCGTATTTTCTAAACTGACATTCGCATAAAAAGAGTTGCAGCAATTTTCTTCGTCGCACCGAAGAAGCACATATATTAACGACTCGGGGAAGTAGAACTCTAGAATGGCGCTAAATTGAACTAATCGACCTGTATTGCTTGATCTCCCCTTTAGCATAATCAACTAAAACTCTATATTTCTGAATAAACGTGTTAATCTTTCAGCATTTTCTTTTCGAACATAACGTCTGTTAATTTGCTGTGATGTATATGGGGTCATAAGGGGATGTCGATTAGGATAAATTTTATCTCCTAGTAGAACACATTCCCCTGGAAATGGAAGTATGTCGCTGCCAATGTCTAGCATAAGATTAAACTGCTGAACATCATTCAGATGACCGGGAACTCCTGACATCACCATCTGAATCCACAATAACTTGCGAATTGATAGCGTGGAAGTGACGGTATCAAGAATAGAATTGTTCTTGTGGCTCATGCATTGGTCGCAATATTTCGTGTGATGCTCCATCTATTGCAACAACTGTGTTGATACTAAGTTATATCAAGTGATATGAAGTTACAGTATGTTTTCATGTTAATTTACATACTGATATCAGAAATGATTCAATATAATACAAATTATATTTCTAGTCACTCCTCAACATATCAGGTCACAAAACAATGTCCTTTGTGTGTCAATTCTTTACACCCCACCAAGATTCGTCTGTCTGGTTTCCGTATACAGCAAAAATGCATGCAAAAATCTTGAAAAACTATGTTTTATTGTTTAAGGTGCATTGCAACGTCGACGGAAAGTTTATTTTTCAAAGGAAGAAACCTTATTAATTCTAAGGGCATATGAGCTCACTCATGTAGCTAGACCAACGTTATAACTGATATCAAGGCTGTCAAATAACCATCAGTTGGAGTACTAAAACAATTGAAAGAACGAGTATCTTATAAGTTTGGTCGACTTCTTACGGCAATATTGATACCATTGAGGATGCTGTTTTAGCAATGCTGAGAGGAATAAAAACGCATGCTAGTATCTAAGCTAAGAAATATTTTCTGTAATGAAGATCAATTAACAAAATTTCAAAATTAAGGATTTTACAAGACAACATTTACGTTAAAGCGGATATGATTTATATAAGCGGCCGTGTGATAAGTTTATATATTATACTCTTTTTGAAGCGAAACTTAATTGAAAAAAACAAACAAACAAACAACAACTGCACATTGTCTTGCGACAAAATCGTGCTGTTGATGATTGACACTCCTTTTGTATAAAGTGTAATATTTTCATTATTAAACTTGATGTATATATGTACAGGACACATGTGCAAGGTATACGGGACTTGTTTCTCCACCAACCGAAGTTAACACCAGGCAATAGAGCTATCAAAGGGAGCTCCTACTTCAACAGATCAGTGAGTCCGACGATGATGATGTTGGATAGAGAAGCTCCACAGCCTGCGGGCGGTCAACATCAGCAAAACTTGCAGGTTGACAACAATTACGAGGAGAGGGCAGGTCCAGGCCGAAGTCAACACCCAGTGCCGGCTGTTTCAAATGTTGCAGCCGGTCAACGTAATCGGCCGGTTCATCGCAGGAGGAATAGGCGCTCCCTTGTAGATCAAATTAGAGAAAATCAGGCTGTCTACAGGAGAGTCCTGACAAAACAGTTCAAAAAATACTCCGTGAACTTGGCGTAAGCAGTGACAGCAGTGATGACAATTATGTTTAGTTCCACGTACTCACACATAACTTTAAAAATGGTTATTTTGGTTATCTCTGTTGAAAAATTAACATGACAATAAAGTATATGAAATAAGAAATTTGTTTTGTTTTTAAGTCTATATAAACATTTTGGTTATATTATATCTATTATTGTGTTGGTCGTTTATAGAAATAATATAGCAAACATAATCCTGTACAAAAAACGCTGTATTTCAGTTTAAGCGTATTGATCTTTATAATTATCTTATTTTCCACATAATTATATGTTTTGAGAAAATCCCAAATTTTATTCAGTATTACGGAGTCCGTTTACGAAGTCCGTTTAAGATAGAAAGGTCTAATAGGAACTTTCCTTTTTCACCTTCAGATTCATTTTGGCTACCAGGCTGTTGTGAAGCTTTCCGTCAGAAAACAAATCAAAAGTTAATGTAATTATCATTTGTGTGAAAAAGGAATTTTAAAGTTTTGACACTGCATCAGAGACACAGACAATAAACATTTCAATAATCTGTATAATAAAATTTAAAATCCTTCCTAATTAAGGTGTTAAAAATAAACAACTCATAACAATTCATAACTGACCATACCTTAATATATAATGATTACATGTTCATATACAATGTCAAGATTATCCAATTAAAATCAACATTATAAACGTTATTGCCGTAAGCCATATAATTCATTTTCTAAAGAAATCTGTTAATCTTATAATATATTCAATGATGAATAGCAAAACAATTAAAGTTCAACAGCATCAATGATGCTTTAAAAAAAGTATACGTACCTTTGCCTTTCGTGTGTGGTCAATCGCATTCACTCCACCAATTTTAGACAGAGACAGCTTCTTCAAATAAAAGTTTCAATTGAAATAACAACTTCGCCACTCCAATAATTTAATAATAAAATCAATGCAAAACATGTCAAAATGTTTTTCTTATAAGGTTTATTTTATGAAATGTTTTTTATTTTCTTACAAAGTAGTATGTTTTATGAAACTGAAATGTTGTTAAAAAGGACAAAGAATAAACTTCAGTTTACAAGTTCATGTCAATTTTACTATGACAGATTATGTTAAAGGTTTGTAGTCAAATATTTACATACCAGGCTAGAAAATTTTTCACTGGCCTGTATTTCCTCCTCGAAGTCTTTAAAGTCATCTAAGGAATAAATTGTTTCCTCTGCATTCCTTCTGACTAGTTTGATACATCTGTGGACCGTCCATCCCTTATAGAAGTCAGCAAGTACAAAACTCTCTTTTGAAAACCTAAAAATTCAAATTTGCGTTTAAAGTTAAATATCAATAACAAAGGCAAATGTAAGTCATTGTTAAATTTGATAACATGCATATCCTTAGAAGAATCTCTTGTTTGTTTTTATTTAAAACATTAAATTTAGTCACAAAAAAGGGAAAAATAGAACCTATAAAAAGTGCAAAACGGCAAAATTGAAAATGTGACTCGGTTCGATTGAGCCAGTTTATGGATATTACTGGAAACAAGGTACTGTCTACAACCCCTAGCACTGGCTTAAGTAGAATTCAACATTTAAACATGGTAATAGTGAAATTTACAAACCTCCGCACGACGGTCGTTAGGGAATTTTCAATGACACACATTAGTGTCAGATACATGTATGATATTCAAGTTATAAATT
The DNA here is from genome assembly GCF_026571515.1 of Ruditapes philippinarum. Lineage (NCBI taxonomy): Eukaryota > Metazoa > Mollusca > Bivalvia > Venerida > Veneridae > Ruditapes > Ruditapes philippinarum. The sequence continues at coordinate 125,421 of NW_026852209.1, forward strand.
TATTGGAAGAAGGGGAAAGAATGCAAAAAATATGATAAACAAGATCAACAAGAAAAGGGGGCGTTCAATGAAAGCAACCCCCATACGATCCAGCAACAAGAACCAATGGCAAGGAGCCCAGGCGGACCCCAAACAAAAACAGGACAGGGCACAAAACAGAACACTGACAGGCAAATCACTACAATGATAAAAAAAAACCATTACAGATTTTATGCAAAGATGTACTTACGAGATGCAGACATTGGAAATGAGATGTTTCTATCTCTTGATTGAATGGACTTTTACACATGGAACAGCTGCTGCAAAATGGGATCTCTTTATACATTTGACGTGCTTCTGCTTCTCTATCTAGAATAGTGTCGAAGTGTTGACGACATCCTCCATGTACTGTCACGAAAGGACCTTGACTGCCATGATCTGTCAGAGCCATATTGGAAAGGACTTACATTTCTTGACCTTGACCGCCATTATCAAACCGAGCCATGCAGAGGACTATCACATGGGTTTCTACTAGCCCTGTTTGGTTTATCACAAACTTTTCCTCAAGATACATCTTAAAAAAATATGTAAAATGCATTCCTGTACTAACGCCTCAAAATGCTAGTTTAACTACCAATATTATGTACATTGTTTTATCTTATTAATAATTACAATTTATCTGATTTAAGGTTATTGACAATGGTAAAATTAGCTCAGTAGGAATGGCTATTACATGAATGACTCTGAAAGTGTAAAAGTAACAATTTGCATTGTGTTTAGAGGGCTCAACGTAAATTCGGTCCAGTGCCGCACTAAGGTGTATTTACAAGAAAACTGCATAAATGTTCTCACAAATAAATATGATATTCAGATTATTCAACCAATAAGTTTATACTTAAACATGTTAGCTAGATATGTTTACCTGAATCTTTATTTTAGCCAACTCGTCATTGCTGTAGGTGGCTGAGGTAGATTTACTGAAATAGAAATAATTTTTTTCTAAGGTATATATCTTGTTCAATAAAAAAAGTCACTATCACTTTACCAATCAGTTTTAAAATATTTTAATATGTTGTATACTATTGAAAATATGCCAAAACTTTAAAAGATTTAAATAAAAGAATATGGCACTTTGGAAAATTCAGAAATATCAGTAGTCTTTTTGTTTAAGCCTTTTTTCACAACATTCATATTATTTTTTGTAAACACAGACTTGTTAAAAGAAACATAGAGAATATATATCAGCTGTATCATCAAGATATTTTTTTCTGATATAAAGACTTTTTTAAACATGCATGTACATTGTATTGCAAGAAACTTTTTTCTGTTTTAATTTTTGTTACTGTTTGCTTCAAATAAGTTACCTGCTTTGTTTTCTCTTGGGCCTTGTTTGAACCCTCTTTCTTTCTCTTTATCTTGCGTCAATTTGGCACTTGAACAAGACCTCGGTTCATCTATTTCTAAGAGTCGACATCATACAAGATAATATTATTTAAAAAGAATTATATGCATTAAATTCAATAAGTTGGTTAATGTCATATTCAAATGTGTTTCAGGTAATAAATTACCTGTATATTGTTTTATTCATGAACAAAAATCACATTGTAAAATGTAGGTGCAAGAATTATAAACATTATCATATTATTTATTTCATCTAAGAATAACCTGTCAAAAATGAATCTATAACCAACTTAATTTCATGTAAACAGCATTTAAATCATTATTTAAGAACTTTTTTTTCACAGATATTTGGATGCAATTATCTTTTAATTTATTATTCCTTATTACTACCTGATATAAAGTTTTATGAAACTAAAGGCCCATTATCCCTCAGAAATTACTTTTATTTTTATTTTTCAAAAGCCTTTTGTTTTTGGTGTCCGGTATTATTTTCAAAAAGTGACTCAATTACTTGAGCCAGCTTTTTCTTCCGTTGCTTTTTGAAAATAACAAAAGTTATAGTGTATGGAAGACAAAATACTACTTTGTTTATATTTTTGTTTTATAATACATTTGTTACTTTTGTGACCAATAATTTCACATTCACGACTACTTTCTTCAGGTAATATGCATCTAACATGGTATTAAACCATTAACTAAACATTATAAAACTTATATTTGCCCTTTAAACAAAAAGAAATACTTATTAGTTTCTCAGGCATAATGTGTCTTTAAGGTTGGATAAGGATCGTATAAAATTGACTTGTAATTTATTTTTACACTTTTAACAGTTTATCTCTCACTGTCGTTTCTTTTTGATAATTAACTTTTTGGATGATAGTGTGAGAATTTTCAGACGTTATATAACAGTTCACTTCCATTAAAACGGTTGTCTTTAATTTGTCCTTCAATATGTATGTTACTTTATGAATAAGCGGGCCGATTCAATATTCGCTTATCAAAAAATACAACTTTTCTATTAACTTTATTAAATTCTATGTCTTTGGCCAATATAAGTTTGTAGTTCTATTCAACTGTAGTTCTATTCATATAAAATTAAAATGCTTTCCTCTTTAAGCGACTCCCTAGATATGAAAAAAATATTTCATATTGAATATGTTTCGCCAATTTGGGATAGTTTTGCAAGATAATTTGTAAAATTGTCATCCCTTGTACTAATTCAAAGTGAGATGCAGAATTCTAAGGCAAATATTTAAAAAGTTAAAATAGAGAAAATAAGAATTCCTAAAGAAAGCACCAAACGGCAAAATTGAAAATGTTGCAGACTCGGTTTGATTGAGCCTGTTCATGGATGGTACTGTCAAGTACAAACTACTGTCCACTCCCCCTAGCGCCGGCTTCAGCAGAATTCAACATTTAACATGAACTGGTACAATTTTGAATTTTGAAACATCCGCAGATGTGCTCATCTGGCGGTTATCATGGAACCTTCAATGCGATACGTAGGTGCCATTCCATGAAAAGTGGCATATGGTCCCCAAGTAAAAAATGCGTGTGCCCTAAACGAGAAAACAATGGGCAGAACTAAAAAAATGAAACTTTGAAAAGGATCAGAGGTTATGAAGCCTGCATATCACAGATTGGACCCTAAGGGTTATTCAACAGTATTCAAATGAGGAATATTGGAACCACCTAACAAGATAATAGCCGAATAGAAATAACTAAATTACCACAAGCACAACAATAATGTCGGGCTGAACGATCTTTAAGTCACGAAAGCAAAACCAATTTATTCATGCGAGACAAATGCACAATATTCCAATATTCTGAGGTCCAAATTATGATACAATCAATGTTTTATGACATGTTTTGTTTGTGTATTAGCTTGTTTAACATCGATCTTTTAAAAAAGCTTTAAGTAAATGATCATGATTTAGACGAGGCATTAAGTGATATAGAAGATAATAGGTAGAAGAAGGGATCGTTTTTAAGTTTAAATAATGACAAAATGCGGCGCCAAGTAACTTAATAATTATGGGAATCCAGAAATTCAAATTACACCATGGGCACAATGTAGCACTCGATTTTGTTTTCTTTTTATACAACAAACATAATTGCCTCAAATTTCCTTAATATCGTTTAATGTTTCCAATTACAGACGGTTAATGTAAATTGTCAAGTTGCATTAACATGTCAATAATGTTAAACTTTTCAATTTGTTTTATTGAGATACTTAAGAGAGCTTGTCAAAATTTTACAAATTGGTATGTTGTATCAATTAATTTCAAGAAAGTAAATAAATCCTTTCCCTCATTGGAATCGTTTTTGTTTATATAAATGATAAAAAAAAATAGATAAATAAATAAATAAAGAAAATAAATAATGAAATTGATTTTGCATTGAATATGCAGAATAAGCAATATTTCTTAAATGTCGAATTAGTAAAAAAAAATACCCCCGCAGCTCTTACAAGTTAATGTATAGTTAATATTAAGTAATGTATGACTGGATTTAAATGAACACTACTTACATGAAAGAAAACATGATACATTTACTGAATTAACAATTGATATAATTATTCATTTAGATAGTCATTCAAAAGTAAATCAGCATCAAAATATCTCATGTTTCAAAATGTAAATAAATCTCGATTTGCAAAATTGTCTGACCAAATGAGCTGTTTGATGCGCCAAGACGGCTCCTGAAAACGGGAACCTGTCATAGCTATGACATAGAGTAGTGAAGATAAGCATGGCACATGACATTGTGCTTTTATTTTTCCTTTGCCATAAAACCAATATGTTTATGTCAAACATCAAAAGAGCCTTTGCACTAAAATCATGAACAATGTTAATAAAGTAGATTTAAATAAGCTAAATCAGGCATTCGTATTCTTTGTTGCAATTATTCATTGATAAAGAAAGCAATTATCTTTTCAATTTAATTTGATATTTTTTACTCAACGAAAGATTTTGTTTTGTGACATTCGGCCGTACCTCAGTGAAGTACCTTTAAGTCTTCATTACATTTATCCGTTTCAAAGTTTTATAATAATAACATTTGATGACTGTAATTACATGTAGGAGCACCCAAGCTTGAAATGTGTGCATCGATCTGGTTCAACAACATGTCACATATGACTGCTGCCTCTCTCTGTAGTTGAAATATGAAACCAATCTGCTAAAGATCACTTTATATTAACCTCTGGGGAATTCGATGATTAGATATATTTTTCTAAGATTTATCAGATAGGTTTACGTAAAGTATATGAAAACCCACGAAACTATAACAATTTAAGTCCAGGCAGATAAACTAAAGCATTTTAACTGTAATTTTATGCTTTGAGGAAAACTCGTTATAAAATTAAATTTTTGCGTGGATGGGCACTTATTTTGAATTGAAAAATGATAAACCAACTTAAAATTGGTTTATAAAGTTTAATGTACGATAATCATTTTCTTTATTCATATTCAGCATGAAGTTTCTATTTTTTTTTTTTTTTGAAAAATCAAACTATTCAGATATATTGCGTTTGATTAAACAAGTTCTTGGTGATCGTGAATTATTCTATTGGTTCTTTTTTAAAGAGACCATCATATATAAGTATTCATTTTCAAATATCGTTTGTCGTTTAATGTAACATGTCATATCTAAACTTGGTTGGTAACCATCTACAAACCTGCAGTTTGTATTATCTACACTGTAACATATCCTTGTTAAACTTCATACCTCCTCAACCACTTTCGAAATTCAAACTTATTCAGGTGATTTTGAAGGTACTATACTTACAGCCGTTTGAACATATCTGAGGATATGAAATACAAATTAAATATTTCTTCATATTAATAATTCTAATATTGAATTTTGTCTAGGTTTGTGCTTAAGGTGTCGATGGTAGCTTTCACATTTCACTCCATATTAGATTTCGCATTTGTCTAATTCCATTATGTAAAAATAGTTGTTGCTAACCTAGAACAAATCCTTAATGCATTTTTGACGTGAATGTTCTTCACGAGAGTTGATTGTTATATTTTGTGGGTGTATAGGATTATTGGATTAGATTCTTTAAATCCTCTTATAATTCCCGAAACATGATTTGTTTCCTTAATTATCTTATAATGTAGATTATGAAGGCATTTGCATTGTAGGATATATCATCAATGTCCAGTTTCTAAATAAAGAACACCCATTTTAGTTATGGAAGCAATTTGAGTTCTTTAAATATAATGATTAGCTTTTCTCCATTTCAATAGTTTCATTGAATCATTCACATTTCCTGTTTACCTGCACCAAAATGTTATGAGTTTTGCAATATTTTCTCACTCGGGATACTTTTCGTTTAAAATTTTTGCAGTTTTCACCAAATGCAAAAAAGAGAAGTCTAATTGTAAATAATTTGATATAAGGCTAAATTCATACAATTGTTCTAGCATGAATGTATTACTTTTCACAAAAAAGGATGCACATATAAATCTGGAATAAAAAGACAGTATAATTAATATTACTCATATTATTTTCCTCTCCTGAGCAATGTTAAATATCAATACTTTCCTGTCATCTTAAGGTTCCGTGATTTTACATGGAAATATTAGGTTAATAATATTTTGGTACTAAAACGTTAATAAGGAATGATATCGTTGTTTATGAATGCAGTTTACAACATAAGATTAAGATATTCTAAAGTAAACAAATTTACGTAGTATTTATAGTTTATTAGACTTCCAGGTAACAGTACAGTTTTGTCGTAGATCATCTTCTTGTACACGGTTAAGTTAATTATGTACAACTTTAATTCTTGCTTACATTTATGTTGTTGTTTTTCAACAGGAAATAACCAAATGACTATCGTATCACCACTATCATGTAAATCGTCACAATGAATAACGCAGAATTTATGATAGTTTTAACTACTTTGCTTCAAACATTGATGAATATTTCGCTTTGGGACCGATGCCCGCTGCGCAGTTTGTCAGGAGAACAACTCAATACGAGGTTTTTGCGTGACAGCACCATGTCGCATGACACCTTAATTAAGATAAATGTTTAGGGGTTACCAATAAATAAGAGTTTGCCATATTTTCTTAGGCAGTGTTTTTGTCAATGAAAATGATTTAAACAAAATGATCTGCGTGTATATTTGTAAACAAATATTATATTACTATACGATTTAATTAAAAAGATTTCATTAAAAGAAACAAATGTGAGACAAAAGCGCTTATATGTTTCACACTAAAGAGTTAACTGCAGTTGCTGTTACACTTGTATTTGTTAATACAATTGTAACATACATTTTTGCAACATTGTCTTCTTAAAGTATACTTAAGTTTTTTTTATAATTTTGTATTTATTTCACAATAAAGTATAAAAAGCACAATCACTCACTTTTTTGTCTGCATACTTTTATTTATTTATCTTTGCATACTTTTTAATTCCCTTTGCATACTTTCATTTATTTACCCTACTATAATCCAAATATGTTTAATGTGTGAAATATTGTGATAAGTTGCCAGATACCGTTCAAATTATAATGAATTTCTTTTGCCGTTTTTTTTCTAGTTATTCATAATTATTTTATAATCTTAGGTCGAAAAACAAAATTAAAAACCTTAAACTTGTGTCTATTAAATGTAAAATTGTCTGTTAAATGCTTTTGACATTTAGATATTCAGAGAAGTATGACAGCGCCAATAATAACTGACAATGCGTGGATACTATTAATTAAAAACGGAAACGCATTGTTGTAATTTAAACAGATGAAGAAATGTTTATAGAGTTTCTCTTTACTTACTAAATAAAACTTAATTAAATAAATGAAAACATTTAAAGTTTCATAATTTTTGCTTGTTAAATTCTTATTTATATTTTTCAAAACTCATATTTGTATTTCTAAGTAATAGAATATAAGATGATTTATGTGATATTTAAATTCTACCAGCTTTAACAGGAATAAAAGCGTTGATAATGCATTTGATTTTATTTTAAATGTATGTGTTCATAAAAATCAAATAAAAGATGTGTATCAGTGTTTGTATGTTCTCCTGCTTCAATAAATATCAAATATAAAAGCAAGAAAAAAAGTCTTCAAGAACAAAAACACCATTAAAAATTACTTATTGTTACTTATGTTATCTCAGTATGTATTCATGATCTTGTTTAAGAATTAGTATTTTTAGAATCATATTTTTACCCTTGATTATTGTATAAAGCGAAACGCAACATTCTCTATGAGTAACGCCGGTTTGATATGTCAAGGCAACACTTAGAACGAGATATTACCGTGACAATGACATGCCATATGACAAGTAAATTAAGATAAATGTTATGGGTGAAACAAAGAAGAAATGTTTTTCCCGACTTTTTTTGTCGTCGCAAAACTAACTCGTTTATTTCGAACGATAATGTCTTGCAAATATTTGGAACACGTCAATACGAAAGTTTTTTAAAAGTGTATAAAGGTTTTGCCGACAAGAAATGATACTTTGATGCAAAATTTCAAAAAGTCTTCGAAGCAATGAATATATGAAAACACCATAATGCCATAGTGCGTTTTTACAACTACAACTATGTTGGTTTTTACCACCATTGATCAAGAGAATTTTCCGATATACTAAGTCATCAATTTCAAATATTCATTATCTCAAAGAATGCATCATCAAATGTCAAAGCAGAGTCAGTGAGTCGTACTGAAAAGTATTATAGCAATAAAGTTGCATCATGTTACACTTGCCTGTATCATTCGGAACTACAAATCATTGCTTTTTTCTGAGACAAGAAATCCTGATGAGCATGTTGATATTTTAGAGTGTAGTTAATCAATCATGTTGTGCTTAATGACTCCTCTACCCAGTACCCTATTTAACTCCATTCTTGTTATTTCCATAGTTTGTATATCCTCTCGGAAAATGAAACAATATAAACGTTTCGTCAAAACATCGCTTAATCTGAAGCTTAAATCATAAAATAAGATTGAATCGTATCTCTCATATTTATGCCAGAAACAAGCAAATCACGGAATATTGGGAAGTCGAGTTGTGACATCATAAATACTCAATGACAATGATTTGTAATGATTCTTGTTTGTAAAAAGGTTACGTGCGTGTTACTTACATTAATTATTGCTTTCCTTATAAAGAGCTCTTAAATTGGAACTCATTGTAAAACATACGATAGATACTATGAACGAATAATAACATGTGTCTCATTTTACAATTCTAAGTGATTTTGTTATACTATTATGTAAATTGTTAAAGCTGCACCATCAATATTTCAAGAAAATCAGACTTGATTAAATTTTAACTAAGGTTTTAAGAAAAGTAAAACAATTCAAGTAACAATTTACATGTATATGTTGTGTGTGATTAATGGCTGATTTTGCAGTATTATAGTACAATAATTCCCATTACAGGTTTTTCATCACTCGCGAAGACTTATCTGACTCACTCACAGCAAAAACTGCAAGACAAATGCATTCTGTAAAATCTTTCAATAATAAGATTTCTATATGTAACAAAAAGCAACAATTAATGCTTGTGAGTTTGATCATTTAAAAATATTAATAGATAAAGTCTAGATGAAAAAAAATCATTAATGAATGTACTGATCTTTTATTGACTAAAAATATGACCATGAATTGTGAATATATTGCCATAGCGACAAACCTTATAAAGTTAACTATTATATTCTTAGACTACATGAAAAGAAACATCTATGCAACATACAACAACATGGAAAACGTAAACGCGCAAATTATTCAGTGCAAACTACGAGCACGTATGTAATTCGAAGCTCAAAAGTCCTAATAATCCAGTAGGAGAAGAAAAAATATAAATGTCTTAGGTATAATATTCTTTTCTTAAAATAATGAGCTTGTTACTACGGAAAAAGGTTAATGAATGTGGCTGAATTGGCATGAAATTTTACTTATATTTATATGTGCGACAAACAAATTTATCTACATTTCTCGTACTTATCCTTCTCAGATTAATAAATAACAAGCGCAAAAAAATGAGCTGATATTTGTATTCATGTCACCAGACAAAACGTCAATTTACCTTAAACAGAAAATAAACTAATTTATAATTGCATTGAACCGAGAAGAAAATTCCATTATATCTGAAAATGTCCAGTCTCATAAGATTTATGATCGTGATATATTTACAGAAAGGCCATAATGTCTTGAGATGTTAAACGTTATTTTTGATGTCGTTAATCCTCCAATTTTGTAAGAAATACTTAACTTATGATCTTAGGGTTTAATGTGTATACGCTCAACATCTATTCATTACTGAAATTTACCCAAATACGCAACATATATGCCCACATTACTAACCATCGTGTTCTTACAACTGGACCTTTGTGTGTGTGAGAGTGGTGTGAGAGTTTTAGAGCGATGTTCAGACGACCACAATAGTTTAAGTGTGATACCAACTTTACAAGAATGAACATTGTTGAGTAGAACAATAGTAAAAAGAATAGATAAACAATATTAACAAAGAGTATATATAAAATTTTTGAAATCATGTCCTTTTCATGTCGCGAAGGGATATAAGGTGGTGCGTATCGACTGTGTAGGATGAATAGGACACACGCACCCACACCCAACTTGGTCAATATGTAGATTTTCTATGAAATTAGGCCTACGACGAGAGTTGCAGGCGGCGCAGAAAAATATGAGTTTGCCAACAAAGATAGAGATGAAAATAAACAGCACAAAAAAAATGAAGCGAGCGATGTATAATACTCTTAATGTATTTTGAATATCTATTCAGCTAGCGCTAGTCAGTTCTCAAGAGAAAGTGTTAACATATGAATGTGATAATAATGAACATATCTGAAAACACCAATCTCCATCAAATATTACTTACACAAATTCTAACATATGAAGATACTTTTTTTAGAGACTGAGAATACATACATAATGCTACATGAGAGTTTACCTTCCAATAGTAGATTTATCAGCTTTTTTTCTATGCACAATGCCAAAGTACAGTGTCGAATCTTACTATATCACAATACAATTTTTAAGAAAATACAATAGTCTTTTAAATGTCCCAACAAATGCCGCCTTTAGAGTATAGAGCGAAAAATTTATTATCTCAACATATATTGAGGTTTGATAAAAGAACAATAATTAACTTGATTTTCAAGTTCCTTGATGTACACAGTCATACAGGACCTCTGACAATGAAGAAAAAGAAATAAACTACTCACGCAAAAATTCCAATAATTATAGAGTCTCAGGCGCATAAAATATCGTTTTTGCTAATCTCAACATTCGATTTAGATATATAATCCACAGCGACTCGTTTCAACTGAACTGTCTCAACCGATCTTGTGTGTAAATATCAATGCAATTCATATCACCAATTACACATAAGAAACATATATAGATACAAAAGACAATACTGTCTCTCGTTTCAATACTGTCGGAGAACGTAGTTTCATACTACTGATCATCCAAGCGAAAAACAATGTGGAGATCAAAACATTACAAGTGTAAGAACACTTCTCAGTTTCTATAGAGTCATCGACTAATGCCGAGCTCTCTAGTCACTTGTTTGTATTTATATCTCAACACTCGCTCCTTCGGAAAAATCTTTTGATAAATGTGTATCGTTTTATTGTATTTGTGTTATTCTCTCACTGTTCACCATAACGAACAATTAGTACAATGTACCATTTATCATATTCTCTCATCCAGCTAATTACATTGAAGATAAATTTCTTTACCCATTCTCGTATTACAAAGTTCGATGACAATCGTATTGTCATTAATAATATATCAATCGCCATGTGTATGCTTTATTTTTGCCAATCAAAAAGGTGAAAAATCTCGACAGTAATCGACTCGAGCTCATCTAATTTATAAAGACAAAGTAACAGAAGAGCTCAAAATTCTGATCAATCTAGTTCATGTGTATATTCAAAGACGTTTCAGAGATTGCATCTTTCCGTTCTCGACCTGTTTACTTCATGTACATCATCTAGAAAATCAGGACTCCCGACATACAGATGATAGATAACAACAATATTCAATCAAGAGATCATAGTTGCTTAAACCTTCCTTAACAAGGCTACTTTACCTCCATTAGTTTCGTACTTGAGACGTGAGTATCTGTACTGAAACTTTAGGCCAAAACACCATCTACTCAAGTAATCTAAACGACCTTCTTAGCTCTCATGTGATGATGTAAAATCAGAAGTACGAGGAATGTCTATAAGATCTCTACATAGCAAAGAGCAAACCTAATTTATATTTGCGTATTTTTTGATGCTTTTTACAACACTTTACTATATACCAAGGAATCTTGCAAATATCATTAGTAAGCGTTTCTTCATATCATCGGATCTCTTATATATTTACCCTATATTATAAAATTTGATCAGCGTTGTATTCATTGTCAGTACTAACACTTTAATATTTTCATAATACACATAATTGATTCTATGTCCAAACATAATAATCCAATGCTATTTAACATCTGCGCTAGGCTAGATTGTGCCAAATATTTCTTTATCAAAATATATAGTGAGACCTTGACATCTTAATATATCATATTAAAGCCCATAATATTCCGACGCAAACAGAATATAAATAATATATAGCATAAAAACCATACACACGATTATAAAATCCGAGTTCATTATATTTATTTTCAACATTAAAACTCTATTGACTCTAATGATGTTGCGTACAAAACTATACCAACAATAGTCTTTCATCTTACCTTACGGATAAAATGACGAAAAGAGTATAACGAGTTTAATAGTCCCACCAAACGTCTTGTTTGTGCAACAAATCATTAGCACCACATGGTATGCTATATTGAGAGTAAAATTATCTATTAGTTGGATGTTGAATACTATTTGCTATCGAGACAATTTCAGATTCCTCTCACGCCAGCTAAATGGCTATCAAGAAAAATGAATAATCCAAAATATATATAATTGCAACGTAGCCTAATTCCTTGCTAAAAATATCACTATTTATGCTCTTCGTAAGGCGTACGTTTGTAAACGACTTTTATAGTTAGATTCGTAATCACAAGTTACTGATTGGTATTATGTCATATTAAGACTGTACGTATTTTCTCTAACTACATTGTATTTGTAGTACCTTAGTATCGGCGATATTAAGCAAAAGAAAACATTAGACGGTCGCCTAGTAATGGATCAACTCATTTTAGATAATATTTGACCACCCTAGAATGCAAAATGCAGTATAAATTTACATTAATACTATGTTGCTCATTCATAGTTTGAGTATAAAGAAACTTTTATTTCCTTGTATTGTAAGTGAGAATAGAGTAAAAACATATTATTACCATATATGTCTTAATATTATATTATACAGACAGCGAAACTGAGTCGATACTTACTAATGTTGTCTTAACTATCTTGTGAGAGGTCGAGAGTATGCGTTCCTTTACATTTTAATTGTTTACAAGAACTATCATACCCTGTTATATAATATCTTTAGAAAAATCTCCATATATACTTTTAGGTTCTGCGGTATATTTTAATGGTACCCTTCATACTCCCATTGAAGTTAAAACGATCATGAAAGGAGTTCAATATTAATTTTTGCCTATATGTCTATTTGTGATCACCTATGTATATTTAGATCGTACATAGAGATAATATTAATTTATTAACCATAACATGTTCAGATCTTTCAATCAGACCGTGTTGAGCTACTACACAGTTTAGAGTTCCTTATGAGTGCCCATACGGGGGCTCATACCTTAAAAATTATTAACTACCTAGGTATTGAATCATCTTGTTTTAACTGAATTTACACATTAACATCATTACCAAGTTGGCGTTTGGCGACTAGTCGTTCTTAAAGATCGATTTAAAAATATTAGAACGACATTATATCATGTATGATGATTCACCACTCCACCTCTCTCTCTCCAACCCATCCCCCCCACCCTCCCCCCTCACACCCCCCCACCCTCCCCCTCCCCCCACCCCTTACTCCACACACCTCCCCTTTTTCTCTCACACACCCACCCTTACCCCCACCTCCCCCCCACACACTCCTCCCTCTCCTCCTCCCACCTCCTCGCGCTATTCGCCTCCTCCCCCGCGTCTTATTCTTTTTACCTCTTCTCTTTACCTTTAGTGGTTTCGTACAAACCCGGAATTATAAACAGTATTGGAAACAACTCTGTTGTGATAGAAATTTCTGAGAGTTCTCCATTCAAAAGTTGAGAGATTGTTGTTCTTAAGATTTTTACATTACCTATTAGATTAAACTTGCTGCACAATCCTTCGCAAGATGATTATTATTAGCTCGGATTGTCATTAATGTCGATTCATAATAAAGCTGTCTAATATAGACAGACCCTTAATTAAAAGTTCATTTAATCGCACAGACTAAAGCGCACTATATGCGATTATGATTAGGCAAGCCCTAAGTCTTAAAATTAACGATAAAATCTAAGTGAAGACATCACCTGGCGAGACCCTTGCCCGCACTAGCAAATACCAAATTAAGGAAAACGAACAATCTAAAAAGTACCCAAAAAACATGCACTCCAAACTCAAAACAAGTTTGGACGACATTTAAAATAATCGATGCTAAAATTTTCTTCAATAAAAAAAATTAAGTAGGGTTATATTATAGAAAGTTGTTTAGAACCTTTCTATTTATAGCGTAATACGTGAAAGATATCGTTTAAAAAAAAATCTTTTTTCTGTTTCTGTCGCAAATATTGTTCAGAAAATGACACCATTTGTCAATTTTAGTACAGGAACTACCTAAATAATTCTTAAGGTATGAGCCCCTAATGGGGCACTAAAGGAACTATTAAAATTGGACAACATAAGTTCCAGTATTGATACCTTAAAAGACCACAAGAATGCAAAATTTAAACAAAGTTTACCGTATGGTTATGAGATTTATGGAAATTCTTTTTCTAAAGTAAAAACTTGCTATTAGAAGGGCTCTTTTCAGAAATAAGAAACTTTATTTATTCTATTATAATCATTATGAAATAATGTTTTCCATAAAATTTTTCAGAAACAATATAGCATTCAGCTAAAGCAAAAGCCCAGCAAATATTTTTCTTACTCAAAATGTTTGAAATATGTTATATAAATGTTACCCTGACATCCACTCCCATTTAAGTAGTGTGTTTGATCATTTTTTCTACTGGAGGCCTTATTCAAAATATCCCCAAAATTTACTCAAATCATAGTCTTGCTGTTCTTATCAAAGTTGCATAAAGTTTCATTAAAAGGATGATGGATGCGCTTGTCAAATTTAAAATACTTTACTCATCTAAGTCTTTCTAATCCTTTATTAGACTTTGAAAATATCATATACCATATTTATAAAAAAAATTTGGCACAATTTAGCCAATAAATACCAATAATAATTTTATATAATTAAAATAACACATTTTTCTTATCAAGAGTGATCTCGAGAAAAACGACAAATATGTTCAAGAAACAAAAAAAAGAAAAAAAAAGTTGCCTGCTTCTGGCTTAAACCCGCCGCCCCTCAGTTTACAAGTGCAGTTGCACAAGTTAGTTCTGAGCCTATATCGAGTACTCTTCAAGTGCGAGGTACTCCATTAGGTGCCGTTCATACCTAAATTGTAAATTTCATATCTATTGTTAAAGCCGAAGATCGCTCCTTTTCATCAAGCTATTTTCTTTTGTTTTAATTTGGTGGCGATCCCAAGCCGATTTAAACACAAGCAAACTACCTCACACTATATCATGTAATGTACATATACGGCTTAATCTTATAGTTTTAGCCTTCAAGTCATTACTGATATCTCACAAAAGATTTTATATTTTTGCACTTGGTTAACGATATCTGCTTGCTTAATATATAATTCCATTACTTTTACGAATAACCAAATAGTGAGAAATAGTCTCTTGTATATGTTATTGTTAAAATTGTCATTCACTCAGTAACAGCTGCAGCGAATTTAAACGCCATTTAGATTAGTAGCAAAATTACAACTATGATTCGGTCTCTTTTTTGTAAGAACGTGAGGACATTAAATGAAAAAGATGGGTTCCTCTTAGCAATTTTTGTTACAAAGAGCATTGACATTTGAAATTTTAATTTGATTATACTCCTACACAGCTTGAAAAAACTATATTATATTTGACTAGTACGTCGCAAAATATCTGCTTTATAATTGTTGCGGAATTGTCCATTTTTAAAATTCAGTATTTTACTCAACAATGATATACTCTATTTCATTTCTAGACTCATTGCTCCGATTTCATCCTTTATAATCAATTTCTTGAAGTTGCGATTTATTAGATAAGCATGCTGATTTTTGGGTGGGAAAAAAGACAAATGTTGCTATCATTCGAGTTGTTCCTTTAAAATTCATTCATTTCGTGCGCATATATTTTACAAACTGTTTAAATAATATAATAATGCTTTAATTCATAACGTTATCTTAGAGGCATCCAGCTTACCGCTATTGCCTATTTTCCGCTGTCACCTATTAATCACGCTTAGCGAGAGTCTGAAGCATCTTCAGTCGAAGTGTGTTGCAATCATCATCATTATTATAATTGATACGTCCTTTCCTAATGTTAAGATTACCGTCATTAACTACAATATGTATAATTATGAGACGAATAAATGTAAAACTGCAACGTGGGACATTGTTCTGTTTCAACTTATCCATATCCATTTCACCAGACCTGCCAAAACATATTTTGACATGTAAATAGATTACAATTCAGTTTCTAGACCGAATAATTACCCACAGTTCCTGAACCTGTCAAATGCCTGATATCGTTTGAATCAAAAGTATATAATGCTTTCCTGTGCTGCCCAGTCATCTGTACTATTGTACAGCTAATATTCTAAGTTTTATTGGTAACGTCAATTTCTAGCACCAACCGCCCAAAATACTACACTAAGCTGTACACCCGCTGCTCTTGTTTTGTCAAAAGTTATAATATACAATACAACAGCATATTCCATAATACTGAATATTGAACAACAAGGTAGAAAATAATATATAGCCATTAATGTACAACACTTTGTTTCATGTTCAGAAAATTGAACAGTATCAATTCCTAATATTTTGAAACACTATAATACAATAAATTGTTTACATCTACATATTTTTTCTGGAAAAAAACTTTTATCAATTCCTGTCAATATACACATGTAATTAAGTGTTTGGTTACATACAATGATAAACTTTTTTAAATTAAAATGATGCTCGGTTTTCATTAAGTATGATAAAATAGAAAGATTATAGTCTTTCTTATGCCAATAAAACATATATTGTTGTCTGATACTACACTATTATTTTGGGCAAGTAAGAAAAACATGATATTCATTTTCAATTCGTTTTATGAAATTAGAAGCCAATGGTCTTAGTACTGAAGTTTTACAATGGTTTAGGTCATATCTGTCTTATAGGCAACAACTTGTTGATGTATCTAGTACTTTTTCCTCATGTAAAAGGGTAACTTGTGGTGTTATCCCAAGGGTCTATCTTGCGGACCATTATATTTTTTAAATTTATTAAATGATTATGCGGCTGTTGTTAAAAATAAACTTCTTCTTTATGCAGATGATTCTGTTTATTCTTGTTGCAGGTAAAAATGGGTCACCTTTTTGAAAAAAAACGACAGATGAACTACATTCTGTCAGTCAATGTTTAATTGACAATAAAATTTCCCTTCACTTAGGCAAAACAGAGACAATATTATTGTATTATATTATTTGAAACATAATGTTAAAAACAGGTTTATCTCTTCATGTCAGTTGTAAAGGGATTGATATACAGTCAACTTCTAATGTCAAATATTTAGGTGATACACTTGATCAGTCTCTCTCCGGTGAAGCAATGACAAGTTCTATTATTAAAAAGGCCAATGCAAGGTTACAGTTTCTGTATAGAAAACGTGAATTTCTCACATTTCACACTAAAAAACTTCTGGTTATGGCCCTCATCCAATGTCATTTTGATTATGCATGTTGTTTCTGGTTTCCCGGGGTTACTAAATATCGGAAGGATAAACTCCAAGTCAAACAAAATAAATTAATAAGATTTGTTCTGAATCTTGGTTATAGGTCACATACTGATAATGAACACTTGAAATTTTTAATTGGTTGCCTGTCCAGAAAAGAGTCGATAAAATTATACTCTGTAATGTTTTGTAAAATAAAACATGGACTTGTCCCTGAATATATGGGAGAAAACTGATTTCTATTAGATTCTGTTCATACTTGCAGGACCAGGTCAAGTGAAAATGGATGTTATATGCTACTTTAGGGCAAAAGTTCCGGATCAAAGTCTTTTGCTTACAATGGATGTGTATTGTGGAAAATAAACTACCTTCTTCTTTTAGGATAGAATCAAAATTGTACAATTTTAAATTATCTGTTAAAAAAACATTAACTTAATGGGTAATTATCTCTTATCTATGGTTCATTTCTTATACATTGTTAATTTGTTTTTATTGTTTTATCATGTATTGGATATGTTTTGCCATGTTATTGCTGAATAAATCTATCTATTTCTATTTTCAATAACTAAACGGCATCTATTAACAAAGGGATATGGAGATATTCTATCTGATGTCTCAATACCGTAATGACACCCAATTTCTATGTTTAACCTATAATTTGAGAATCAAAAACACGCCAGTGATTTCCTAAAAAGAAATGGCCAATTTACTTATATGTTCAACGTTCAATAAAGATTTAAATGTAGTATATAATTATGTCTTATCTCGTACAGGAATGGATGTCGTCAGACCAATCTTGTACCAAACAGTCAGCGTACGTTTAAAAATATATAAACATATTAAAGTCTCACGTATTTTAACTCATCAAAACATAACCATACCATGATTTGTATAAAAGTTCGCGTGCGTGTGTAACCCAGGTTAACATATACAAGTCATAGTTGACTACAATAATTGTCTTTCTTTATATTATGGAATACATATATTTATATTTAATTTAACAAAACTGTCTGTTAAAAAAGGGTCCAACTTTCCTTTTGCCTTTTTCTATGAAACCACAGTTACTACATTTTGACGTTAACAAAATGAAAAACAAATGATTGATTCCAATTTGCTCAAATAACTGATCCTTTGTCCAGAATTCATTGTTTTATGGATGTAAAAGTCAAACCGAAAATAAACTGTACTTTTACAGCGACATTTACAAATACAGATATATACAAATAAGTATTTGAAAAGGGAAACTATAAATAAATATTTGATTGACTAAACTTAGGTTGCGAATTTTCTGATAAATTCTTCAGACTTCCCTTTACATAAAGACTATTTAAGAGCTGTAAGTTATAACATTATGTAATATTTGTTTGTTTTGCATGTAAAATCGAAATAAATTTCACAATGTGAACCCCAGTTGTAATATTTTCACGAGTAACGTAGTCACGATTAAAAATATAAGAGGTGGTGTTCACAAAAACTTCTATTTATTTCATACGTTTTAGTTTTAAGTTCGATGTCTACTGAAAAGTATGTTATAAAAATCGTTTCACTTATAATCATTTGTTTCAGATAAATGATCATTTACTTGACTTGCAAACTATATATCCGAGTAATTTATTTCAAGAGGTTCTTAAGATGTGTTTGACAAATATACGTTTTCAAAGAAGCATTTGGAAAACGGTAGGAAAGAAGTTGATCTCTAAAGGTGTTTTGTTGGAACGTTTTACAAAAAGTTTGTTCTATCAGAGAACATAAAATATATTTTGAGCTATATTCCTCCATTAAGTTAAAGATGTTGTTCACTGTTTCCCCTATAGATTCTCAGTTCTTCAAACTAAATTATATGCAATAACGTCTGTTCTTCGTTTTTGTTAAATATTTTATACAGTTCATTTGTAAAGGGATTTATTGTCAATTACACAAAACATGACAATTCCAAAGGCAATAACTTTTTTGTCAGATACAGATTCTGAGAAATAAATTTCCATCGGCCTTTCATTATTTTATCAATTTACAATTTGATTTGATTTAAATGGTATCTCTTCTCTTGTGTTCAATGAATAATCCTTCGAAGATCATCATCAATTATTCACTTCACTGTCTATATGCAATTGTCATTAAAAGATGAACTTTGTGTGGGTCATATATTTGAATATAGAAAAATATCAACGACTAAAGATGGACAGATAGAAGAAAAAAATACTTTTAACATGATGACTATCAAATAGATTCATACGAACTTTTTGACACGAAAATACTTGAAGAACTACGTCTATATAATTATAGAGATAACACTTATTCTGTTATACAAAACAAATTGATTAAAGTGACATTCTGCTCATTGTTTTGAGGACAAGATTAGCTACAAATCTAAAACAATTGACTATCATGATTGTCATTTAATGAGAAATATTAAGGATGATGAAAATATATAACACTGACCCACTCTTTTTATCAATTGAAAGTAAACGGTACATTTCGAAGCATTTTCATAGATTTTTCGTGAGTCACATTGGTTATAGGTTAAACACATAACTAAACTATAAAGTTGAATACAATTTTGGCAAAAGATATTTTGACCTTGACGTAAACACCCACTATTTACAATTATATGTGCATAATGTTACTTAAATACATGTTTTGCGATAAGCAGAATCAATAGATTTGAAAAACAGTATATAAATATAGTTCTAATTTACTTCAATAAAGTTTCTCTTAACATCTATTCATTTCATTTTTATTTGCTTTTTCATATGTTTACCTGTATTCGATATGTAACGATAAAAAATCAGTGTTTTATGACATCCAGAATTACAATACGCTTCAACAGAACAAATGCATTTATATTGTATTTGATATCTTATAACTTAGTTCATAAGTAGAAAAAAGCAATGTAAAATAACAGAAATTGTATGTTAAAACACCTTAAAGAAGAAAACTTTTCATTTCGATAGATATTTATCAAATCAATATAATCGTTAAAGATGTTTATATTTGAGACTGGGTGGTATTTGACTCCTAAGATTCAGCATTTGATTCGCAAAACGGTAAAGAACGCCTTCAGTTCGCTGACATGTCATGAACATTTAGAACGAGGTATTATCGTGACAATGACGTGACATATGACAAGAAATTATTGGCATAACAAGGCATTTTTTTGTTGGGAAACAGACTTTTATACCTTTAAATGCGATGCCAATATTTTAACAACAAAAAATCAGGAATATTTTTTACTATGCAAAAAACAAATTAATAAAAATTATCGATAAAAAAAATTAAGATACATAGATGCCAGCCCGTCCGGAAAAAGGAATAATCCAACGTCATATACCATTTGCTTATACCATTTGGATCGAAAAGATTTTGCATTTTGTCGAGTAAAGTCCTCGAGATCATATTAATATTGTAGGGAGTGTAGTGTAGTTAATCAAACATTTTCTGTTTTAGTAGCTATTTACTTGGTTTAACGGTTTGACATCTCACTTTTTCCTTCTAGACGCTCCGTCAACACAGTCTGTTTTACTTCACTTTTTCTTTACATCCCTGAGTCTAGGATTGAAAGATATTTAACGTTTCATTGCTTTGAAGAAAAAGATTAAACTAAAACAAAATTAGATTGACATGTTATCCCATATAAAAAAAATCCATTTGGAATATCAAAAATACTTAATGAAATGATTTTTAATAATTTTAGTTTGGAATGAAATTGTCTTATTGCAAGAATTGTTGTATTTGATTTAGAAATGATGTCCGTTTGTGTTCATTAAACAAGCAAGGGAAACGCTGGGCTGTTAATCGGGCGATCCGGGTTCGATTCCCTGATGTTGCAGGTCACTTTCGTTGTTATTGTTTAAATCCTTTCGACGGTCATATGAACTTTACCTCTGTTCTGGCATGTACAGAAGTTATCAGTTCCTTGCGGAAGTGAATGCAACTAGTACTGGAAAACTGCTTGACGGCATGTAAAGGACGGTTGGGTTGCTAAACTTTACTCTGGTAAATTCAATGTTGCTTACTGCGGTGATACAGTGAACCATCGCGTTCATGGCAGAGTTGCTTAGATCTTTGTATGCAATACTTACCCCTCATCGATCTTGGTTTGAATACCGTCAGATACTTTGGTTTCTTTCATGTAAGGAAGCTAACAAGGTAGCTTACAGAACATCGATGCTTCTTCTCAGATGCCCGTTCGTGGCTTAAATAATGCTCGGATGGGCACTTGGTGTCTCATCCTTGCATTAAGCATTAAAGTCGGAAAATCACCATCTGTAGACTAAAACACAACCAAAAATAAAACGATTAATAACATGTCATTAAAGCGAGAAGAAATAAAATTCTCAAATTATTTCGCAGAGGAAAATAAATCAGTTGATACTTTTTTGCCATACGCATGCAGGCATAGTACTACGGTGTTTTCACAAACGTATATCTCAAGATTCACATCGACAACAACATCTTTTATATCCATGTAAATGTGAAGCAGACAAACAAATCACAGATATATTGGACTATTGATATTCTTTTAAAGAATATATTGGTATTCTTTTCAAGAATATAAAGAAATAGAAATGGGCGAAACAATAACTCTCTCGTTTCCACTCTGTACGTGCACGTCAGGGGACATCGGTAGAAGATTTGAAGAGCTGAAGCGGCAGAATGATATTTAAACATTGTATATTTCCATAGAGGGTAAGGTCTTAGAGACATATCCACTTCCAAGCAAAACGAAATGAATCCTATCTAGTTATTAGGCGACAGGTCCTTTGCTTTGGACCAACCGCTCTTATCCAAACCATCTCCATTATTTGCACATGTTACTATGTTTAAGTGCTCATTGACAGCAATACATTGACTTACTATCGACTTAAATTCATTTATTCTGCTAAGAATAAAATTATGCGGAAGTAAATCAGTACCATTATGTTCTTGAAAAACCTTATGATATATCTGTATTCCATAGAGAATGCTATTTTTTGTGCTTAAATGAGTGCATGGACCTCCATTAAAAATAGATAACAGACATTTATTATACATTTTTTGATATTATCATACAAAAGTTTATTTCTTTTAAAGCAAACATGTAAATTTCAATGAAATAATAAATCAATAGTTGTTTATATAAATCCCCAAGTTGTTTATATAAATCCCCAACATGTAAATTCAATTATTAATGTAAAAAAACTATATGTCGCTTTATTAATGCCATAATTATGATGTAAGATGTAGACTAAGTTACAAATATGTACAATATAAAATTTGCAGAAACAAAAAAAAACAAGAATAAAGATCAACAAGGCAAAGGCAACGAAAATAATAATAAAATCGACGAGTCACAAGCCGGCTTCCGACACGGGTACTCAACGGTAGATAATATTTTTTGTTTACAGGCAATGGCTCAGAAGTATTTAACAAGAAAAGGTGGTAGATTCTATTGTATTTATGTTGATTTTAAGAAAGCATTCGACAAATTAAATCACGCGAAGCTTTTTGAAATATTATATCGTAGAGGTCTCCGCGGCAATTTTTTACGCGTGCTCAAGACTATGTATACCGATCTATTATCGTGTGTTAAACTCGACTGTAATCATGCTAAAAATAGACCAAATTTTAATGATAACAATTGCTGTTATTTATCTACTGATTATTTCCCCTGTAATGTTGGAACAAAACAGGGAGACGTAAGCAGCACAACTATATTCATACTTTTTATTAATGAATTAGCAGAGTTACTACGTCTCTCGTGTGGAACAGGAATTTTTATAACTAACGACATACATGACATTAACTGTCTTATGTTTGCGGACGACATTGCTAATTGCGCAGAAACCGCTGTCAAATTACAGCAACAAATTAATATAATAGACGTATTTTGTCAAGATACGGGTATGGAATTGAATTTAAATAAAACAGAGATTATGGTATTCCGTAATGGAGGTGGTCTTAGAAATTATGAATCTTGGCTCTATCGTGGATCTCCTGTTAATGTAGTATCAATTTATAAATATATGGGTGTTCATCTTACACCTACTATATCTTGGTCATCAACCCACAATAAATTGTCTATTCAAGCAAAGAAATCTATTCTAGCCATCAAACAGTATCAAAAGTCATTTGGATATTTTCCAGTCAAAGAATACTTTAAATTATTTGATGCTTTGGTGAAACCAATATTATGTTATGCCTCACAAGTATGGGGTTATTGTTATGTAAATACTATTGAAACTGTTCATAATGATTTTTGTAAAAGGTACCTTAATGTAATAGAACTACAAATAACGCAATGGCACTAGGAGAATGTGGCAGGTTACCATTAATCCTGAAATGTTTATCCTTTTGTTTAAACAGAGACTGGTTGATTGCTACACTCAAAATTGGCATAATGATATTAATACTTCTAGACGATGCTTTCATTATAGAAATTTTAAATCACTTTTAAATGTAGAAAGATACCTAATATTGAACTTACCATTTATTTATAAAAAATCTTTTTCTAAGTTTAAGTGTTCTTACCACAAACTTAAAATTGAAATCGGCAGACATTTAAATATACCAAGAGAACAACGCTTTTATACATATTGTTTAAATAATAGAAATATCTCAATTATAGATTGTGAATTTCATGCTTTTTTTCCATTGCTATAAATATAATGAAGTACGCCAACTATACTTACTAAATTGGTATGATGGAAGAACAAATTTAAATGATTTCTACTCATTAATGAACTCGAGTTGTGATACAACAATACGTAATATATGTATTTATATACACCATATTCTTTGTAAAGCTGACGATATTAATTAGAGGGACGTAAAACGTTTATCCATTTTGCTTTGTATATTATGGGCCGGTGGCCTTATTATCAAATAAATATGTTGTTGTTGTTGTTGTTCACAGGACGCGGCCCCCGACACACTCCAAAAACCTAGGGCAGACATAAGGGTGAAATGAGTGGGACAAGTAATGTGAAATAGTATCAACTAAAATGAGTCCATAAGGGAATTAAAGGGATAAGGGCTGTAAGGATGAAAAGGTGGGGGGGGGGGGGTAAAATGGGTGAGGTGGGGGGGGGTGAGAAAATTCTTACCGTCAACGACAATCCAACAAGACAGACATAACAAAACATGTAAACATCCAAAACACGTAACAAAACAGACATGGAAAACACGTGAAGTAACACAGAGGGGTACCGTCTTGGAACGGTCAGTGATAGTTAAACCACTGGGGAGTTTTAACCGGTTTTAGGCGCGCCAAACCTCACTCTTAACCCCAATATGTTACTGAATGACATGTGTAAATAAAAATAATCCCCGCTAAGTGAAATTCTAACAATGGTCATGGTTACATTAGACGAAATAAATATAACACATACAAAATTATGTAAATATGTAGAAAAAGGTACAGCCTAATGACCATTACCAAAGTACTCTATGCCTTAAAGGAAGGCAGAGCAACAAGAAAATCACCTACAAGGGCCCGACGAAGCAAGACAGAAGACGAACATTAAGACAGTTCAGTCCCAAAGGGCTTTAAAAACAAATCTACAGATTTTAACGTAAATTGATTTATTATGGAACATCTGAAATACCATAATTAATTATGTAAAAAAATTTTTGTTGAGAGTATCTAGTATTTTGCGGGACAACAAACCACGACAACAAACAAATTAAATATGAATATTGTTGGAAAGAGTTAGATACTTGATCCGATATTACACATCTACATGTATATAAATGATAAATTGTCCTAGAGGAAAAAGTAATATTCATCATATGCTTAATCAAATGATGTGTGCTTAAATTATGGGTAAATTTCAAAGACATGTTTCTTCCTATTTTCATTTCTCTGATAATTTTGCAAGATCGTTTTCATCGTGCAAGTTCATGGGATATGGTGACGTACGTGTCATCTAAATTAAATGTAAAACAAAGGCTTGTTCCCTAAGTTGAAGAATTGTGTGTCCTAAAGGAGAAGAAAACAATATGACAACACTAAATAAATTAAATTATTAAAGAAGATCATACGTTACGAAAACAGTGTGTCACAAACAGTCGACATCAAAGAACAACAACATGTCCTCAAGACGAAAGCTCATTTATCAGTAGTGTATTAGTTTTGTATTAATCTTCAAATTTCTTATTATTTATAATTAAATGTTTTCCAGTGTAATAAATCTGTGTTATGATGTTAAAACAAACAATAAAACATTTTTTTTTAGTTTGTAAATATCATTATCTAGAAAAGTAATTCATTGATTTCCTATGATTTTATATGTATACAACTCTGTAATCTTGTAACGGCTATTTTGCCTTATTGTTATTTAAATATCTTCATTGGAAGCATTAAAAACAACAAAATTAAATGAAAATTGTAGACTCAGTTTGACTGAGTCTGTATATGGGTAATTATAAAAAATGTAACATTCCTCACGTCCCTTAGTATCGGCTTCAGCGGTTCTCAATTCTCAACACTTATAAGTGCTGGACTCAATGATCCCAAAGGACCAGAAAAATATAACAACACTGAAGTACATGGCAACTTTTTACGGCTGTCACACAACACTTGACACCTGCAGTTGTGATGTAAAAATATCTGGAAAAACGTAATCCCTCGGAAGCATTAAAAACAAAACTGTCATCGTGATGTTTATCCTTAATTATGTATGCATTCCCTATCTCTCGTTTTATTTGTTATTCGAAAAAAAAAGAATTTTAATCTGCTCAAAGGGCAAAATGCAGAAATAATTTATCTGCATGCGCTTAATCAAAATCGATTGTAAAGATAAAATTTAGAAATTTGATATTGCTGAGACGAAAAAAAAAATGTTATTCATAAATAACATCAATATTATCATGTTTGAGAAATTTGAAGAAAAAAAACAGCTCGTGATTAATACATAATAAACTTGTTCACGTGTTTCTTTTTAAAATTTACAACCTGAAATAAAATTTTCTTCTGAAACTTCTGGAGATGATTGACATATAAATATATATTTGATTAAATGTTCCAAAAAATCAGCGTATCATTGACTCAATATACGGAAACACTTCCCAGTTTAATTCAGAATTCTGCTAAAACTTATGCCATATATATCGACAAAGAGCAAATATGTTTTGTAAAGATAGCCGTAGTAAAATTATCTAAATCTGGGGGAAAAACATGATTTATACGTATGTTAGTTTCTGTCGTCGGTCAATATAACTGCCTCAGGTCCAAAGCAAACCATGTTCGAGTATATATGTACCGCAACAGAAGTCTGTAATTGCATATTATAGACGAAATTTAAGCAGAAAATCTTGTGCAATTAAAACAATAAATGTCAGTATAGACACTCGAATGGGAATTTGTATCAGAGAAAATAAACAGCAAAATAGAGAACATTAGATGAATTACAGCTTTATCTAGAATTTAAATGTTTTTTATAAAGGTTAAAATGATATATTACTTACAGATGTTTCTTCCGATATTTTTCGATAATATATTTCGTATATTTCAAAAGAATGATGTTTACGTTTCTCGAATCGCACAATGTTTTGAGATTGAAATTATTTCGGCCATGTTATTCATTTTAGTGAATTTAGTATCGATTTTATTTAACAAGATTTTACTTGCAAAAAGGGTTTTTGTGATCCAAACCGAACAATGCCAGTCAATGTAGGATACGACCTAAATATTTCAACAACAAATTGAATAATACTCCCGAATCTGGATAAAGATTTATAGTGTGTTTCTTAAATTATTAATTTTCCAGACATCACATAAAACAACTTTTAATAAAATTACGACAATTTCAAACTTAAGAATCCATGTGTTAAAAAACACCAATGTGTTCGTTTAACATTCTATACTGAAATAGTTACTTGAACAAGTTTTGTTTTGCCATTATTATAAGATGTTTGCGATTTTTATTATTCTTTTTTAAAGTTTTCTTTTCCTCTTGATTTTCGATCGGTAATAAATACATTCGATCAACAGCCACGATGTTTTATGTTCATGTCTTTATTTATGATACAAATGAACTATATATTTTGAGTCGTTGCCGAATAGATCTTAAAAATTCTTATTTAAGCTTCATTCAAAAGCAGGGTCCTTTCTGCTAAAGATACAGAGAGTAAATTTGGCTCTTACGACTCTTTCTCGTATTGTTGTCGCGACATTTTGACGGCATTTTACAAATCGAAACTTAACAAAATTGAAATTTGTAACTGTTGAATTGTAAGATATATTAGAATTGATACATTCTTTGGATGAATCAAATTTATGTATTATTCATAGTTAAGCACTATATAAATTAAGAACACACCACTAGACTAAGACAAACGTGCTGCTAACCTGTCTGTCTATTAGGTCTTAATTAAATTAACGGCGACATAGAAATTAAAAGGTACCTGTTAAATTTATATTTAATATATTTTGCAATAATAGAGACTGATATCAATGCTAAAATTCTGCCAGAAAGATTATAAATTATTTAGGAAACACCAGCTATCCACTGTCGGAAATATGTACTTAATGATGTTTTATTATTAAATGTGGGACTTTGTCACTGGGATATCTATTTCATAAACTTCTATGCTTCGTCAAAAGCTTTTATTTAATGACTTAATCTGTGATCTAATATATTTATCATTTCGTATGTTCATTTCATCCAGACAGTCGGAGATTGTTTAACGAAGCAAAAAAGTTATTGGTTTCTGAAGGACAAATGCCATTCATTGGATTTGTATATTATTGAAAACCTTGAAATCATTAAAAAAATCAGTAGACTTATTTGAAATGTAACTAAACTGTTTAGATAATTCTAGGAAAATGTTTTGTAAATGCATATCAACAATTATTAAATCAATTTGTTATAAAGAATTTAAGATTTTTCCAAGCATAATTCTTTATATCAAATACCTTATCAAAAACATATTTTTAACTGACGAGCATTTTCTGCCTTAACGAGTTCCGTTTCATTGAAAAAAATCTCACATCAACTAATCAGTGACATCTAATAACATTAGTACAATTATCATTCATTAAAATCGTCATCAGTTATCTAATGTAACCTTAAATATCATCGTATATATTGAACTTCATAGACTGCCACATTATTTTATTTTAGAAACAAAAGTTAATAAACATAGATAATTATTGCTTTATAGTCAAATCTAAATTGATATCAATATGGAGCGAGGTATAATATTTAACGAGATTGGACAATAACTCATAGGACATAGTAACCAATGATTCTGCAACAGTGTTGTTGATATCTGTTTCGCCGCGGTATTCAGTCAAAACGTTTTATTAAATAACTTTCATTTGTTGCATATAGAGTGTGCAAGCTTACATTTGATTTTTATATTATACCTGTAAGCTAACAATAAAAAAGACAAACATGTTTTCCTCTTGCATTTTGAAATTTGGAATAATTTTTATATATTTTGCTTTCTTTGCATGCAAGTAGCATTTGTTTTCATTCTAGAATAAATTAACCAATAACAAATTGTTTTATAAAAGAAAAGAATTAGGATAACTGAAAATATAGATTGGTTTTAATTCTATATTTTTTATTTAAAGAGTATCTTAAACTGTTACGGGGACATGCTATGTGATTCTGTCCTTAAATATTATTTGATATCTTCTTTCATTCAAACAGGGAAAATAATCTTTTCCGTAGTAAATATTTGTAATGGAACATAAACCTCTTGAAAATAACAATAAGTATAGATATCTAAAATAAAATTAGAATTAGTAATAAAATCTTATGTGTTGGTATCATTGTCTTAGAATTAGATATAGGTCCAAATTAATATTACCTCGTTTGTGAAGAAGGGGCTAAGGCAAATTTGATTTTAATTTTTTTACTAAATCATTACACATGATTATTTTCGTACACTATCTAAACTTCTCTTGGGTAACTTTATATGATTTGTACGACATGTACAAAATACAATCAACAAAGATGGAAGATGCCTTTTTGACAAGAATAAATACTGCCACTTGACTTGTTATCTTACTAGATGTTTATATCAGAACATAACACATTTTAATAACTCAATAATAAAGTTATTGTTATTTTGCCTGAATTCTCTTTGTAAACGACATTTACAAGAAATTCGCAAATATGGTCATACTTAGCTGGTTTGTTCGTTAACTTGATACATTGCACGGTATCTAAGGGCGACATATCGACTGTTAATTGCCTCAAATTGTCAGCAATTGAGAAACATTTGACGCACTGAACGGAAAATGATGTACAGATCTAAGGCGAAATTAAGATAGAAGGAACAATTTTCCTTTGCTACAATACAATCATTGATTATCCATTTACATGTTTGTGGATATTGTATTACCTATAGATACTGAATTGCAATTGTGACACTCTAAGTCAGATTATTTGTTTTCTCTTTATTCTTTTTTCTTTTGATTTATATTTTTTTGGGTAGAAAACGAATTTCTAACAGTTACAAAGATCCGACTTTAAAAGCAATATATAAATGTTACTCTCAGTAAAATGGTTAAGAGCCTTACAACACATTTGAACAAAAAAGAAATTTTTAAAAGAGCATCTAACAGAATGCACGGTTTTACGACTGCTGAATTTATCCTGTGACTGTTTTGCCGATTGTCAAGGAAGGGCAACTCCTCAAAATTAAATTATAAGTTGTCAATGCAGTTCGTCTTTGGTGTCTAATTATGTCTAATTTTTATTAGGTTGTATGTTTTAAACGGCAGAAAGCTGTATTATGAATTCGAAAGTGTTAACACGATTAAAGAAACTATAAGTGAATCATGATTAAGACTACGTTGACTATTATAACTCAAACAACTCAAACAATGCATGTATACATTTTATTTATGTATTCTTTCATTTGAGGATCATTACAACTACTTTGTTAACACTTTGTTTCTTTTATGACAAATAATTTTACTATTAGAGATACAATGTTCAGTGGTAAACTCCTAAAATGCTCTAAAACCATTTTTACCCTTTCGAAGGAAATGAAAAAACTCGATTTTTTTTAACGAATTGTTTCATTTTATCATTCATTTAGAATTGAATTTGCGTTTGTTATATATGTAGTTCATAAAAATGTTTTTAATGTGTGTTTCCATATAGAACTTTATTCATTATTAACGGTTGTAATGTTTATTTTGAAACTGTTTCATTCATTAAACAAATGCTTTACGTGCAGAGAAAAACAATAGTAAGTGATGAATCTTTCTTGTTATATATGCTATGGTAATATGTCGGAGACGATAACATCTGACTCATCTAAGCTAAAATAGTTAGCTTAATTACATTTTGTTTGCTCCGATTGTTTTCGTACGAACGTGACGGACGTTTAATGAAATAGATTTTGGTCCTCTTAAAGTAATTTGCCTACCAGCGGTCATTGGTATTTTGATTTGATAAACTTCCTTCAAGAAGATTTATTTCATACTCGCAACTTTTCTTTGCTTATGAAAGCTGATGCAGTCACAAACCTTACAGTAAAAGATTAGTAAGATCATGAATGTATTAAACTTTCTATATTCTATATTCGTTTAAACAATTTATGTTCAGTCTTTACTTGCATGTGCCTATATAATATGATCTGATTTACCTTATTGCCTGCCACATGATGACGGAAACTGCAAGCAACAAATTATGTGTCTGGCTTATATAGAGTTGATGAAGAGGGGTTTGTAAATGGTATAATTTGATTTACAGAGATATAACTAATTAGTACTGACATTGCACTAGAAATACAAGTATGGTTTTGTGTGAACATTGGATAAAATCTTTCAACCTGTGTAATACAACTTGAATGGGGGGTATAGGTACAAATTGACCCAAGTTAATTAAATAATATATAGTATGTTTTTGTGTTAAATACATAAACAGATTACATTTAAATCTGACTTATTCCATTTTTAATTTTAAATTACGAATTATGCTTAAACCGGTTCAAGGTGTTAATGGGAGCTTTTTCTAACTTTGCTTTGATGGGAGACCTAAAACATTCTCACATGAGCTAGAATATGTAATTAAAATCAGATCATACAATTAATAATATTTACCCATTAAATCAGGTTATTTCATTATATGATAAAAAATCAAAACAAAACTTAAAGCACGCCTAAACATTATTGCAGGACTCATTCTGCTTAAATAAATCTAAGTCGATACCCAATTTCCCCCTTTGAAACCATTTTGCATACAGCGGTTGAATATATAATTATTTTGAAACTTCATTTCGTGAGAACTCTGCTATTGACACAGGCAGTGCATGTATAATTAAGACAAATAAAGCTTCATATATTGTTTATATTTAGAGCTGTATCCTATTACAGTATTTTAAAAATATTTCATAAGCATTGCTGATATCAAGAGTTTATATTTTTTCAAAGTGTTCTCTTCGATTATTTTACATACAGTTTGTAAACATGTTATTTATACAATGCATGCTTAAAACTACTATGGATTTTCTTGCATGTTTTGATAAAGGGCATGTAATTCTAGATTTATAATTGTTATCATCCGTGTCAAACCAAGCCTAAAACATTTTCAGTTTTAATGTGTTATACAATCTTCAGCGGCACATAATTATCCTTACAGTTTGTCTATTTTTGTGCATGAATTAGAAATTTTATATTTATAGAAGATTAGACATGACCATTTTGATTGGAAAATGCAATATCTCTTACGTAACGTTTTCTCATAAGTCCTTTGAAATATTCTTGCACATTTTGCCGCTATTTGATTTACCCCCCCCCACCCCCTTCACCCGGTCATCTGTCCCCTTCCCTATGCCCTTTGTGGGATGATTTTTCAATCCTTTATTTGTTTTCTTTGTATTCCTTATCAGTTACAAATTATTTCCTATTTTCAATCATTATTAGTTTTCTTTGAATTCCTTATCAATTACAAATTATTTATCATTTTCGTGATTAACCTGTCCGTGCTCTGTCTTTTGCCCTGTCCTGCTTTTGTTTGGGGTCCGCCTGGGCTCCTTGCCACTGGTTCTTGTTGCTGGGTCGTAAGGGGGTTGCGTTCATTGAACGCCGCCTTTCCTTGTTAATCTTGTTTATCATATATTTTGAATAACGTAAACTGTTGTGGTCGTGATTTTCACTGCATGGTATTCAATGTAAGTTTGATCATGACCAAATAGAAATTAGACATATAAACTCACAACGATGAGTATATAATTTGTACATAAAGGTCGTATATTAAGTTGAAAATTACCATTCGTTCGTACATCATTGATTGGATAATTCCTTATTAATGTAAATGAGCATCATAAACAATGTATAGCTTATGAGTATGATAATAAAAATCGAAAGAAGCACAGAGCTGTATGTCTATTCTTTAATAAATTTTTATATCAATAATATTAGACATAGGAACAACACTGCTTTAACGGTGTGAAATCAATTAAGATTTTAGTCTCAAGACAAACATCATCCGGCCGGTACATTAATTGTCAAGATGACACAAGACTTTGACAAAAGGATAAAAGTTTTGAAGTTCGAGTGTTCGGGGGTTTTCTGTTCATATTCTAAGCGCAAACATCATATCATATATGTTAATGGAGTGTTTAGTATACTAAGAATTATTTCGTTATAAAATTAATTTTAAATGAACCAGGCGATACTTTTTTAAACGTTCAATTATATCTTTGTAGATACAACACGGCCTTGAAAATTGACTTTGAATCATATGACGGTTGACAACATGCTTAAATATAGTCCTGTCTTATAGTTTCAAAATGCATGTAAACATTTTTACGTTATAAGTTACCTGTAAGAGATATATTAACTTTTGATCTCAATTTTATTTTATTTCATTCCTAAATAATTTCCAGTGTATTTCACCTTGAAATTAATGCAACTTAATTTTCTCTAGTATTTTTCTTTTTTTATAACAACTGCGAGTTTTTTGTTTTTGTTTTTTTTTCTTATACGCAGATTTTGTCATATTACTATGTTACATTACATGACATCCCTCATAAATCGACCATATAAATTCTTATGATGTTTAAATTATCATACTTTACTAAACAGAATATATTTCCACCTTTTCGTACAAGTTAATATTATTCAGTATAAACAATAAAATCACAGTATATTTTGCTTGCATAATACTTTTATATTGAAATACATAATACTATATTTTGAAATATTTCTTTAAAGACTGTCTGCTTTGCTGTGAATTTGAAAAGAAAATGAGGTTTTCATCAAATTATTAAACTGTAAGAGCTTTTTATCTCTATGCCACCACCATCATAAGACTTAATTTGGCTGTGCGGAAGCCGTTTAAAGTTGCCCCGTTCTTCATTTTGGTGTTGTGATATTATTCTGGTCCTTTGGGATCATTGATTCCAGCACTTTTAAGTGTTGAAAATTGAGCATTGCTCAAGCCGGTGCTAGGAGGCATGAGGGGTGTTTCACTTTATATTATCCTTCATGTACGGGCTACATCAAAACCGAGTCTGCAATTTTCATGTAATTTTGTTTTTTTATGCTTTCGAAGGGATCACACCTTTTCCCAGATTTTTAAGATTGATATATCTTGTCAAATATAGGTGTTATGTATAGTGGCTGATTTGTACCATTCGTGTTTTCGCCCCGCCACCACGCCAAGCGAAAAGTCGAAAGTTAACAAGTTAAAATGACGGGGGCGCGCATCAAAAACGCGCTAATTAGCGAGGGCGCGGGGCGAAGTTTAATAAATAAGACTTCGCCCCGCGGCGGCACGGAGCGAGATTTAAGAAATTTAACGTTAAATGTTTTAACAAAATGAAAAATGAATCGACATGCTATGCCAGAAATAACAATATGGAATATGGAACTCCAGCTGGGACATCATAAATGCTCACTGACAATGATATATAATGATTCTTATTTGTTAAAGAGTAACGTGCATGTTACTTAGAGCTCTTGAGTTTGAGCTCATTGGTGAAAATACGATTATAACTTTGAACAAATAACATCATGTTTACACTTCAAAGTGAATTTGTAATAATATTCGTTAAATTTTTAAAGATAAACATCAATATTTCAAGAAAATCAAAGTTGATGATAAAATTGAACAAGTAAAACGATTCAAGTAACAATTTACATGTTCATGATGTGTGTGATTAATGGCTGTTTTTCCAGTATTTATCAGCAATTTTCTACAGCGACACTAACGCAGTAAGGGCTATTTGTGTATATTTCGACCATTTTCTGGTATACGTGGATTGTGTCATTTGTGATGCGTAAATTATTTATTATTGTTCACTTCACAACATTTTACTTTTAAATACACCTTTAAAAGTTTCGTAAAAATGAGCATGAGGCATACTGTTGCAAGCAGGCATAGTACAATACTTTCCACCAAATAATTTTTGATGACTCGCGTAGACAACTGCATAAATTTATATTCATGTGGAGCAACAAGCCTAACAGTTACGTCTACGGCAGATATGTATCATTCTTATCGTATGTTCATATAGAAAATAAAGTGGAACCGAAATGAGCTATAGCCTTTAAATATTCATCAATCAATATATAATTCATTCATTCATTCTTTTTGTCAAAACTGCAAGACAAATACATTCAGTGAAACTTATCAATAATTAGTTTTTTGTATGTCCAAAAGAGTTTGATCATTTAAAAATATTTATAAATTAAGTATAGAAATAAAAAATTGCATATATGAATACACTGATTTATAATTGACCAAATAATAAAACTATCATTTAAATTTATTGCCATGAAGAAAAACTTATAAAGTTTACTATTTTATTCTTTTTCTACCTGAAACTACCTGAAAAGGAACATCTATGCAACATACAACAACATGAAAAACGTGAAATATGATAAACAAGATCAACAAGGAAAGGCGGCGTTCAACACACACTTAATGCAAACTATGTAATTTGAAGCCTAATAAGGCCTAAAAATCCAGAAGGAGTAGAAGAAAAAATATTAATACCTAAGGAATAAATTTTTTTCGTAAATAATCAGCTTGTTAGTACGGAATAAAGTTTATGAATGTTGCTGAATAGGGCTTGAAATTTTTTTTTATTTGTGATAGAAATATATCTACATTTTTCGTACTTTACCTTGTTAGAATTACAGATAACAAGCACAAGGAAATGAGCTGATATTTGTATTCATGTCTCCAGACAAAATGTCAATTTACCTTAAGCTGAAAATAAACTAATTAACATTTGTATTGAACCGAGAAGAAAATTCCATTATATCTGAAAATGTCCAATCTCATACGATTTATTAACGTGTTATATTTTCAGAATGGACAAAATGTCTGGAATTGTTGCGTTAGTTTGATCGTTAACCTTTTAGTGTTTTGTAAGAAATATTACTTAACTGATCTAAGTTTAAGTTTATACCTAATATCTTATTCATTACTGAAAAAATCATACCCAAATACACGTTATAAAATGTAAATGCAATCAATACTAACGCAATGTTTCGTTTCTTACATGACTTTGTTTTACATTTTGATAGTTTTTATAAACGTTTAAATAGGACAATGTAAGTTTATAGAGGATACAATAAATGTTTTGTGAAATGGTAAAAGATGTTACCTTTGAACAAATAAAACTTTTATTGATTATCTTGTTCAGTGATGGATTATAATACCACTTGAATAATAGAAACGAAGAACATATATTGTAATTATGTTAGTTAACACAATCATATGAAGGAAAATATTTCCACAAAAGCATGAAAATAAACAGCAAAATAGAACACAGAAGTACTAAATGATTTAGTTTATTTGAATTATCACTAGCGCTATCATTTCCAGAGTTGTTATGATGAAGTATAAATAATGTTAACATTTCCTTTATCTCACAATTTAATTAGATTGCGTTTTTAAGATTGATTCAAATCATTTCATCTCCATAGTTGTTTATCGCATTTTTCAACAAGCATTCGATCTTTCTCATAAATTTAGAATAAATGTCTTTTAATCGAACAATGTCCGTTTATGTAGGACATTATAGTACACTTGTTTTTAAAAAGAAAAATATAACATATTAGTTCCATGTACTTAAGGGCCCTGCGATTAGAAATAAAATAATCACATTATTGAAATTTTTCTCCAAATATCGTCCAACATTCGTTTGTTAGAAATAGAGGTTCACTACACCCGACTTTTAATTCTTGTGCTTGTGGTATTTTTAGTTTAAACTTTTCGGCATTTTCTAGTTGGGTGGTTCCAATATTCCTACTCGAATAATGTTGAATCACCCTTAGGATATGTTGCCCGCTTTTTGACTTTGTCTTTTGACGTCCTATCTGTGATACGCAGGCTTCATAACCTCTGATCCCCTTTCAAAATTCATTTTTGTTTAGTTCCGCCCATTGTTTTCTCGTTTAGGGCACGCGCTTTCCATTACTTGTGGACCATACGCCGCTTTTCATGGAATGGCACGGAAGTGTCACGTTGAAAGTTCCATGATAACCGCCGTATGAACACATCTGCGGATTTTTCTAAATTCAAAATTTCACCATTTCATGTTTAAATGTTGAATTCTGCTTCGGTGCTAGGGGGCGTGGACGGAAGTTTGCACTTGACAGTACCGTCCATGAACAGGCTCAATCAAACCGAGCTTGCAACATTTTCAATAATGTTATGTTGGACTTTCTTTAGGGATTCTTATTTTCTCTATTTTTAATCGTGCACAACAATTCAAGGAAAACAAACGTGTCAAATAGGCTCAGACGAGTTATACAAAACCAGATTAATACGAATCAAAA
Source organism: Ruditapes philippinarum (assembly GCF_026571515.1). NCBI lineage: Eukaryota > Metazoa > Mollusca > Bivalvia > Venerida > Veneridae > Ruditapes > Ruditapes philippinarum. The sequence goes on from NW_026852209.1 coordinate 162,508, forward strand.
TTACAAGTTGGAAATTCTCAGTTTTGAGAGTCATCAATTGCGACTTTCTGTTTGTTTACATATCTACACTGCTTTATTGGAATATCTTTGAAGTGTTTTGTTTTTTGTCACATCAAAATCTTTCATTTATCTTTTTCATCAGTGATCTGACATATTTCTCATTCTCGTTACATTCAGACAATCGTGATTGTTTAAAAAAGGGGTGATGTTATTGGCATCTAAAGGAAAAATGCCATAGATCGGTATCTTATATTGAAAATGTCAGAGCATTGCACAAAAGTTCATTGCTATTTGAAGAAGTACAGAGGGACTTTAATTCTGCGATTGTTTATCATCGTATATATGAAACGAACCCGAACGTGATTAGATAAACAAACATCAAGCTTGAGGTTGTTACTTCACTACAATTGATATTAGTTTTACTTTGTATGATGACCTAAAGCTACACACAGTTAACGCTTCTTATGTAATATATGAAAATCAAATAAAATTGTCGATATTCTTCCGCAAAAAGAATTAAATGGTAAATTTCACATGCACTAACAAGAATCCTTGCAAAAATTAGTAACTTCTATATGATTTGGTTTAATTAAATGTTTACATTAAAATTTTGTAGCGTAGATTAAACCGAAATGCAGTACACGTTATATTTTCTTACAATAGTGTTCAGGGTCCAAACAAATATATTTCATTGACATCCGTAGGATTATAAGGTGAATTTCGGTAATATTATGATTTAAACGAATATTCCGCCGGGCAATCAGAATCAATTTTAGAATAACCCTTGGCACACGATTTTAATCCGATCTAATATTGCCAACATTAATGCCATGTACTCTTGATTTTGTAAAAAAAAACGTAACAAAAAGCTTTTCACTTTTGACGGAAAAGGTCTAAAGGTTACGGTTGGAAATACAGGTCTATTTTGCTTATTTACAAGTTGCAAATAAATATTTGTCAAATTATGTTGAACTGTTGCGAACACTTGATTCGTAAGCGGCTATTGGTATCAGAAAAGTACTAAATGATAAAATAATTGCTGTGCTATTTCTGCTTGAATTCACTAGTTTCTCTTCGTAAGGTTACTCATTGTGTTTGTAAACGACCTTTTATATTAATTCGTGATTCGTGGTATGTTTATATTAACGACTGTACGTTTTCTTGATTCATTGTATTGTACCTTAGGTTGGCATATAGAACGATAACTGTCTAAAATGACAACCATTTAGATATATTTGACGCACAGAATCAAAGTAAATGTACAGATTCAATGCATTATTGAATAAGTATAAGGAACTTTTTCTGGTTGTAGTTAATAGTTAGAATATTTACCTTTATAAATTACAGAAACTGGCCTATTAATTTTGACAAGTTTGAGTCGGGTTGATTTTATTTATTTTTGTTCTTACTATTTTTCCCGTTAATAATTATACGTTTAGAAATTGGACTATAATGTGTCTTCACCCATTAAAAGAGATTCAGAAGAGGGCAATTATTTCTATGATTGATCACCATGATATTTGGTCTACAAGGACAATATTTATTTACCAGAATATTCATTGTTCAACAGACCGGGACGATTACACAGACTACCTAGTGATCGTGGTTGAGCAGTCGTTTTAAGTCGTTTGAAAAAATTTTTTTTAAATTCTGATGGTCAATTTGTTTCGCAAACCGGAAAAAGTAAGGAACCGCCTTTGGTTAGATTAATTTCTGGAGAGTTTCATTAAAGTGGAGGAGATGTTGTTTAAAGTTTTTCTTTCTTTTAAAGCTTTAATTGCCATCTTCGCAGATGTTTATATGGTGGTTATCATGAAATCTTCAATGTGACACAGATAAGCTGTCAAAAACATTAAAAAGCAAGCAGCATATTTTAGGTTGATTGAACAGTATTTAAGTGAGAAATACTTGGACTACCCGACTAGAAAAATACCAAATTTGAAAGAACAACTAAAAGTATAAAAAATGCACTCCAAACTCAAAACCAGTTTTGTACGACGATTTAATTATCAATGTACAGTTTCTTTAAAAAAACAAGTGGTTTTATAAATAATTAGAAGTTGTTTAGAACTTTCTACTTATAGCTCTAGCTTTTGAGGAAAAGATATCGTTTAAAAAAATCTTTTTCCTGTTCTGTCGCAAATATTGTTCAGAAAATGACACCATTTGTACAATTTTTAGTACAGAACTACCTAGTTATTCTTAAATTGTAATTCCATATCTATTTGTAAAGCGAAAGAGATGTCTTCAAAGCTTATTTCTTTTGTTTTAATTTTGGTGGACATCTCAAGCCGATTGAAAAAGAAATGGGATGTATATGTACATATAGGTAATCTTATATGCGTTTATTCAAGTGATTACTGTTATCTCATAAAAGATTTTATATTTTTGACGGTTATAACGTTGCTTAATATATTATTCCATTCGTTTTACAAATAACCAAATAGTGAGAAAGTAGTTCTCTTGTCATATGTTATTGTAAAATGTCATTCACGGTAACAGCTGACAAATTGAAACTAGATTAGTTAGCAAAATTACTAACTATTGGATTCGGTCTCTTTTTCTAAGAACGTGACGGACATTAAATGAAAAAGATGTGTTCCCTCTTGGCAATTTTGTCTACCAAAGGGCATTGACATTTTGATTTGAGAAAGATATATACTCCTACACAGCTAAAAAACTACATTATACATGACTAGTAAAATATATGTTTGATAATTGTGGAATTGTCCATTTAAATTTAGTGTTTTACTCAAGAATGATGATAACCTTATTTCATTTGCAAGACTATGATCGATTTATTTTCATACTCAATTTCTTGAACTTGACGATTATTAATAAGAATTGCTGATTTTGGGGGAAAAAAGACAAAAGTTTATATCATTTCGAGTTGTTCCTTTAAAATTCATTGCATTTCGTGCACATATTATTTTACAACTGTGAATGATAATAATTCTTTTCATAACGTAATCTTAGAGGCATCCAGCTTACCGCTATCGCCTATTTTCCGCTGTCACCTATTATCAAGCTTAGTGAGAGTCTGAAGCATCTTCAGTCGAAATGTGTTGGGCAATCATCATCATTATTTACTTGATTACTCTTTCATAATGTAAATTACCGTCATTAACTAAATATGTATAATTTATGAGACGAATAAATGTAAACTGCAAACGTGGGACATTTGTGTCTGTTTCAACTTATCCATATTCATTTTTCACCAGACACTGCAAAAACATATTTTGACATTGTAAATAGATTACAATTCTAGTTTCTAGACGAATATTACCCAGCAGTTCCTGAACCTGTCAAGATGATGATATGGTTTAAATCAAAAGTATAAAATGTTTCCTGTTGCTTGCCCAGTCACCCTTAGATTGAAAGCTAATATTCTAAGTTTTATTGTAACGTAATTCTAGACCACCGGCCCAAATACACAATATATGATACATCTTGTTGTGTCAAAAGTTATAATATACAATACAACAGCATATTCCATAATACTGAATATTGAACAACAAGGTAGAAAATAATACATAGTCATTAATGTACAACACTTTGTTTCATGTTCAGAAAATTGAACAGGATCAATTCCTATCATTTTGAAACACTATAATACAATAAATTGTTTACATTTACGTATTTTATCTGGAAAAAAAAACTTTTATAAATTCCTGTCAATATACACATGTAATTAAGTGTTTTGTTACATACAATGATAAACTTTTTTAAAATAAAATGATGCTCGGTTTTCATTAAGTATAATAAAACAAAAATATTCTAGTCTTCCCTTATGCCAATGATACTATACTATTTTTTTGGGCAAGTAAGAAAAGCATTATATTCGTTTTCAATTCCTTTAATGAAATTAGAAGCCAATGGTCTTAGTACTGAAGTTTTACAATGGTTTAGGTCATATCTGTCTGATAGGCAACAACTTGTTGAGGTATCTGGTACTTTTTCCTCATGTGAAAGCGTTACTTGTGGTGTTCCCAAATGGTCTATCTTTGGATTATTATAATTTTTAATTTATGTAAATGATATGCAGGCTGTTGTTAAAAATAAACTTCTTCTTTATGCATATGATTCTGCTATTCTTGTTGCAGGTTAAAATGGGTCATCTATTGAAAAAGAACTGACAGATGACCTACATTCTGTCAGTCAATGGTTAATTGACAATAAAATTTCCCTTCACTTAGGCAAAACAGAGACAATATTATTTGGTTCTAAACATAGTTTAAAAAAAGGTTCATCTCTTCATGTAAGTTGTAAAGGGACAGATATACAGTCAACTTCTAATGTCAAATATCTAGGTGCAATACTTGATCAGTCTCTCTCCGGTGAAGCAATGGCAAGTTCTATTATCAAAAAGGCCAATGCAAGGTTAAAGTTTCTGTATAGAAAACGTGATTATCTCACATTATTTCACACTAAAAAACTGCTGGTTATGGCCCTCATCAAATGTCATTTTGATTATGCATGTTGTTTCTGGTTTCCCGGGGTTACTAAATACTGGAAGGGTGAACTCCAAGTCACACAAAATAAATTAATAAGATTTGTTCTAAATCTTGCTAATAGGTCACATATTGATAATGAACACTTAAATTTTTTAATTGGCTGCCTGTCCAGAAAAGAGTCGATACAATTATCCTCTGTAATGTTTTTTTAAAATAAAACATGAACTTGCCCCTGAATATATGGGAGAAAACTTTATTCTATTAGATTCTGTTCATACTTACAGGACCAGGTCAAGTGAAAATGGGTCATTTATGCTACCTAAGTCAAAGGTTTAGGATCAAAGTCTTTTGCTTAGAATGGATGTGAATTGTGGAATAAATTACCCTCTTCTTTTAGGATGGAATCAAAATTGTACAATTTTAAATTATCTGTTAAAAACATTTACTTAATGGGTAATTATCTCTTTTAATGGTGTCTATCTTCTAGTCTTAATATTTATTATTTTATTTATTTATTTTAGTTTGAACATTTTATGTATACTATTGTCTTTCTTCAAACCATCAGTATCTAAGGACCAAAATGGAAATAAGAGATTAAGTTCTCTTTCTTGTGTTATCCTTGGTATGATGGTTCATTTCTTATACATTAATATTTGTTTTTATTGTTTTATCATGTATTGGATATGTTTTACCATGTTATTGTTGAATACTGAAATAAATCTATCTATTTTCAATAACTAAACAGCATCTATTAACAAAGGGGTATGGAGATATTCTATCTGATCTTTAATACCGTAATGTCACCCAATTTCTATGTTTAACCTATAATTTGATAATCGAAAACACGCCAGTGATTTCCTAAAAAGAAATGGCAATTCACTAATACATATTGTTCAACGTCCAATAAAGATTTAAATGTAGTATATATGTCACATCTCGTAGAGGAATGGATTTCGTCAGACCAATCTTGTACCAAACAGTCAGCGAACGTTTAAAAGAAAATATAAACATATTAAAGTCTCACGTATTTTAACTAATCCAAGCATAAGCATACCATGATTTGTATAAAAGTTCACGTGCATGTGTAACCAAGGTTAACATATACAAGTCATAGTTGACTACAATAATTGTCTTTCTTTATATTATGGAATACATATAATTATATTTATCATAACAGAACTGTCTGTGAAAAAAGTGTCCAACCTTCCGTTTGCCTTTTTCTATGAAATTGAGGAAGCCACAGTTACTACATTTTGATTTTAACAAAATGAAAAACAAATGATTGATTCCAATTTGCACAAATAACTGATCCTTTGTCCAGAATTCATTGTTTTATGGATGTAAATGTCAAATGAAAAATAAAATGTACTTTTACAGCGACATTTACAAATACAGATATGTACAAATAAGTGTTTGAAATGGGAAACTATAAATAAATATTTGATTGACTAAATTTGGGTTGCGAGTTTTCTGATAAATTTTGCAGACTTCCCTTTACGCAAAGACAATTTAAGAGCTGTAAGTTATATAATTATGTAATATTTGTTTGTTTTGCTTGAAAATCGAAATATATTTCAAAATGTGAACCCCAGTTGTAATATTTTCACGAATAATGTAGTCACGATTAAAAATATTAGAGCTGGTGTGCACAAAAATTTCTATTTATTTCATACGTTTTAGTTTTAAGTTCGATGTCTACTGAAAAGTATGTAATAAAAATCGTTTCACTTCAAATCATTTGTTTCAGATAAATGATCATTTACTTGACTTGCAAACTATATATCCGAGTAATTTATTTGAAGAGGTTCTTAAGATGTGTTTGCCAAATATACGTTTTCAAATAAGCATTTGGAAAACGGTATGAAAGAAGTTGGTCTCTAAATGTGTTTTGTTGGAACGATTTGCAAAAAGTTTGTTCTATCAGAGAAAATAAAAAATATATATTTTTAACTATATTCCTCCATTAAGTTGAAGATGTTGTTCTCTGTTTCTCCTATATATTCTGAGTTCTTGAAACTAAATTAAATAACTTCTGTTCTTCGTTGTTGTTTAAGCGTGTTTAACAAATACTTTATACAGTTCATTTGTAAAGGGATTTATTCTCAATTACGCAAAACATGACAATTCCAAATGCAATAACTTTTTTGTCAGATGCAGATTCTAAGAAATAAATTTCCACCGGCCTTTCATTATTTTATCAATTTACAATTTGATTTGATTTAAATGGTATCTCTTTCCTTGTTCAATGAATGATCCTTCAAAGATCATCATCAATAATTCACTTCACTGACTATATGAAATTGTCTTTAAAAGATGAACTTTGTATACGATAATATATTTGAATAAAGAAAAAAGTATCAACGACTAAAAATGGACAGATAGAAAAAAACGACTATCAAATAAATTCACCGGAACTCTTCTGACACGAAAATACTTGAAGAACTGCGTCTATATAATCATAGAGAAAACACAATACATATTCTTTACAGCCTTGAATCTTATACAAATCTGATTAAAGTGACATAATGCTCATTTTATTCGATGCCAAGATGAGCTACATATCAACAACAGTAATTGACTATCATAATGTCATTGAATGTGAAATATTAGGGATGAAAAATAAAAACTGATGAAAATATAAAAGACTGACCCACTCTTTTTAGCAAATGAACGTAAACGAAACATTTCGAAGCATATAGAATTTTTCGTGAGTCACGTTGGTTATAGATTATGCACATACCTAAACTATAAAGTTGAATACAATTTTGGCAAAAGTTATTTTGACTTTGACGTAAACAACCACTATTTACAATTATATGTGCATAATGTTACTTTAATACATGTTTTGCTATAAGCAGAATCTATAGATTTGAAAAAAAAAACAGTATTTAAATATAGTTCTAATTTACTTCAATAAATTTTCCCTTAACATCTGTCCATTTCTTTTATTTTTTTCATATTTTTACCTGTATTCGATATTAAACGATTTAAAATCAGTGTTTTATTATATCCAGAATTACAATTCGCTTCAACAGAACAAAATGCATTTATATTGTGTTTGATATCTTATAACTTATTTCACAAGTAGACAAAAGCAATGCAAAATAACAGAAATTGTATGTAAAAACACCTTAAAGAAGAAAACATTTTTCATTTCATCGTTCAAAAATGTTTATATTTGAGACTGGATGATATTTGACTCCTAAGATTCAGTATTTGATTCGCAAAACCGCAAAATTTTCTCCGGAGAACGCCTTCAGTTCTCTGACATGTCATGAACATTTAGAACGAGGTATTATCGTGACAATGACATGACATATGACAAGAAAATTAAGATAAATGTTATGGGCAAAACAAGGCAACTTTTTTGTTGAGAAACAAACTTTTGTACCTTAAAATTCGATGCCAAACAAAAAATCAGGAATATTTTTTACTGTGCAAAAACAAATTAATAAAAATTATCGATAAAAAAATTAAGATACTAAGATGCCAGCTCGTCCGAGAAAAGGAGTAATCCAACATCATGTATCATTTGCTTATATCATTCGGATCGAAAAGATTTTGCATTTTGTCCAGTAAAATCCTCGAGGTAGGGAGTGTAGTTAATCAATCACTTTGTGTTTTACGACATTCACTTTGTAGGTATTAACTCGGTTTAAGGGTTTGACATATCACTTTTGCCTTCTAGACGCTTCGTCAACACAGTCTGTTTTACTTCACTTTCTCTTTACTTCCCGGAGTCTAGGATTGAAAGATATTTAACGTTTCATTGCTTTGACGGAAAGGCTTAAACTAAATCAATATTAGATTGACATGTTATTCCATATACAAATTTCTATTTGGAATATAGAAAATACTTAATAAAATGACATTTAATGATTTTAGTTTGGAATGAAATTGTATTATTACAAACATTGTTGTATTTGATTAAGAAATGATGTCCGTTTGAGGTCATTTAACAAAGTACGATGATAATTCGAAAGGAAAAACGTAGCGTCATGGTTGACTCAATAGGTATAGCGTTGGACTGTTAATCGGGCGACTCTCTTTCTATTCCCTGACGGTGCAGGTCACTTTCATTGTTATTGTTCATGACATTCTTCCTTCGGTCAAACGCACTGTACCTCTGCCCTGGCATGTAAAGGAGTTATCAATTCCTTGCGGATTGCGGAAGTTGATTGAACTAGTACTGGAAAAATGCATGACGGCCTGTAGGGGACGGTAGGGTTTATGAACTATATTCTGGTAAATTCAATGTAGCCAACTGTGGTGATACGGTGACCAGCGTTCGTGGCTGAGTTGTTTATATCTTTGTATGCAATACTTGCCCCTCATCGCTCTGGTTCGAATACCGTCAGATACTTTGGTTTCTTTCATGTAAGAAGGCTAACAAGCCAGCTTATAGAACATGAATGTTTCTACTCAGATGCCCGTTCGTGGCTAAAATAATGCTCTGATGGGAACCTCGGGTCTAATCATTAAAGACGGAAAATTACCATATTTTATCCGTACGAATTAAACACAACCAAAAAATGAAACGATTAATAACATGTCATTAAAGCGAGATGAAATGAAATTCTCTAATTATTTCACGGAGAAAAATAAATCAGATGGTGCTTTTAGTGCCATACGCATGCAGGCATAGTACTACGGTATTTTCACAAACGTATATTTCAAGATTCTCATCGACGACAACATCTATTATATCCATGTGGATGTGGGGCAGACAAACAAATCTTGGACTATCGATATTTCCATGAAGAATAAAAAGGGAAAAATAACTCTCTCGTTTCCACTCTGTACGTGTACGTCAGGGGACATCGGCAGAAGATTTGAAGAGCTGAAGCGTCATAATGTATATTCACATAGAGGGTAAGGTCTAAGAGGTCTTAGGGAACTATCCACTTCCAAGCAAAACGAAGTGAAGCCTATCTAGTTACTAGGCGACAGGTCCTTTGGACCAACCGCTCTAAACTAAGCTATCTCCATATTTTGCACACATTTCTGCATGTCCAATTGCCCATTGACAGCAATACATTGACTTTCTATTGACTCAAATTCATTTCTTTTGCAAATAATGAAATTGTGCGGAAGTAAATCATTACCACTATGTTCTTGAAAAACCTTATGATGTATCTGTATTCCATAGTGAATGCTATATTTTGTGCTTAAATGAGTTAATGGACCTCCATTAAAAATAGATAACATACATACGTGCGGTACATTTATTATACATTTATTGAAATTATTATACAAACGTGTTTTTCTTTTAAAGCTTATATCACATAATAAATGTCAATGAAAACGTACTTATTACTCATAATTTGATGTTTTTCAGTATAATTAATCTTGTTATGATGTGAAAAAAGCCGTAACCATAAAACGAGCTTCATTTAAAGATTTTTACATTTTAAATTTTTAAAAAAAACAAAAAAGAAACCGGATTTCTTTAATTTTTAAAATTTTTAAAAAATTAGGAAATGGAACAGTTTGTAAAAAAGGGAGAAAGCGGTTATTTAAGCAAAATTATTATGAAGGGGAAGGGCCTTGCGCGTTTTTTGTTTTTTTTTTTGGCATTTTAAGTGAGAAAGGTTGAGAAGAATCTATTTGTTTCCAAAGGTTTTATTATTTTCGAGGAAAAGTTAGGAATTGAAAAATGCAAACGTTAACAGACGTCAAACTCCCCTTTGGGCCCAGGAATAAAAGTTTAAGCCCGGGCGGCATAGGCCCCAAATTTTGCAATTTTATTTCCCTTAAAGAAAAGGTGGATTGGCGCTGGGGAAAATTAAAGGCCCCCCCGGGTTAGTCACAATTTCTTTAAAGTCTGGACCCCAGAAAATAAAAATGTGGCAATTTTCGGCGCCAACGCGAAGCGGTGAAAGAACGTATCCCCGGAGCAAAACAACTGTTTGACGCATTTTACGGGATGGGGGATTTCCCTTCCGGTAGGATTCAAGAAAAAATGAAATTTAATCTGATCAAAGGGCAAAATGCAGAAATAATTTATCTGCATGCGCTTAATCAAAATCGATTGCGAAGATAAAGTTTAGAATTTAGAAAATTTGATATTTCTGAGACAAAAAAAAACGTTATTCATAAATACTATCAATATTATCATGTTTGTGAAATTTGAAGAAAAAACAGCTCGTGATTTATACATAATAAACTTGTTCACGTGAAATTTCTTTTTAAAAACAACCTCGAATATAATTTCTTCTGAGACTTCTGGAGTTGATTTAAACATAAATATACATTTAAATAGATGTTCCAAAAATTCAGTGTATCATTGACTTTGTACATGTAGACTGAAACATTTTACCAGTTTAATTCAGAATTCTGACAAAACTTATGCCATATATATCGGCAATGAGGAAATATGTTTTGAATTTACAGTTTTGTAAATATATCCATAGTAAAAATAACTAAATCTGGAAAAAACATGATTTATATGTTTGCTTCTGTCGTCAGTCATTTCAAAACAGGATATGTATGTTTATTTCTGTCGCCGGTCGCTATTGCTTTTCTCAGATCCAAAAACCTATGTATATATGTACAACAACATCAGACTGTAATTGCATATTATAGATCAAAGTTAAGCAGTAAATTATGAGCAGTTAAAACAATAAATGTCAGTTTAGACACCCGAATGAAAATAAACAGCAAAATAGAGAATATTCAATCAAGTATAGTATTATCTAGAGTCAGCGCTGTGATTTAAATGTTCTCTATAAAGGGTAAAAAGATATATTACTTCCAGATTTTTCTCCGATTATTTTTTTTTTTGCCAATATATTTCGAATGTTTCAGAAGAATGATGTTTACGTTTCTCGAATCGCACAATTTTATGAAATTTAGTTTTGAGATTGAATTGATTTCGGTCATGTTTTCATTTTCAGCTTATTTATCGCAATTATTTAACAAGATCTTACCAATAATTAAAGTTTTTGTGATCTAAATCGAACAATGCAAGACAATGTAGGAAACAGTAAATTGTGTAAGAAAGAATAAAATATTATATTCGTTCTTAGATTATATTCTAACGATTAAGTGTATTTTTAAAGCAAAGCTCGAATGATCAATCAAAATATCGATAATATTCTTTTTTACAAAACAAAGTTCGCCACAGCTTACACTGCTAATCTTCAATAAAACTACCTAAACATTTCAACAATATATTTAGTAATTATCCCGATATAGATTTATAGTTTGCTTCTTAAATTATGAATTTACCAGGCATTACATAAAACAACTTTAATGATAATATAATCACAACAGTTTCAAACTCAAATATTCAAACATTTCACAAATTACTATGTAATAAAAAATAATGTTGTCGTTTGATATTCTTTTCAAAACTTCTTCTACTGAGATAGTTACTTGAACAAGTTTTGCCACTTTATTATTCTTTTTTCATTTTTTTCCCTCTTTTCTTTCGATTAGAAGTGAATATATATCATCAGCAGCCGCAATTTTTTATTTTCATTTCCCTATTTATGATTCAAACGAACTATACATTTGAGTTGTTACTAAATAAATCATAAAAGTTCATATAAAAGCACTTTTCAAAGCAGTATCTTTTTAGCTAAAGTTACAGAGAATAAATTTGGCTCTTGCGACTTTTTCTCGTACCGTTGTCGAAACATTTCGACAGCATCTTACAAATTGAAACTTAGTTAAATTGAATATGTATATTGTTGAATAAAACGATGCGCTAAAATTGGTACATTCTTTGGATATCAATGTTAAAATCATGTCAGTAAGATTAAAAATTACTGTATTCAGGAAGCACCAACTATCTATTTAGAAAATATGTACTAAATGATGTATTCTTTTTTAAATGTCGGAATTGTCACTGGGATATCTATTTCATAAACTTATATGTCTCGTCAAAAGCTTTTATTTAACGACTTAATATGTGATCTGATATTTTTCTCAGTTCGTATGTTCATTTCATTCAGACAGCCGGAGATTGTTTAATGAAGGAAAAAAAGTTATTGGTTTCTGAAGGACAACTGCCATTGATCAGACTTTGATATTGAAAACATTGAGGCATTGTACAAAAATTTAATAGTATATGGGAAGAACATAAGAACTGTTAAGGTTTGCTTGGATTGTTTATCTTAGATTATCTTAGACGAAAGCGGATATCTGACGAGATAAACACATTTAAAATTTGACTTTGGCTGAAGACTACATACATATCTAAGCCGTAACGAACAAATACAAAAATGTCTTAATTCTTCCCTTAAAAGAAAATGATATTCATTCGTTTTTGCTTTAATAAAATGTTAGGTATTACCTGCTGAATTTTTAGCTAATTCTAGGAAATTATTCTGAAAATGCATATCAACAATTGTTAAATCAATTTGTTAGAAATAGTTTCAGAATTTTCCAAACATAATTATTTATATCAAATTACTGTTACAAATTACAAGTTTTTTAACTGAAGAGTGTGATTTGCTTTTAACGATTACCTTTTTATTTAAGAATGAATTCAAATCTACTAATCAGTGTCATCTAATATACCATTCATTAAAATCGTCATTCAGTTATCTAACGTAACCTTAAATATCGTCGTATAAGAACCTGTCATAGCAGACAAATGAAATGCTACAAAATTCATTTATTCATTTGTTACGTATAGAGTGTGCAAGCTTACATTTGATACCGTTAAGCAGAGACATATCTAAACTTCCCGAGGGTAACTTTATATGATGTGTACGACTATAAATCAACACATTTACAAAATACAATCAACAAAAATGAAAAAATGCCTTTTTTGACAAGAATAAATACTGCCACTTGATTTGTTATCTTGCTGGATCCTTATATCAGAACATAACACATTTTAATAACTCAATAATAAAGTTACTGTTATTTTGCTTGAATTTTCTTTGTATAACTTCTGATTGTTTTTGTGAAACGACATTTACAAGAATTCGCAAATATGTTCATACTTAGCTGGTTTGTTCGTTAACTTGATACATTGCACGGTATCTAAGGGCGACATATCGACTGTTAATTGCCTTAAATTGACAGCAATTGAGAAACATTTGACACACTGAACGGAGAATGATATACAGATTTAAGGAGAAATTAAGATAGACGGAACAATGTTCCTTTGCTACAGTACACTCATTGATAATCTATCTACATGTTTGTGAATATTGTATTCCTTTTAGATACTGAATTGCAATTATTACAATTTAAGTGAAATTGTTTTCTCTTTCTCCTCTTTTCTTTCCGTCCTTTACATGTTATTTTTTCTGCGAAAGGGGATTTCGACATAACATAGAAAACCGAATTTTCAACAGTTAAAGTTATTCTGATCCGACTATAAAAAAAGATATAAACGTTTCGCTCAGAGCCTTACACCACTTTTGAATAAAAAATGAAATGTTGAATTCAGCCTATGACCGTTTTGAAGAATCGTCAAGGTGCGCAACTCCTCAAAATTTAGATTATGTATATTGTCAATGCAGTTACTTTTTGGGGCCTAATTATGTCTAATTTTTATTAATTTTGAAAGTGTTATTACAATTTAAGAAAATGTTATTGAGTCATGATTAAAGACTACAAACATTAATCAAACTTAAATATATAAAAATATTGCATTTATTCTATTATTTGCGGTCCATTACTACTACTTTGTTTACATTTTGCTACCTTTATGACAAATAATTCAGTTCAGTGGTAAACACCTAAAATGCTCTAGAACCATTTTTACCTTTTATAAGGAAGGGAAAAAAGTTATGAATTTCTCTCGTAATATATACTTTGGTAATAGGTTGGTGACGGTAACATCTTACTCATTCAAGTTAAAATAGTTAGCTAAATTACATTTTGTTTGCTCCGATTGTTTTCGTACGAACGTGACGGACGTTTTATGAAATAGAGTCCTCTTATAGTAATTTGCCTACCAGCGGTAATTGATATTTTGATTTGATAAATTTCCATCAGGAAGATTTATTTCATACTCACAACCTTTCTTTGCTTATGAAAGTTGATGCAGTCCAAAACCTTGCAATAAAAGATTAGAAAGATCATGCATGTATTAAACTTTCTATATTCTATATTCGTTTAAACAATTAATGTTCAGTCTTTACTTGCATGTGCCTATATAATATGAACTGATTTACCTTATTGTCTTTCACTTGATGTCGGAAACTGCAAGCAACAAATTAAGTGTCTGGCTTATATACAGTTGATGAAGATGGGTTTGTAAATGGTTTAATTTGATTTACAGAGATATAACTAATTATTACTGACATTGCACTAGAAATACAAGTATAGTTTTGTGTGAACATTTGATAAAATCTTTCATTATAACGTATCAACGTGTGTAATACAACTTGAATGGGGGGGGGGGTATACGTACAAATTGACCCTAGTTAATAAAATAATATAGAGTATGTTTTGTCTTAAATACATAAACATATTACATATTATTCTGACTTTTGAATTATAAATTACGAATTATGCTTAAACCGGTTAAAGTTATTAATGGAAGCTCTTTCTTACTTTGCTTTGATGGGAGACCTAAAACATTCTCACATGTGCTTGAATATTAAATAATTATCAGATCATACAATTAAGAATATTTACCCATTGAAACAGGCTATATGATATAAAAGCAAAACAAAACTTGAAGCCCGCCTAAATTAAACATTATTGCAGGACTCATTCTGCAAGACGATGCGATTTCAATAAATCTAAACCGATACCACATTTCCCCCTTTGAAACCATTTTGTATACAGCGGTAGAATATACATTTATTTTGAAACTTCATTTCGTGAGAACAACTCTGCTATTGACATAGGCAGTGCATGTATAATTAAGACAAATAGAGTTATACATATTGTTTATATTCAGAGCTGTATCCTATTACAGTATTTTGAAAATATTTCATAAGGATTGCTGATATACAAAAGTATATGTAATTTCAAATTGTTCTCTTTGATTATTTTACATACAGTTTGTATACATGTTATTTATACATTGCATGCTAAAAACTACTATGGATTTTCTTGTTTTAATAAAAGGCACGTTCTAGATGTATAATTGCCCTAAATTAAAGCCTTAAACATTTTCAATTTTAATGTGTTATACAATCTTCAGCGGCACATAATTCTCCTTACTTTTTGTCTATTTTTGTGCATGAATTAGAACTTTTATATTTATAGAAGATTAGACATGACCATTTTGATTGGAAAATGCAATATCTCTTACGTAACGTTTTCTCATAATTCCTTTGAATATTGCCGCTGTATACATGAACTTATTGAACGTATCAGAGTAAAATTATTATCATATCTTATAAAATGCAGAATCATAATGAATTGAATTGAATAACGTAAACTGGTGTGTTCGTGATTTTCACTGCATGGTATTCAATGAAAGTTTGTTCATGACCTAATAGAAATTAGACATATAAACTCACAACGATGAGTATATAATATATATATAAAGGTCGTATTTTAAGTTGAAAATTACCATTCGTTCGTACACCATTGACTGGATAATTCATTATTAATGTAAATGAGCGTCATAAACTATGTAAACTCATGAGTATGATAATAAAAAGCGAATAAAGCACATACCTTTTCATAGACTATTTTTATATCAATAATACAAGACATACATGACATAAGAACATCACTGCTTTAAAGTTGTGAAATCAATTAAGATTTTAGTCTCAAAACAAACATCACCCAGCCGGTACATGAATTGTCAAGGTGTCACAAGACTTTGAAAAAAGGATAACAGTTTTGAAGTTCGAGTGTTCAGGGGTTTTCTGTTCATATTCTAAGCGCAAAAATCATATCATATATGTTAATGAAGTGTTCAGTATACTAAGAATTATCTCGTTATAAAATTAATTTTTAATGAACTAGGTGATACTTTTTTAAACGTTCAATTATATCTTTATAGTTGTAGATACAACACGGCCTCGAATATTCGAATCTGTTAATGTTACCTTATGAATCATAATTTTGACGGTTGTCCCCCACATGCCAAAATAAATTTTTATTGGTTTGGTCCGGGTTGAATTTCTTAAAAGGTTCCAAAATCGAAACAAATTTTTAAACGGTTTTATAAGTTTAATTACCTTTAAGAGATAGATTAACTTTTGATCTTAATTTTATTTTATGTCATTCCTAAATAATTGTCAGTGTATTTTACCTGGAAGTAATGCAACTTAATTTTCTCTAGTGTATTTCTTATTATGTAGCAACTACGAGTTTTTTTTCTAATTCACAAATTTTGTCATATTCCTTTGTTACATTTTATGACCTCCCATATCATTCTTATGGCGTTTAAAGTATCATACTTTACTAAACAGAATATATTTCCACCTTTTTGTACAAATTAATATTTTTCAGTGTAAACAATAAAATCACAGAGATAATTGTTATTTTAACATCAAAAAGCATGTATTTTTTATAATAATTGTTATAAATTTCAGCACAGCTTTAGCAATCAGCTGTTCATTACATTTGATAATCTAGAGCCTAAAATAATTTACAGAAACGAGAATAAAGTAATAACAACGATAAGAAAAAGTGAAAAGGCCTAAAAGTAAAGGACAGCAATACAAGTCACCGATAACAAGACAAAATTCAGAAGTAAAAAAAAAACTTAGTGTAAGCATTTAACACAGGTTTCAAGAAATTACAAATCTTTACAACAATAAGCGAATCGGCACATCTGTTATTTGGTATTTTTGTAACAGTTGCGCAAGACTTCAATGCATTTTATCGTTATCCATGTTGGTAGAATATTGTTCACTCGTGCCAATGCCTGAAATAAATATGATGTTCAAAATATAACATGTGCATTTAGAATATATTATTCATACTATATAAGTGAACAGGTGATAACTGAATTAAAAGAAATATTTGTTCATAATATGTACGGTCACCTTAGCGCAATAACTGATTAACTGCTATTAAATTTAGAAGGACGTATTCCGTTATTGCTCTAAGGCGACGGTATTTAACCTTTACTGAAATCTGAAGTAAAATAGTGTAAATTCCTGGAGATTTTTTTTGCACAAAACGAACGAACGAGTATTGCAAATGAGTCGGTTTTTCTTAAATATTTCACAACATACAATATAGTGTACATCAATTTAAAGTGTATTCAATACTGAACAAAACATAAAAGAGCAAGAGAAACCATAAAAAATGGCATTGGTAGTGAAAGTATTTATAAGCGTTTTGTGCAAATGACTTAAATAAATTTGAAAACAAACATGACTGTGCACAATTACGAACCCTAATACATAAAATTATAACTTTCATTTATATTTTCAAAGCGCAAACATTTTTCTATTGTAGACCAATACATTGAAAAAAATTAATGATAACCACCGATTTAACAATGACTGTGCACAATTACGAACCCTAATACATAAAATTATAACTTTCATTTATATTTTCAAAGCGCAAACATTTTTCTATTGTAGACCAATACATTGAAAAAAATTAATGATAACCACCGATTTAATACATCTTAGGATGTTTTGATACCTTATCACTTTATATGTTTTATTTAGCTTAAGCCGCACCGGCTTAAGAGGGCGTCAAATACGTTCATGGAACAAATACTCGTCTGTAATATTTTTATTATTGTCATATAAGGTGACCATTACGGTTTTCAATAATTTCTTAACAACTTTATAGTAATGGCATTATATAAATTGAGATTTGAATCAAGCTTTCGACATTGTTTATAACAATAAGTTGTAATGCAGATACTATAAAAAGCTACATACCGTATACTCGTCTATAAAGGACAGCTTAGTGGCATATCCATCGACAAGGTATCTCCTTTTCGGGGAAGAACTTATCAGCGCATGCTCTACTGCTTTGCTAACAGGAGTGACGTCATCATTTGGAGGCCATGTCCCTATTGGTTTTGGTATCCAAGACATTAAATATTGTTTTGAATATGATGTTTTAATCCCCGTTATAATAGTCAATACTTTTAGATATATTGCTTTTTCAGCTAAATTAGACTGTGGAAAAAATAAGCGCAATGTCACTTTAAATGCATTGAATCTGTTAGTCTAAGAATCTAAAACAAATGAGCCGCTTTACGACAAAACCAACATAGTGTGTTTGCGACCAGCATGGATCCAGACCAGCCTGCGCATCCGCGCAGTCTGATCAGGAGCCATGCTGTTCGCTTACCAACTCTATTACAAGTACAGAAACTGATAGCGAACAGCATGGATCCTGATCAGACTGCGCGGAAAAGTAACTAAAGTAACTTATACGAGGTTGTTGCGATTCCTTTTGGTTATTGATTTCGAAAAATTACACTCATTTCATAAAACTAATAAATAACTTGGAAGTTTTGATTTATGACTGATTTTAATTCGTTTTTTAATCATGGATTTATGAAAACAAATAGAAACAATTTTAGAAATAAATGACATTTTAAAATCGTTCCATATCGCCGGAACCCACGCGTAAACGATTTGGCTGAACTACATTCATGACTGTATACGTACGTAACGAGTACGCGTGGGTTACCAAGGATGTAGGTATCAATGATGCAAATTATCAGTATAAAGGTTCTTTAGAATTATGTACTTTATCAATTTGATGTTCGCATAAAATGCTAAAATTCCATTATTATCTAGATTAAAGTACAGATAATCGAATTAGATTTAACATAAATATGATTAAACATAAATATGGTATTGAATATTGTATTTCCTTTTTAGATACATATATATGATTTTATGTTTGTGTCAATGGTGGGTTAAAGATATACAGGATATTGAATGAATGTAAGTTTAATACTGAATTTATTGAACGAGTTAAATACAATTTTATTATACGAGCCTCTGGCGAGTTCAATTTTAGTAATGAACTAACACGAGTTTATAATTGCTGTATCCAAGTATGAAGATAATTCACCCAATAACAATAAAGAAGATATGAAAATTGACATAGACAATTGCATTGTGATATTGCATTTATATTCCAAGTTTCAAGTTAATATCTCTACAAGTTCTTGAGAATGGACGGGACGAGACAGGATGCTACGAAGTGATTCTTATATTCTATAAAATGAAAAAAATGAAAGTAAACAAGCAATTATCATAGTATTGCAAGCAATCCATAAGTCCCCTACCGGTTAGAACCCCATCAACATTCTGAAGGGCCATTGGCCATTCACTAACATTTCAATTTTTCTATATTTTAAGTAAATTTGTTGGAAAAGTTCTTTAAAAGTGATCACAGGAAACAGTTTTTATGAACAGACAGACAGACAGACTGAAGGACACTCTAAAGTTAATATTTGAAACATCCCTGTTACCAAAATATAACATTTTTAAAAGCAAATTTCTTAAAGAGGAGATAACTCTTGAATTAAAGATGCAATTTCATAAAAAAAAATCAGCTCTAATGTTATATTTGCCATGTTTTAAGCCTATTTGTTGCCAAGGCAACCAATATTTTTTCTAAATAGGGAAAACAGATAAGACATGCAAAATCCCAAGACTGCCATCTACCCATATGTCAAGTTTCATAAAAATATTTCCAGTACTTTTTGAGTTATCACTGGATTCAATGTATGTGTAAAATTTGCCATATTTTCAGTCTATGTGTTGCCATAGCAACCAGAATTTTCAACAAAGGAAGAAAAGAAAAAGACGTGCATAATCTCCAGACTGCCATCTACCCATATTACAAGTTTCATAAAAATATTTCCATTACTTTTTGCGTTAACACAGGATCCAGTTTATGTGTAAAATTTGCCATATTTTCAGTCTATTTGTTGCCATAGCAACCAGAATTTTCAACATAGGAAGATTAGAAAAGGACGTGCATAATCTCCAGACTGCCATCTACCCATATTTCAAGTTTCATAAAAATATTTCCAGTACTTTTTACGTTATCACTGGATCCAGTTTATGTGTAAAATTTTCCATATTTTAAGCCTATTTGTTGCCATAGCAACCAGAATTTTTAACATAGGAATAAAAAGAAAAGACGTGCATAATCTCCATACTGCCATCTATCCATATATGAAGTTTCATAAAAATATTTTCAGTACTTTTCAAGTTATCGCGGGATCCAGTTTTGTGGACTGACGGAATGACAGACAGACAGACTGACAGACGGACAGACAGACAGACGGACAGACAGACAGACGGACGGAGGGTAAACCTAAAGTCCCCTCCGGTAAACCGGTAGGGGACTAAAAAAATAAGGCTATGTTTGGTGTGGGTACATAAACATGTACGAACCACGAATATTTAAGCAACAACAAGAACAACACAACTTTGTTTTAAGAATATTGTCCTGTCTTTGTTTGATTTAATAATAAATCAATGATTAAAAATCCGCATCGAACATAATCAATAAAATATAAACAGTTTTTCATCTTTAAACATAAGGGCAATGTTGTGAACGTTTAAATATTGTGGGGAAAAAAAAGAATTTTTTTCGGACGATCGTCACAGTCACATCATAAAAATCGATAATTTACATTTATTATGTGGTTTACCCTTTCAACGCTATCTGGTTTTTGCTTTTCAGCTTTGATCCAATTGACAGACAATTTACTTCGGTTCACAAGGTATATAAATTTGACATGTCTCAAATTTATACCATCTTTCATTTCAAATACTGGGGGAAAATGACCTCTTGATAGGACAAAGTATCACAAACAGCACATTAAAATTGCAATTGATATTAGAAATGAAATATACAAATTAAATTACAATGGTCAAATAATTTACAAATATTTACACCCCCCACACAATGACATAAAAATAAAGTTGAAAACTATGGAGGTTATTCGTTGCCAAAAATCCAGCCTGGTTGATCTGAGCTGAACAGCTTGTTTACGGACAAAATACAAATGTATTTCTTTGTTTGTTAACTCCAATGTTGCATTCTTGGATTGAGTTTGCCGATTTAACATTGTAAACATCTATTTCAACAAAATACATTTTGTTTAACTACAAAACATTATCTGGTTTTCTTAGAGTAGCAATACCAAGTGTTCATCATAACATGCGGAATACTCATTGTTTGAGTATACGCCGACAAAATAGAAGTTACTTTCTTAGCTTTACATTGTCAAACCACCGTGATTTGGATAAGCATAATCCAGCTGTATACGTTTTTCAATAGAAGATAAATAAGCTCCGCCCATTTTCCAGCCCACTTCATCATCGTAAATTAACGTATTTATCCGCTCATTTTCGGTATTTATGTCAGCTGCTGGTCTGAGATGAAACAAGAGCTTCCGTTTACTACATCCTTAAGGTGTTTAGTTTTTCACCAAAACTTATTCACTCGTTTGATTGCCATTCTATGCCTTCATTCAATCAATATCAGTGGGCTTTAAATGAGCCGTGTCACGACAAAACCAACATAATGGGTTTGCGACAAGCATTGATCCAGACCAGCCTGGCATCCGCGCAGTCTGATCAGGATCCATGCTGTTCGCTATCATTTTCTCTACATGTTACAGGGTTTATAAGCGAACAGCATGGATCATGATCAGACTGCGCAGGATGCGCAGGCTGGTCTGGATCCATGCTGGTCGCAAACCCATTATGTTGGTTTTGTCATGACGCGGCTCAAATGATTATAGGCATATAAATTTAGAAACGATATAGATACCGCATTTCCTAGAAAATGAAACTAAAATAATCACCAGATTACTTATTGTCTCAATCTAACTTTTAATAGGGCTGTTTGAGAATATTTTCAAGGAAGTCATGATTATTGATAAGACTATATTCAACATATTCTTTTTAGAGACAATAAATTTTAATGAGCGGATTCTAATTTGCATAGAAAGCTGCTACCTTACCACTTTCAAATTTTCAAGTCAACATCTGATAGAGATTTTGAAACGACCAAATACAGACCAAATTCTGGCTGTTGTCTTTCCTAGTATGAGCATTTGCTATAACATTAGTAACCTTAATTTAAGCGTATGACTTGACAAGAAAAAAACTCTAAACATTAGTAAAAATAAAACCAAAGTTGTATGTACCCTTTATTACATTTTTTTTTATTTTTACCATACTGTACAGATATATTTTCCCACTTTTACAATTTTTTTTTCAATAATAATATTTAAATGAGTCCAAAGATATGTATGTTGATAATCAATTTATGTTTACCCTGTTTATTTTATCTCTAAGAAAGCCACCACTTACAAAACTTAATTAATATTCTGTATAGTATTTCTTGTACATAAAAATAGTTTTCTGCTTTTGATCAGAAAGACAGCAATTCTAGGTAACAGCTATTGACAGTATGTATACACAGAATTTAGAGTTGTCATTGATTTAGTTAAAGGGGTTCGCTGAACACCATAACCTACATCAGCTTACATAATTTTAATAATAAAAGGCTAAATCATATCCTATGACTCAAAATATTTCCTTATGGACGTAAACAGAGATGCTAGGTTAGACTGAATATTTTTTTCAACATTAAAATTGGACAAATTCACAAGTTTCTGGTTATACAACGGAATTATCGATAGTAAACTTTGAATAGTTCCGTGGTTATTCACTTGGTCAAAATTTTGGGTTTTTCTACAAACCAATGTAGTCCTTTCAAGAAGGATGTCACAGGCTTATTGTTCAGTTCTTATTATTCATGTTGCCATATTGAAATTCTAGTACTGACGGCTGAATGTAAAACAATACCGAACAAATGCTTCAGCAAATCGTTTTTATCCTGTGCTTAAATACGTTTTAAGAAAATCAGAGGATATTCAAAGTCAACTATAATGCAGTTTATGTATGTGACATATATAACAGTTTTATTTAATTACTCATTATTACTGTACATTTAAGAGCTGCCTCTCTTTATATTCTATTCTGCTCTCGTAAAAATTAGCTCCGCCAATTAGTTTTCGTCTATTTCCGTGATAATGCCACATATGGAAGTTGCAAAATCGTTTACAAATGTTAATCGCGTTAGAACGTAAAAGGAAAGTGTGGTGCTGTCAACCTGGGAGTGTTCACTGATGCAGTTACATTCTCAAGATCATGATACACAGCATTTTAAACGTGTTGTGTACGTTCTAACATGTCGTAAATTTGAAGTTATACATTTCTAAATGCAGTTTGCAATTAATCTAAGTTCCATGTTTACAGCTTCCATTTTAGCAAATCGAGGTTATCAAAACGCTTAATACCAGTGCAGTATGTAACTCTCGGATCGACAATTAGATTTTTACTTATATGTTTAGTAGAACCGAAGCATGCATTGTCAAGTTTCAAATGCTGGATTTTTGGCAACGAATAGCCTCCATAGAAAACAGAATTTAACAGTTTTATACCGATTTCATTTTGAGTAGAAACAATCATTTCTTTTGCGCGGTTTTTAGCTGAATTCTATTATATATGTTTCGTATCAAGAATAAATAAGAAAACACTTTTCATCAGGATGATTTTATAGATTTTTTTAAGTTTCCTCATTTCTAAACAAGTGCCCTCTAACACCCAGAATAGTGTCCATAGCTCATAAATAAATATCGTACGCATACAGGTGTCTTTTAAGGCACATAACTGACGTATATTGTCATCTTTTCAGTTCTTTTTAGTGTCCATTATGGTGGTCATACCCTATGTAACATTGGTTAATAATCTGAGTGTATGTAAATGTTCGTGAAAATAATCAATCAAAATTCATAAATATTGTATGCAAACTTAATAAACATGTCTCGAACAGAAGAAAAGAAAATAAAGTAAAAAAATATATTGATGAAAAACGTGTATAGAAACTTTCCTATCTTTGTTTAAATTAATATTTACATTGTTAATAATAATCATTTTGTATGTAGCCTGTCTTAAGCAACTTAATATATCTTTAAGAATAATTAATGTTACCTGTGTCACATCCGGTAATCAGCACACCACGGCCGGAAGTAGATATTTTTTTATCAAAATAATATGACCATATTTCAAGAAGTATCTTCCAAATAACATATAACAAGACTGAACATAAGGTGTATTTAAAGAACATATAAGGTATGAAACATAACGCCACTGTAAAAGTTATTTGGTAAAATTCGTATCCAAAGCAACCAATAAAAGAAACACAGTTTTTCATCTTAAATCATAAAGCTATGTACACGTCTGTGTTGTGAAAGTTTAAATGATTTCACATTTATCTAATGCAAAACAGATTATTTTTTCTAGGACAATTAATACACCTTAGAAAACAGAAAAAGTACGTAGCTTATTTTTTATTTAGTTCAGATCCGAGCTATTCAATGATGGTCTATAGTTAATTTGGTGCACACACGTCAATAAAGTTGCTTACGTTGATATTTCTCAATAACTATTATTATTCACTTTTAATACTCGGCAAACGGGATCTCTTCTTAGGAAATCAGTACGCCGCGACCGGATGTGGATATTTTTGTTATAAAAACACAATGGTAATATTTTCAACAGATAACAAGATTATACAAAAAGCGCACTTAAAGAATATATGGAATATTAAACATATTGCCACTTTTATAAAATATTTGGTAATATCCGTCTCTAACGAAATCTATAAAAAAAATACACAGTTTTTCCAGTTTTTCTTCATTCAATATTAAGCTATGTACATTATTTTGTTGAGTGGACGTTTGCAACTAACTTGATCATGTTGAAATATTAAGCAAAGTTAAAACTAAATGGATGATCACCACACCATAAAAGATTTGTAAAGCACATTTGTAGAGTAGTGCATCTTACATCATATTAACCTATTTTATTTCGGTTCACAAGGTTTATAAATTAATATTAATTTGCTTACATCGACATGTCGCATTTATACTTAACATAAGTTCAAAATACTGGGAAAGGGGATCTTTAAAAGGAAACGAAAGCAAAACAAATACGCACTTTTTTCTATAATTTTTGTTAAAAAAGAAAAGGAAGTTAAACAAAGAAAATAAAAATTATGACAACAAAAATGAATAATATACGTGTGCGAAATGATAGGACATTTGTCATGCGATAAAGTAGTTCCGCGCGGCCTATAAGAATAAAACTTAACTATTTTTATACACACAAACTGTTGAATTAGGTACTGTCAAAATGGTGAAAAAGCGTTGGTTATAAAACCCGGTATCTTGCTCTATAGGGAAGGGTTTGAACATAATTTTAGCCACAAAACCTGGCTAAATGTAGGAATGTATACGTATTACAGTAAGTCCATCAGCTGAATACTTAATCCAGTACAGTGCAATGTTTTGGAAAGGGATCCATAAAAAATCACTTTTGAGAATAGTTTTAGAGTATGGTATGAAAACATGCTCGTTTTCGTCGTTTTTCTTTTTAGATTTAGTGAAAAATCGAATATTTCTCGTATCATATAGATAAAACTTTATGTTATTACTTTTTTGCATATTACAATCATATATGTCATAAAATGTTTTGATAGCATGATAAATCTAACCGCTCCATTTAATATGACATTACATGACGCGTTGTTTTGACTTTGATATTCATCACATGTAACACACTTCATTGGTTATAATAGCTCATTTTATTCTGAATTTATAAAATTCGAGTCTTAAAGAAAAACGTGTGTCCTCAAAATAAAAAAATATAAAATAAGAATAAAAAAGAAAGAAAGAAATAGATAAAAATAAATAAAATAAAACATTGGCTAATAAAACACACTGTTTCGCTACCCGCTAAACATATATCTATTCATAAACAACTTACAACAGTTATAGTATTTCCTTTCCTTACTTTTCTTATTACTAAAACTTACATCCTAATAATATCTTTATAATTTAAGGTATTTTGCCCTTAATTGCAAATTATATATTTTTGCTCTTAAACTTTGTAAAATTCAAGAGGAAAATGATTGAAACTAATTGATGAAAACAAATTCGGGGACGGGAGTTGTGAAATATGCTACCTTTTTAATTATTCGTCCCTTAAATTGATTTTTTTTCTCTTTTAGAACAATTTCATGTGTTAAATGTATATGTTTTAGTTTAATCCCTGTCGTGGTGCAAAATTTGCTTAGATTATATGTATTTGATTATATCATATAAAGCACGGCGAAAAATTATTATGTTTCAACAAAGCAGAGCAAATTTTATTTTAAATAAAATTGCTTTAAATTTTGTTTAAGGACTGAAGAAAATAATAATAAAACATTAGCAAAAATATTTTAGAATAAGGTATCGGTATCCTTGATTTTGATCGAATTATCTGCTCGTGAAAGTGATCTAAGAGTAAAAATTCAATTTCAAGGGCTGATTACTTTAGGATGGTGACCCAAGTATTTTTTTTCATCAGTTTGTTTAAATCATGATCCCAAAGTCTCACTTCTGGGCTAAATTTTCATTTCTTTTTTGCCATTGTAAAACAATGCTAAAAGTTCAAATGAGGGGGCTATTACCTTTATTGATGTTAACATTTCCACAAATATTGAATGTTTGTTATATTGATAAACATTGTTTTTAACATTTGTATTATAATAGGAATTGCTAGAAAAAAGAAAAGGTGTGGGGTTTGCGAGGATTGTGAGGCACAAAATTGGATATGAGAGGTAATGGAATAGTGATACCTGCCGTTTACGGCAATTTAATAATATAGGACATCACGGAACTTATCAACAAACAAAACTATACACAAGACATACATGTAAAGGAACACGGAGGTGTTACCGTTCTGGAACTGTCGTTAGTAACACCACCACTGGGGAGTTTACGAAATGGCGTTATATCTAAAATAATTAATATTAAAGTCAGTATATATTGCTTGTATGATACTTTTAGACTAAAATGCATAATACCCGGTACTATACTTTGAAATATTTCTGCATAGAATTTCTGCATAGCTGTGAATTTGAAAATAAAAAGGTTTTCATTTAACTATGGAAGGTTTTTTTATTGAACTATTTTCTCTCTATGCCACTTCCTTAATTAAGCAGTTTTCAAAATATAGTTATCTTACCAAATAGTTTGCATTGAATCCATTGTGAATGTGTAAATATATTAAACGACTTGTTAGACAATTTAACATAGACACTTACATAATATAGAGCTCGAATTTAAAATTGGAAAATTATCGTTCTGTCGCCCATGATTAATAGTAAGTAATTCATTTTCTATGTAAATGAGCATCATAAACTATGAATAATTTATGAGCAAGATGAAAAGATGCAAACAAAGAAGTTAAATGTATATATGTTTGCTATATATTCATGTCTACATTACCAGACAATAAAAAAACAACTTATCTTCTTGTCGTGAAATATATAGCATTTCTTATTTCTAGACGAATATTTACCAGATGACATTTCCGCAATAGCCAGAAATACATAATTTATTGTTTATATATATAAGTTATATGCATTGCAAAGCTTCGAAATATGGAGAGATCAAAGAAAAGTAACATTTAGAAGTAAAGACTGCAATTATATGTGAATTATTTTCTTCCTTTCTTTGAACTTGTACAGTTAAGTCATTCAAACCGTAATCAGTAGCTGTTGTAAGGATAAACACACAATAACAAGTTTTTAATCATGTGATAAAAAACACCCGATTTATTAAGCTAGACTAAGTAATAATTTTATCCTAAATGAATAGTATTTGAAATTATTAAAAATATACATTCACTGTAATTTGAAACAGAAGGAAATGTTGTGTACCTAATGTGTTACACAAGATTTAGATCTTACAATGATTTCTATGATATTTTCTTTCTTTCTCAAATATAAAAAGTCATGTATAACAACTTTAAAGGTTTCTCATTTTATTTTAGAAAAATTTTATATTTCTACAACGTGTGTATCAATAAATCGTATTATAGTTGTTCTATTATTGGTTTTCAAATGCACTGGAAGTGGATCAATTTGAAAATAGTGTTTAATCAGTTGTTTCAAGCTGTTTACAAACTAATGTGAAAACAAAACACTTATCAGGTAGTTTAGATATTCAGGGTTAGATTGTTGGTATACTCGTATTTTGTCAAATATTTATAGGTGCAATGACCTATCTTTTCCAAAATACAATTAATATACGGTTTTCCGCGTATAGACGTCTGTAATGCCATTTTACATGTATATTAAGCAATTACCCGCCATCCGAGTGAAACGAAAAATCTAATACAACGTAAATAACAACTCCTATGAGAATTGTACATAGAAGTTTCTGATGCGACATACACGTATATTTTCTATTTTCATCATGTAATAAAACATTTTATTATATTCTTATAAATGAAATATTTAGAAATATTGATGAAATAATATGCGTATTTTCATTTTTCGGTAATTTTACTGTCAATAATTTATTGTTCAATGCAATGAATTATGTTTTCCGGACTACTTTCGTGTCACAATCTAATTAAAATCAGCTCTTAATAACGCTACGCATTTGGATCTCCCTTCTCGTGGTCTTTCAAACAACTAGTTATTGGCGAGCTTTCATTATTTTGAAAGCGACGCGGTTTCTAATTTAAACCCTTGGAAAACCAATATTATTTTCCAATGAATGCATAATAAAGAGTTGCTCGAACCCGAGAGGCCATTGTACATCGCAAATCAGTCTTATACAAGAATGAAATATAACAATTTTTTGTTATAACTTTTATTTCTTTTGGCGAATAATTTCCATCATGACTGGGTATAAAAGCAATTTAGAAACTTTAAATACACATCATATTTGCTCAGACAACGGTCGCAAATAGAAAAACGTTATGTTAAATTTCAGCTGAGAGGAGTGGTCAAATATGAAATATTGAAAAATTAACACAATTAAAATGCACCGACAACGGTTACACGTGTTATGTATGGCCGGTAATTACACAAACATTTTTGATGTCCTTTGAATCATATCGTAGTGTTGCAAGAGCACCGACAACGGTTGCATCTGTCTAGAAATTGACTGTTTTTTAGGTACTTCGTCACCCAGCATAATACATGTGTCCCCAATCATGAGGAAGCGTTTTGATAGCTGACTCCTGAAATGTAAAACAAAGCACAGCAGAAAAAAAGGTTGCGGAGGGCGGGAAATTAAAAACCTAGATTAAGATTTTAACAAAATTTTTAAAATATGATCAACAGCTACCTTTCTCAAAGAGATCCAAAACGAAAAGGGTGCAACAGGTTCGCGCAGCTCCTTCTGTAGTGTTCTAAATATAACTCTCAGACTGAGCATGCGTATTGATACGCAGTACAAGTGATCGATATTAAGACATGTGTCATTCATGTAAAATAAAAGAGTTTAATCTTGAATGAGTAAACTTTGATATAAACTGAGCAATTTTCACGATTTTGATAACAAACATGACAATGTCTATATATTGTCAAACCAATCTTGCAAATTAAAAAATGACTTTATTTTGTTAAAAATAACTTCTAACATTCTTTCTTACAAAAATAATATTTTTTTAACTTCCAGGGATAACGGTTTTTGATACTTTTTCTAATGCCTATTGAATAGGAACGGGTTGATTGCATGGATAAAATTAGCTTTCTCATAAAATCCGAATTATAAAAAAGGCGAAACATATACGGTCGTCATCAGATCTACATGAAAGAAATAAGCAGATCCGAACTTTATTCAGATTGGCCAAATCACAACATTTAATGAGTAGTCTTTCAAAATGTAATGCCAAAAAAGAGAAAAATGTATATGATAAATAGAAAAGTCAAGTTGCTTTTTTTTAAAATACAGGATTTATTTTCATCTTGTTATATGAAAATTACTAGTATCATATTAAACTCACATGAACATTTATTTTCATACCGATTGATGAAACCTATGGAAAAACAACTTAAATATATCTTCTATATTATAGTAAAATATACAAATTACTCGTATAACCACTATTACAATTAAATAAAATAACTAGAGAAAGGAATTAAAATTCTATAGATCATCATTTCATATCGAATGCAACGTTAGATCATTGCATACGACTGAACATTTTATTTTGTATATATTTATTTTCGATCAATTTTATTTAATTTTCGAATTATTTCTTTACATTTATTATATTATAGCGATATTTTCACGTTAAGTAAAATTTACTTTACTAAGCCTTTTCTATTATTAAGAAATACATGTACATTATTTTCAGAATCAACCTTACTGAGAATTCACATTTCTTAAGAATGTAAGAATTAAATAAAAAGGAAAATCATCGAGAATATTTAAGGCTGCGATAGCATATGCTTGAAATTGATGTAAGAAATGCTTGCTTTATTAAATCTGAATGTATTTTTCTTTATATAGATATAACTTTATCAGGTTTCTTAAGCCATCAAACAATCTCATTCCAGGAAATTAATAAAAATGTCTTTCAACTTTACTGGCAAACTGTGTGTATCGTAAGAAGAAATATTACAAAATGAATCCTTTGAAAATAGTCCATATCTTGAAACTTATATCTTGTATCTTGAAACATTCAGACATCAAAATATCAGAACTAATGATGTGTCAACATTGTTTTTAATATGAGAACTGTTAAGTTTGCATTTATTATCTTAATTTATGAACAGTCATTCCTTTATACTTTTTCACAGCACATATTTTATATTTTGCTTTATCATGATTTATCAAAGTGAGCCATTATGTAAATATCATCTACGAATGGATTAAAAAAATATTTTCGAGATTTTTATGGTTTAATGTAGACTTTACCATTTACTTGTGTTCAAATGTTTAGAACATTCGTTCTCTTCGTTTTATTTCTAGAATAATCACAATTCATTTTTAAACGATATCAACTAAGGAGTTTTATTTAGTAACGATTGACAAAAACTCCTGTATATATAAAGTATAATAGATAAGCAAGAAGATTAATGTCAAGACAACACAATTTCTACTAAGGTCAACAGTTAATGTGAAAAGTACGTTTTATGAAAATACTGACGCTATAGACAGCGTATCAGTAAGCTGACTCCCAATAGTGATTACCTCCCCTGATCAGTAAGAAAGAGTAACAATGCGCTGATAGTTGATATGTAAGGTAGAACTGCATACTTAATCTCAAGTTCCTACCGACATATTTCCTACAAGCAATATGTCTGATAATTTGGATCCCAAACTTCACAACCTGGAAGAAGACAACATTTTTTGTTGGTCCAGAACATATACGTCATAACATTGCAAATCTATAGTAAAATTACCCCTTGTGCAGTAGACAGAGGCAGTTAAAATGGTTGAAATTCATCCCGTTAAAGCCCAAATGTCTACTGTGGTCAAAAACCAAAAACAATAAATTTCGTCCGTTTGGCAACAAATACCTGCATAAGAAACATTTCCCTACTTTGACAACCCCCTATACATGCAAAATATCACAAAGAACTAGGTCCGATGCAATTTAGATATTTTGTTATTGCTTAAAGTTTGTACCCCGCCCCCAACCCCCATCCCTGTATCAACAATCAACAGCATGTGATTTCTGGCTATGTTTTCGAATTTGCCAATGATCGTATTAAATGTCGAAAAAACAATTGGTGTGTTATCTTAATTAAGTTGTGTCTAATTTTACTCAGTCTTATAATGACGTAACCTCGGATATCAAAAATAACTAGAATACCTGTAACAACATAAATATCTGATAATCAAAAGGTCGGTAAACAAACCTGATCATAAACTTCCAAAAGGAAGCCAATCAATTATTTCCAGATAGTGCTGTTTCATTCAAGCACTGATTCCATCCATTATTTCCGTGGTTTAAGTAGACATACGTATCAGACAATTATTATCGAAAATAAATCAAATTGAACTGTCGTGCCATCTTATGTTCGTTTGTCAAAGTAGTTCTTGTTAGTTGACAGATAAAAGAAAATGAAGTTATCTTTATAATTGTATTCTCTACAAAAAATAAAGACAATCACTTTTTCAATAACTATCAATGATTGTTTATTATTCACGTAGTACATTTAGATAAAAACGTCATCTACGATGATAATTCGCATTTAAATATGTATATAATAGATATGTTTAACCAAGATTAATTTGTGCAAACAAGGAAGTGCAGTTAAAAATAGGATATTTGAGTAATACATCATAATAGAATTTCAGATGCATCGAGTATCCACAAGTAATGGTATAACTGCTGAAGTTTATGAGCGGGATCTAATGTTATCATACATTATTGAGTAAAATACCTCATTCTATAAGAAGAGGACATAGTTGTAAAATTTAGGTTTTGCAGCTGTGTACGAGTTCTATAGAATCAGTATGGTATTCAACCATGTACCTCTCTTACACCTTTAGGAGAAAACCTAATCATAACATTTAGGAAAACGCTTAAAATCAACAGAATGTTTCGTATAATATAGAGTTAACAGTTACTTCGAGCACAATTTGGATTTTCTATAGCAATTATGGACTCAGGAATGAAAATGGTAGAGTTAAATTTGAATTTGATTTTTTTACTCGGAAAATCAACACCAGATAAGGTGGTGTACAATGTGCGTTTGTTACCGAATTTCTTACTCGAGCATAACTGATAACAATGTATCGGATAAATATTAAAGGTACACATAAATAAAACAAAACGCACGTTGTACTCCATTTTTTGTAGTACAAATTCTAGGAGGTCATATGTTAGATTGTGTGAATCGTAAAATATAGAAGTCAATCTTCAAATGAATGTAAAAT
Organism: Ruditapes philippinarum; assembly: GCF_026571515.1. Taxonomy (NCBI): domain Eukaryota; kingdom Metazoa; phylum Mollusca; class Bivalvia; order Venerida; family Veneridae; genus Ruditapes; species Ruditapes philippinarum. Next base: position 195,595 of record NW_026852209.1, read on the forward strand.
AGGCAAATCTTATATTTAGGGCTTACTTAAATTGATTTAGTATATTTGTGATGATTTTCCTCAAGTTGTAATCAAGCAATGACGTCCAAATGCTATAAATTGTAATATGTTTCCATTTTGTTCCTTTTCAAGACGAAGTGCATAATTTTGTTAATTCGAAAATAGCATATACATTTTAATAAAGATTGAACATACCTTTACTAAACTTTCCTTCCATTGATGATATGCATGCATTATGTGTTCATTTGCAATTAATTAACTCCAATAACTTCACAGCGAAGATTTTACCATAGGTCTTTAATATAAGTCTCTTATATATTTCAGTATATTAAGGAAATACATTTTAAATGTCCCTTGTCTTGATTACGTCAAAACTATTTTCAGCATGCAGTGCATCAATATATCTGCGTTTTATCAAAATGTCTTGTCTCTAATCTAAATGAAAATAACACAGACGCTTCCGTAAATGCCGAAATGACATGTTATTGGAAGCAACGGAGCGAAATTCATATCCGTGCATTGCATAATAGTATGAATGAACATATTTTTGAATAAGTTTTTCAACATGATTTCAAAACGGAAACTTGTTCTATTTGCAAATTTTTATATTTTTACAAGTTTTACAAGTCCGTGAATGAATATATCCTGAAGAATTATCATGAATGTTTCTCACATTTTGGAATTATATTAGCAAGCAAATTTATATGTTATTCACAAAATAAGATTTTACGTAATAAGTTATTACCTAAATGACATTCATTAGCAGAATAACACTCTGAAAGTTCATATATCAACCAATTATTTTCTCTAATGATACAAAACTGGGATCCAAAATTGATTAATTGCCCAATTACTGAGTTAACCCGCCCTACCATGGATGTTCCAAAAAGTTAAAAAAAGATTTTCATTTATTTTGATTCTTATTTGAGAAATGTATTCTTGTACCTTGCCACATTTGATGATTTTATAAGCAAACCTTTAAATATAGTACTAGTATCGTGTAATATTTTTTTTCTTCTGCATAATTTTAAAATTAATTTAAAGTTAACTTATTTAAGTTTAAACTATTCAAGCAAAACATTTCGAATGGTTAGGTGTTGCTGAAAAGAATATTAAATTAGAAATAGTGAATGATTAAAAGGTAGATGAATTGTTTAAATTTTTCCCACTGCTTCTGATACAATTGAATGGTAGTAAACTTACAAGTATTCTTAATTCATGCATTTGTTGCAAACATGTCAATTCACTGTTCTACATACTTTTAATATGGCATAATGCGTTACATGAATAGAAAATATATTTACCATTTAACGTCCGAATCTAATATATTAAAAACGCTTGACTTCGCTATATGTTTCGCCTATGTAAATTAAACCTTGGAAAACCAACACTGAGGGTTTCCAGAACAAACATGGCGTAGATATGGCATATAGCTGACAGGTAAACTTGCAAAACAATATTGCCCATAAAAAATTGAGTATTTTATTTCAATTTTATTCTTAATGTAATGGTCAAACACACAATGAAAAGTTTGTGGCCAACGTTTTTTTTTTGTTCTTTTTAAGTACAGTTTCTCAGAGTTTCTCGTTTAGTCTTTGCGTTGATTGTATTCATGTTGTTTTCAGTAACTAAAGTGTCGTTGTTCTAAGTTGAACATTTGTTCTTGTTTGTTCCATATCATTAAACTGTTACAACAAAACCCCATACTTTATAATAGTTTTAAAAACTAGGTAATGCTATTGTGATGCCTTATTCTGAAGTTTGGAATCAAAATATTGACATGGTACATTTGTATCATTTGTTTTAATCACAAAATGACACTTTCACTAACTATATTTTGTGAACCACAGTCTGTAAATTTTAGGTATCTAGAAACTGTTTGACATTGGTGCCACAAACTTAACGAAGTAAGTCAAGTGCCTAGCTTCTTATATAGTGATAAAAACAATAATTCGCTTTTCAAGAATGTAAACCTTTTTCACGATAGGGCATTTGGCTGTATAAGTATTGATTCTCAATTCACTTTATAGATCCATTAAAATTCTTTAAACATTATTTCATGGTGGTGTTTCAATGTTGAAGAATAATTTCTAAAATATTAATCCAAGAATTGCTATTTTCAATCTATATAATATATTATGCTACTTCAGATTTGCAATTATTGTAATTAATTCATTTAAAACATAGTTTCTATTTTGCTTCGTTTCAAATATAATATAAAATATCAACCAATGAATATTTAATTCACTCTCTGACGTAGGACAAAGCCATCACTATCAGAAAAACGCGAATAAATCATAATCATTAATTCATGCTAGATTTGTTTATCGCTTGGGACTGTTTGATACTTCACACAAATAAAAGACATTAATGCATCTATAATTGTTACCTTTACATCAACTCCGGTTTTGCTGCCATGCTTCTGCGTTTGTTAAAGATAACTGTTCAAAACAACTAAGACATAATGAACGCTTTTTAGAATCAATCTATTGATCTCATATCACATCATGCATTTCATTATTTCATTGCATGAAATCATGAAATTGAACGATTGAACAAATGAAGTAAACAAAATGTAATTGTTTTCAGTTCCTGAGAGTTGTGAAAAAAGAATCGTACAATATTAAAAGGTGAACAAGCTTTAAAACCATGACTACTTCAATTGCTCGCAATTTATAAATAAAGTTCAGCTTTTTTGTAAAAGAAAACATACATAATGAACAAAAAACAAACATGCCTTTAGAGCATTTAGACAAAAGATTACTTGAAAGAAGCTTGAAATAAACAAATCAATACCTTCATCAAATAATGAAAGTAACTAATTTGATTTATATAAATAAATTTCTATCCTTTAAAGATACTTTTCTTTATTTTAGAAGCTTGATTCGGTGTAACATCATCATCAACAGCAAAAAACAAACATGAATTTGTGTTTTGTGTTAAGATTGAAAAAAACAACCTAACATAAGATAATACCGTTACGATTTTCCTTTTTATTCGACATTTCTAACTATTTTCGGTATTTATAGATGTCAAGAGTGGTAGCTTGACATGACTGATTGTCCGTGTTTGTAGTAACAAAATGCTTTGTACAGACTTGCAAATTTTGATTAGATTTTCGATTTTGAAAAATGAACGGAAAATATATCATGAAATAGCACATTTTGACAAAGGAACTTCACTGAGCAATTTTTACGTAGTAGGGGTTTTTGAAATAGAAAGATGTGCAAACGATAATTGAGAAATATACTCAGGAAAAAAAAGAAAATCGTATTTTTGTGCTATTCTTAGCCCGATTTCGGTTAAAAGCATTGCAACGCTTTTCAATTTTGTGTCATCACATAGATTATTTACTGAGTGAGCGAATGATCAGAAGTTTTGCCGAAGAATTATTTCCAGTCCCGTCATGTTAAAAAAAACTCAGTAGAGTGCCTTTAAGAAACAGCTACTAAATCGATGTAAATAACCTGTTTCTTTACAATCGCATGGTGAATGATACGGTTTTACATACATAAAATTAAGAGGTATTACACTATCTAACATAAAAGTTCTTAAATGTTCAAAATGACATACATTGATTGACCATTTTATATATATTCTTAAGCGTTGGAAGAAGTAAACATTATTTTATTAAAACTATAAAATGATGTTTGAATAAGAGAGCAGTATTTCATTAAATGTTAACTTTTATAATTTTACAATGAAGTGAACAAAAAAAAAATAAACGTCAAAAGCTGAGGAAAAACGTTTGTTTTATTGAACTGATTATTTCTTATACATGTATATCAATTTCGTTAACGGAACAGTGTTTAAATGAAATATTTAGTTGCCAGCTCACCCAGGTAAATCTTTTCATTCGAGCCTGTTGTTTAATATGATTGTGCAATAAAGTGTGTGTACAGAAAAATGCTGCATATAATTTTAATTACAAATTAACATAGATTGTATTTTGATATCTCAAAGCTCACACCAGTGCCTTCGATCATTATTGCATATTATCAAATAAGCAGCGTCATGACAAAACCAACATAATGGGTTTGCAACCAGCATGGATCCAGTCTGATCAGGATCCTTGTTGTTCGCTTACAAACGCTATAACAAGTAGAGAAACTGATAGCGAACAGCATGGATCCTGATCAGACTGCGCGGATGCGCAGGCTGGTCTGGATTCATGCTGGTCGCAAACCCATTATGTTGGTGTTGTCGTGACGCGGCTCAAATAGAAAATTTAAGACCAATTTCTATCAGTGATAAAGAAAGTCACTATGTGGACAATGTCCTTACACTCAAATATCAAATTCGGTCGGTCCCTGGTATAGACGTCTGTATTTTTTTTCTTTTATTAGGTAATTACACGTCATCTGAGTGTAACAGAAAAAGCAATATATCACAATTCTCATGACAATGGGAAATTAATGACAAGTGCGATAAATACATTTGAGCTGTTATGTACTTTATATATGACCGTCCTGCATCGTAAATATTTGTGGCTACTTGTTGGATATCCTTTCATAACTACAACAATGAAAGGAAATCTTTTCTATAATTATTAACTACATGTATAAGATTTTTTTATAACAATATAAAAGTATATGAATAAGTAACGAGAATGTTTTTTTCCAGAATTCTTGTATTTCTCTCTCATACATTTATTAAATTTATGTTGTAAACATGATAATTTTACCTTTTTAGCTTCTGTTTGCAAATTTAAGTGTTATCATATTACAATATAATTTGAATTAAGTTTTTTCAATAACCTATCATTGATATAAAGATCAATTTGGCATATTTAAATTCAAGTATGTACACTAACAAAATTTAAAAACACAAAATGTTTAAGCATGGTTAAATGGTGAATGAAGAAGGTTAAAAATTGAATTAATGGCTGAAAATCAATAAAGTAATGGAGACAAAATTCCCCATGCAAAGAATAAACACATACATTTAAATCCAATTACAATGTTCAAATGTCTTGAAAATGATAATCAAAATTTAAAACATATTGAATTTTTCATTATTGTTTGTTTACATACTGTTTATTTCTTTATTCTGTTTACGAAAACAAGACACTAACACTTTTTATTGCAAATACTAAACGACTGTTTATAACGGCCATTTTTCCATATTTGACTTCCACGGTCTGAGAAGCATACAGCAGCATACAGATAAATCTAGCCAATACAGACACAAGTCTCACAGTTTATCCGTTCCTCTATAGAGAAAGGTCTTTGAGTTGATCTTACTTTGGTCAACTTTCTTTGGTTTCGTGTTAATTTGTGCTAATCTATCTGTTGCAGTTTATTTATCATTTCACTGAAATCATTGGCTAAAGATATCAAAAATGTTTTCTTATTTTGGATACATTTTGAACTTTGGAATTATGATAATGTCTTTTACATATGTGTGTAAGTATTATTTACTTGTAATATTTGATAAGGATATCCATAAACAAAAACAGTTGTGTTGCTATATTCTAGTAAATAAAATTGATTGCACGAGTTTGCATTTAAATGAACAATATATAAACATGTTATGAAAAGGCCTGTATTATTTCTCTTCAATTTCCATTCTATAGTTGAGATCTCTATGATATTCGTAATAAATGATCATTGATAACCACAAACTTTTCATTTTCAAACTTTGTATACACATAATACATAAATACCGCTTGTTAATTTTTATTTATTTATTTATTTATTTATTTATTTATTTTTTTTTTGTTTATTGTTTTTTATTATTATTATTATTATAATTATTATTATTGTTATTTTGCTTTTTTTTATTGTTTTTGTTGTTTTGAATCAACATGGTTTACTATAAGAAAATGAAATAACGTAAATTGAAGAAAATGATATTTTTGCGACAAATCTGAAAAAAGTCTGACATTGCATTGTTCATGATACGTTAAAACTTAAAATATTATGAAGTACGGCTTTGTTGTGTATATAATGCTGAGACATTTAAAATCTAAGCTGATTTCTGTAAAATGTATACGCACATGATAACATACAAAAATCTTAAAATGTTATCTAAAACCGTAAGAAACTAGATGCTAGATTTATCAATATGACTATAATAAATTATGTGAAACGATGACATTTTTCTTTCAACTGCCATAATATCTACGTTCAAAGAAAACTAGTAAAATATTATGTTTAAGTAAGCTTTTGTGATAAATACGAGTGTGGGTCAATGGTAATGTAATATGAAGTTATTTTCTAATTGAGTTCTTGATTCTTGTGCTTGTGTACATTATTTTTTCTTCACATTTAAAGATACCGTAAACGTGTAACGAGTAAACGCTTAGTTGAAAGTGATGAAATACGGGCTTGCATAACAGCTTGAGCAAAACTATGAAGATCTGCTTAAAATGTTTATAATGATATATGTAATATTTACATCATATAAGTATCATATGCAACTGTTTCAATGTGGTTGCATAAATTCCAAAATGGGCACTATCACGCCCGGCAAACTGTCGCTCCACTTCAAAATTGTGGTGTACGGTAAAACGAGCGAACGGCATTTCCGAGATAGAGCGGAAGGCCGATTTAAACGGATAATTGCAAGTGTTGTTTATGTTTTTGTCTTGTTATTCATTTAAGTTGTATTTTTTCGAAAAACGAAAATGTAGTTCCGTGTAGGATTGTTTTAGGCTTTCAATGATCTAAGCTGTTACAAAAACAAAATTATTTTAAGCCCGGGAGAACTTTTCTCCCTGACGAAGTGAACGACCATTTGTAGAATATTGAACTTCCCAACCATTAAAATGCCATACCTTTCGGAATTCTTTAAAAAATGTTTTAGGAAAATATCAACCCGTAATAAGAACTTGTCCTTCGTGCAACATAAATTACTTCTGAAGGTTTTCTTAAATTTGTAAATCGATATTTTTCGAAAGTAGTGGAGCAAAAGGGCAAGAGATGGAGCGAACGGTTCGATGTTGAGCGCAAGGCGATATTAATTTAGCATATTAGGAGGAGCGTAGTCTATGAATTTTTATATAAAAAGCTAAAGAAGTTAAAATAGACATGATCAAGTGTTGAGTCTGAGATATATATATTTACCTTTTAAAGACAACATCCTTTCAACGACTTTAGCGTAATAAATGTAATCGCAAAGGTGTCACCTATGGCTGCCGTATAGATTCAATAATCTATGTTCCAAATTTGGATGACGCCAAATCATTGAATTATATGGCGTAAAACAGGGTGCCACTTATTCGAGGTCAATCATGATTTTGACACAGTTAAGCTGCGGTCTCACTTACTCCCGGCAATGCCCATGACCATCCCGGTAAGTTACCGGGATGATTCGAGACGATCCGGGTTGAAATTATTGTTACGGTCACACTTACCCCGGCAGCATTATGGTAGTTCCCAACTAACCACCCAGGATGCGCTCCGGATTATCCAGGCAGAGCCCAGGTGAAGCTACGGTTCATGCCGGTGCTTCCCCGGTCGTTCCCGGATGACGCCAGAAGAGCCCCGGTTGACCCAGGCAGAGCCCCGGTCGATCCAGGCAGAGCTTCGGCAGAGCCAAGGACGATCCAGGCAGAGCCCCGGTAGAACCCCGGTGGATTGAAAACGCCCAAAAAGGATAACATTGATACATAATTTTTATTTAGTATAATATCTATTGTTCCAGAATAGTAATTCATGATGATTTTCTGAAAAATCCTTATGCCATACTGGATAGAAGGGAAATGGGAAGGGTTTTAATACAAACAAGTGCAATCATCGCAAATTGTCGTTATTCTTTTGAAATGATCCGGGCTTTGCCGGGGCTCTACCGGGATCAACTGTAGCTCTACCTTTATCCTCCGGGGCTCTGCCTGTAGTTACCGGGGCTCTGCCGGCATATACCGGGGCTCTACCGTAGCTCTAGATCAACAAGGAAAGGCGGCGGTCAATGAATGCAACCCCCACGCGACCCAGCAAAAAGACTTTAACCGTTGGCAAGGAGTCCAGGAGACCCTCAAACAAAAACAGGACAGAGCGCAATGCGGAGCACGGACAGGTCAATCACTTATTATAAATGAAACATAAAAAGAAATCATCAAAACCGACAAGGAAAACAAAGAAGAAAGATAAATGACTGCTTAACAGGCTCACAAAGTAAAGGGGCATAGGGGAAGGGGATACGAGACCCAAGGAAGGGGGGGGGGGGTTATATAAGAGTTTCAGTTATGTTTCAAGATACTTTCTTTCTTATTTAGCATTGTTGTTTAGTTTACCATTTTCCTCTCAAAGTATAAATGGAAATGTTCACTTTTATAATCAAACACTGCATATTGTCAGTAAAAATCTTGGTTAATGAAAGAAAAAAATGAGTGTAAAAGTTTATTCAGAGTATCTATGAACAAAAGGAACGTAATAAAAAGGCAGTGCTTAATCGGTGTACGGTCCAAAATTATTAACAATCGAAAGACCTACTTATAGTAGAAATAAATTAATATCTTATCATATTTTTCCGGCTTTTAGGGATTCTGTATTTATTTATTTCACATTTTAGTATGTCTATTTTAACTTTAAAAGATTTTATTTATAGAAATTTGTAGACTATGCTTTTTACACAAACTAAATGTCGCCTTGCGCCCAACAACCGACCTTTCGCTCTATCTCTTGCCCTTTGGCTCCACTACTTTTGAAAAAAATCGATAATCAAATTTAAGAAATCCACCATGAGTAGTTTATTTTGCACGAAGGACAAGTTCTTATTACGGGTTGATATTTTCCAAAAACATTTTTTAAAGAAATCCGAAGGGTGTGGCATTTTAATGGTTATGAAGTTCAATATTCCACAAATCGTCGTTCACTTCGTCAGGGAGAAAAGTTCTCCCGGGCTTAATATAATTTTGTTTTCGTAACAGCTTAGATCATTGAAAGCCTAAAACAATCCTACACGGAACTACATTTTCCGTTTTTCGAAAAAATACAACTTAAATGAATAACAAGACAAAAACATAAACAACACTTGCAATTATCCGTTTAAATCGGCCTTCCGCTCTATCTCGGAAATGCGGTTCGCTCGTTTTACCGTACACCACAATTTTGAAGTGGAGCGACAGTTTGCCGGGCGTGACTATGCAATTAAAGTTGCCTGCTAGTCTAGAAGCAAACAATCCATAGTGACTGACAAAACATTCATAAAGTCAAGCTTGTCATTGACAAATATGCCATACTTTCACTCACCAAGGAAGCCCATGTCGCAGGGATATCAAACGGATCTACTCATACAATTTTCAAAAATTACTTGAAGTAAGTTAGGCGAACAACTGCCAGACAGATACCTCATTTGCTAACATCTGACAAGACGAATGAGCGAGTTAAATGGCAGTCATCGTTTCTCTTATGCCGGCTCGCCACGGCGAGCCGGTATTACGTTAGGATTTTACTGAGAAACAAGCTAAAACTCCGAATCCATCCAAAAATTTAATCGAAGCTTGGCTTCCAGCTTTCTGCAAAATTTATCTATCAGGGCTAGGATCCAAAATTATTTAGCCAATCAAATTTAATCTTACATAGCGTCAAAAAAACTTTCAATTTTCACGCCATTTTTAAAATGCAGCAAGTATTGTTTTGAGCGCAAAGCGCATATAATGATGATTAAAATGTTTGTTTTCATGAATTCTTTTCAATTACTCATATTTACACTCACTTTTGATTAAGCGATTTCACCTGTTTTCTCTGTAGTAAGTTTTAGTTTGGTTAATTAACATAAGTGTACATCTGGTTCTGTGCATTTTTTTTTTATTTTTTTTTTCCGGTCATTTATCCTTTCCGATATTTAGTGTATGTATTTACTGGCCGGGATCCGGAACGCCCGGGATCCGGGATCGTATAAGATATAGAGGAAAAAACTAATAAACTATATTTGTGTTGATAATTGTCGTAATGAAAGGCTATTAAACGTTAAGTTTTTATTGTACGTAATGAACGTTAAATTAATTTAACTTAGGGTATAGATATATTTAGAGCTATTTATTAACAAACTTAAAATGCGGAAATCACAATACTTATAATTATATGCCTAATTTATTGGAAAAATCAAAGACTATATTCTTGAACTGGTCAAATCCCGGGATCCCTATATGTTTTAATACGATCCAGCTTTTCTGAAAACTGTATTCTTGAACTGGCCAATTCCTGGGATCTCTTTATATTTTAATACATAAAATCTATATGCTTGAATTGGTCAAATCCCGGGATCCCTATATGTTTTAATACGATCCCAGCTTTTCTGAAAACTATATTCTTGAACTGGCCAATTCCATGGATCTCTTTATATTTTAATACGTGAAAACTATATTCTTGAACTTGTCAATTCCCGGGATCCCTATATTTTTTAATAGGATCCCGGCTTATCTGAAAAACATCTTCTTAGACTGGTCAATTTCCGGGATCCCTATATTTTTTTGATAGGACCCCGGCTTTTCTGGCTGAATTGATTTACTTTAGGACTTGTGTCTGTCAGTCATTCCAATACTAAATAACATATTACAACTTAACTTCGTATTAAGAGACATATTTATGAATTCTAACTATCTAACATTTTTTTGGTCAAGGTCAACAGGCCATATAGTAAATGTGCATAGACATAGGGACTTCATTCTATCTGTTTACATGCAGCTTCATATATACTCATATTCCGACAGAACTGGCTTCCATAACTTTATATGTCACTTTTATTTTGATTTTCGCTGAAGTCTCTTCAGCTAACAGAACTGTCATTTTTACATTTAAACACACCCCTGGAAAAAAATTACGAAGCGAGTCGCTACTAGCTTTTTTAAAAGCTAACCTTGTATAATCTTATATTGTGACTCGTTATTATAACTGGTTTCACTTTTTTATGACACTTTGCAAATATATTAATCAGATTTGTGCCACCAAAAATGTCGACCATGTATTGTCAAGCGATTGATAAGTGTCAAGAATGTATTCAATATGCCGTTCTATCTCATCTAGAAATTATAGAGATGTCGTGTTAAGGAAAAATGAAAAACACTTCAATAAAGTTCGTCATTTGACTGGTATGACATAAACATGCACCGTATTCTCCACACTTGGCACCCTGTGATGTTTTCCTCTTTTCCTAGACTTAAAAACGAAAACATCTTGCAGAACATCTTGCATGTCATCACTACAAGGACATAGGCCGGTCATTTTTCAGTTCTTGAAAGGTAAACAAAATAGGAATAAAGAGGACTATGTTGAAGCATTTAAAATTGGAATAAACTTCTGAAACTTATGTATTTATTTTTTGAAGAGTTGAAATAAAAATTGTAATTTAAAATACTTGCTCTTTTGTGAAATGTATTGACAATATTGCATTACATATTGGCCAACCCTTGTATGTACTTTCAAAATAAAAACGTTGACGATAGAGACAAAGGCATTGGCAACACTATTTAAAATACTTATCAAAATACAACTATTTCATCAAAGTGACAAAGTACTCAGATTATGAAGCGGGGTTTAGAATGTTCTTATTTAAATTGAGATCTTAAAAATCACTATTATTCCAATCAAATACAATTTATAAATGAAATGAAGCTTTAACTTTAAAAAGTGAGTACGAAGCTTTAAACCTTGAAAAGTCAGTACCGCTCAAGCCGGTGCTAGGGGGCATGAGGGATATTGCACTATTTTATTATCCCTAATGTACAGACTTAATCACACCGAATTTGCAATTTTCATGTAATTTTGCTGGGATTAATGCTTCCGAAGGATCACACTTTTTCCTGATTTTTATAATATTTTTCTGAATTCCATTCATACACCTGGAGATTGTCATGATTGTACAAAGTTGAATATTAGCAAATGCTTTTAAAATAGCATTTGTTCATCTGTTCACTTCATATCAAATTTGCTAGTTAAATAAAAAAATGTTGATTTAATTTTGAAATGGATAGACATATCTAACTTTTAAATTTGGCTAATTAATTATTTATTTTATTTGTTTATTTATTTATTTATTTGCACGATTTTAAAAATAATATGATTCGGGAAATCATCAGATGAATAATAATTACATAGTACTTAATACTTTTGTCTTTAAGATTAACATTGCAAATGATTATATGAAGAAATATGCGGCCACACCAAGAATAAATACAAAACCAATAACTGACAAAGACCCTAAAATTATATCAATTGATGAACAAAAAGATGAAAAACAAACCGTAATTGCCAATATCCAAGAAGTGGCCAATTAACTAGTCTCTGGAAGTGTTGTTCTTAACAAGCAATGATTGCGTCCACTTATTCTATGATTAAAGTGGACCAACATATCAGAAAACTGCCATCTAGTAAAACGATTGTCGTGTTATTTTGTGTTTGTATCGCAAAGACCTCTTTGGTAATTTACAGATAGCTTTGACAGTGATGTCTTTTTAATTGCCCTTTAGACATTTTTACAGATAAGTTTATTGTTTAGTGTTTCATAAATGATGAAAAGTAAATTTGATAAAAACAGAAAAGAATCTAAGATCGATTGATCGAACGTTTATAGCTTTGAACAGGAATCATGCAAATCACATGTCTTCAGATAGATAGAATTATCACTGCCTTTTGTTTGCCGACCCTCTTAAATTGTTTATTGTATACTAAACTAAGTAAAAACATACAATCTTTTACAATTTAATACAAATCCGTAATTAAAACCTTTCTACTTTAAGAACTTTGTCGTGTAAGAAATCGCTTTAATTAAAATTTATATTTTAGTCTTTTTTCTATTCATTTGGTTATAAAAAAATTTCAAGGACTAATAATTTCAAAAGAAAGCTAACAAACAAATGATCATTGTAGATAAAAAGGTTAGTTTTAGAAATAAAAATAGTTCAAAAATTTAGTGCTCTTGCATTTCTAGCCAGACAAGTTATGTTACATAATTATGTTCTTCAATGATAAACTTTTAATTATTTTTCATATTTTTTTAATCGGACTTGCAATGTGGTATTCATATGAAAAAAAAGTTTTTAATTTGAATAATAATATAATTATATGTAGTCCGTTTTTTTTGCCCTATCATATTTGATGTCCTCCTGGGCTCCTTGGGGGATACGTTCATTCAACCCTTCCTTGTTGATCTTGTTTTCATATTTAATGTTACGTTTCTTACTCTACTTCTATCTTTTCCAATTATTTAGCAAAATTCATGAATGATGAATGAAGTGATTGACAAAAAAGCAATAAATCAAGTTCCTGGCTTCTTTGTCAAAGTGAGAAACACTGGATGGTGAAAGTAACGATTTGTGTATTAGAGATTTGCTTGAAAAAACTATAAAAGCACATCTTCTGAATCATTACATGGCTTCAGCATAAGATTGGCTTGAAGTAATATTATGATATTACCATTCCCAAAGCATGCTCGTATAAACATATTTTCAAATATCAAGTAAATGTATCACTAAATACTGTTAGAAATTATCAAAACTTATTTTTCACAGATATGGTTACACATTTGTTTTGGACGGATAATAGCAGTCCATAAAACAATTACTTAATTTAGATATTTAGTTACATATTTTAACGCTTGAGTGATACTAATTTGACTAAAGCTATTTCGTTCGATTTTAACACATTTATTATGAAATTTGGCAAACTGGACATTGATCTAATAGTTAATTTTCTCTAATCATTCGGCAATGAATAATGTTCAATTTCAAACATTGTTCCATTAATGATACTGCTTTTATCAATTGAATATTTGTTTTGGATAAAAACTGCATACTTATTTTTGTTATCTGTTTGTGTTGTTCCCCATTGGACAATATTTGCAATTACGGTCAGATTTATATGCATAAATAACAATTACAATTTATAAGAGTTTACATCTTAATTTACTTAAGTGATACAATTTTAAGCTTGTATAATAATACTTAAACTCAATAACAGCTTTGTATATATGAGAATGAGTAGTTGTTATAGGATTATCTATACATATTTATATATGCTGGGTAACAAAATTGCCTATGATTTTAACTAAATATGAGTGTCACATGACCGATTGTGAGTTCGCGGTTCGGGGACGAAAACTTATAAACATAATCGGCCCGCTGAGCACGTGCAAAAGCTGTAACAATGATGTCACATTTTAAGTCATCAAAAACAGCAAGCTATAAAGTAATGGGAGGATTGAGCATGAATCATTATGACAATGTAAGCGTAACATGTACAAACACAGTTTTATTGAAATTAAAAGAAAAATATCAATTTTGTTTTCAGAAAATAAAACTTGTCTCATGGTTATAGTGGATTTTGTATACCCATAAGGGAAGCAACTCTGCAAAAGTTATGGTACAGTACAGAGATAGGCATTTTTTTTTAATTTGGCCTCTAATAATGGAACGAAAAAACTGAATTTACAAAAACTATTGAATATCGAATATGATAATATGATTTTCTTAATCTTCTTTATAAAAAAAAACAGAAAACATAACGTAAAAAACTTTTCGATGGTCATAATGTTTGTGTGTCTGGTTTTTCAGATGGGATGGGGCAGATATAATCTATTATCATCGATTATCATAAAATAGAGAAAATAAGTATCCCTAAAGAAAGTCAAAAACGGCAAGATTGAAAATGTTTGCTGGCTCGGTTTGATTGAGCCTGTAAATGGACGGTACTGTTAAAGTGCAAATTACCGTTCACGCCCTTTAGCAACGGCTTAAGCAAAATTCAACATTAAGCCATGAAAATGATGAAATTTTGGATTCAGAGACATCCGCAGATATGTTCATACGGAGGTAAACATGGAACCTTTAATGTCACACAGTAGTGTCATTCCATGAAAAGTTGCGTATGGTCCACAATTAAAATAAGATGAACCTTTAAGTTAGTTATTAAGAAATGCTAAATATTCTTGATAAAGGAGACTAAAATGTACCGGACGTAATGAGTTTATGGGTAATTTTCCAATGAAAAATACACCAAAAAAGATCTCTATCTAAAAAGTCAAGGTCACAGCATGTTATTAAGTTATTGGATTAAGCATGTTGCCATTTAGTTATGCGCAGGTGGAGTTTGTGTCCCTTCCAATAACTAACACATGCATGATTGGATTTTGGTACACGTGATCGCCATAAGTAGATAATGTGCTGTGTGCAAGCACCTTCAAAGTCAAGGTCGTCCTTGGAGCTCAAATCCTGTCAAGCTTATAGCTGTTTATAATAACTTGATGGATTGCCGAAATTTTTGAAATCACCACCGTCAGACTATGTGCCACATTCAACACTAATGTCTTCATCTTCAAGGTCTAGGTTATTATTGGAGGTTACATTCTGATTATCTTATAAACCAGTCACTATTTGTTAAATTTACAAATTTTTTGAGACATGTCTTCATCTCAGTCAGAGAGCGTGAGGGCATAAGACCTTTGTTTGCAACTTCAAGGTCAATGTTAAACTTTGTGTCCATAAAATATGATAAACAATATCAACAAGGAAAGGCGGCGTTCAATGAACGCAACCCACACCCGACCCAGTAACAAGAGTCAGTGGCAAGGAGCCCAGGAGGACCCCAAACAAAGCAGGACAGGGCATAAGGCAGAGCATGGGCAGGCTTACCAGTAAAATTATACATAAGAATAAATAAGGAGTTACTGATAAGGAACTATAAGAAAACAAATAAATGATTGAATAATCGGCCTATAAAGTCAAAGGCCACAGGGGAAGGGGACATGAGTCCCGGGGAAGGGGAGATAAATAAAAGAAATACAAACTAGGGGCAAAGGGGAAGATAGGTCAAATAAGTCATAAATAAAGTTAAAGAAATTTCTTTTACCCACTTTGGCTCATAATATTTCATTCTTTGGTGTATTATTAAAACATTAGATGTCAAGATGTCTTCACCAGGTTTAGATAATATATATCACGCAACACCCCTGTTAGGTACACATGTCATATTGCAGGGACATCCGTATCCTTTGGACACAATTCTATTTTTCTTGCGAAGATACAAATGATTTTTTTATTCCATTAGTTTCTTATCAATGTTATACTTACAGAATACTTAATTGAAAAATATTAAAACAAGTACTGTTCTATTCATGTTTGTATCTATTTTTATAGCCTTAACCGTCCACCAAACATTTGCTTATACTAATTTCTTTTATTTTTTCAGCTGCACAAACTGAGAGTTTTCATGAAGAAATAACCTTCGACTTTAAATGGACACAAAGTTTAGAAAATGGTACAGTGACGGATATCAACGGTACAGTGATGACTTTTCCGAATATGTTTTTAAACGACGATTTTAATTGTGATGACTTCACCTTTAAACTTTATAAGGACTGGACAATGGTATACAAGTTTGACACAGATGATATCAAGAAGTTATTGTGCAAATGTAAAGGAGTGTGCACGTTTCAAACTGTTGCACCTGATGTACTTGCACAACTGAGAGATCGGAGACTTGATGTTTTGTCTGATTTAAACAGAAACAATTTTATTATTGTAGTATCACTGTTTGCAGCTATTTTCATACTTGGTACCGCAGGTAAATCAGATTTTAGTCATTTATATACGTATTGATGACAGATCTGTTTCATTATTATTATTTTTATTAATTTGTTTTTCATTAATTGAACATTTATCTGTATTCAAATCAGATGAGTTTGGTAAAATGCGTAATTCATTGTTAAGCAAGTACATTAAAGAAACCAAATATGTACCTAATGGAAAGAAGCTGTTAAGAGAACTTAATAAAATGATAACAATACACTAAACAAATTGACCAAAATGTATCAATTTGCTTGCAAGCAATATTTTGATAGCACAAGTTATAGTAATGTAATGATGTCTGGATATTTTCAGTTTAAATGCATTCGAATTCTTCAGATTTTACAATCAAGTACGGATTGTGTTTCTGGCAGTAACAAAGGAATGTATTATGTTGACTTTATCACAACTTTTGCACAAATGGATTAAGAAATATGATCTGAATTAATGAGTTTAACATGAAAAATGTTGTCAAACGTTAGAGAATACTTTTATTCTGATTCTTCTTTTAAAAAAACAAGTTAGTGCAAAACATAAAAAAGTCACTAAGAGTGAACTCGCTTTCTATATCGTTGAAAGCCGAATAATAATTATTTTTATTAATAATTATATTACCTCTGGTTTCTTACATAAATAGAAAAAAATCAGTCTTGAAATTTGCTGATTGCTTAGATGACTAAAATACCGAAATCAAACATGGTGCATCAATTCCTCCAACACATTAAACGTTTTGCAAATGTATGAGGAAACGTACCTGACGGACATTTTGAGTTTATAAATTTATAAGATTTAACTTCCAAAGTTTCATGTTAAAAAAAGAGTAGTATAACTTCAAGTAATTACTAGTATAATTTTCAAATGCTGTAAAATACATCAAACAGCAAATACCAGAATAGTAGAAATGATAGTAAGATTGTCGTTAACCTGTACTTTACAGGCAACATTGTTACAATCGTTGGGTTGTCAACTTGGATGAAACAGCGGTCACCAACCTATGGATTCGTCATTAGCTTGTGTTGCTCGGATCTCCTCATGCTTTTTCTATGTATGCCAATTAAGGTTTGTTTATAACATTTTCATCATGAGTCGGATGAAATAGGCTAACATTGGTAACTTCAAATCCAAATAAGAGCCAAATAGTCGTTTTTATTGTTTTTAACCAGAATTTCCGAAGGAAAAAACTGGTTATTAGATTGAGGTATGTCGGCGGACGGGCGGGCGTAAACAATTTCTTCTGTGCGCAACTCCTCCTACATTTTTCAACGGATTTTGACACAGAAGCTTTGTCATCAAGTGACCTGGCGCATATTGTCAGGGTTTTGTGATTGGATAATATTTGACCTAATTATGGCCCTTTGTTTTTTTCCTTATATAGAATATATAGTGATTAATTTCTTCTGTGCCCAACTGTTCCTACATTTCTCAATGGATTTTGGCCAAACTCTCACAGAGGCTTTGTACTCAAGTGCCCTGGCGCATATTGTCGGGGTTTTGTGATTGGATAATATTTGACCTAATTATGGCCCTTTTTTCCAATATAGGATATAATTATAGTACACAATTTTCTGTGCGCAACTCCTACATTTCTCAACGGAATTTGACCAAACTTTCACAGAGGCTTTGTCATCAAGTGCCTTCGGGCATATTGTCAGGGTTTTGTGATTGTATAATATTTGACCTAATTATGGCCCTTTGTTTTTTTTCCTTATACATATTATATAGTAAACAATTTTTACCATGCACAACTACTCCTACATTTCTCAACAGATTTTAGCCAAACTTTCACAGAAGCTTTGTTATCAAGTGCCCTGACACACATAATCTGGGTTTTGTGATTAGATAATATTTGACCTAATTATGGCCCTTTGTTTTTTTCCGTATACAGATTATATAGTGAAAAATTCTTCTGTGCGGAACTCCTACATTTCTCAACGGATTTTGTTTAAACTTTCACAGTAGCTTTGTCATCCAGTGCCCTTGCGCATATTGTCGGAGTTTTGTGATTAAATATTTTTTTATTTAATTATGGCCCTTTGTTTTTTTTCCTTATACAGAATATAATTATAGTGAACACTTCCTCTGTGGCAATTCCTCCTACATTATTCATGTTTTACATTGCACATAGTTACATTGTTTGTTGCTTGTATTGTATTTCAAATACAACATATTTATCTACAATGGTGATAATTGAAAACCTGGTTTCATGGCATTGCCATGTTTCTTGTTTTTGTATATTGTATATCATACCTTATTCTGTTTTATTTTCGGAATTCAAGGGCCTCGTGGCTCAGTGGTTATTTATTTGTTGCCTTCAAACGTCTTGTCCCTCACCTCCTTTGGCTCGAATCCTGCAAGGGACTTGAAGTTCGTTCATTAAAGAACGTCGATGGTTCTACTCCGTTGTCAGTTTGTCCCTAACATTCGTCATATGACCTTTACTTGGTTGGTGCGACGTAGAAGCCAACCAAACAAATTCAGGAAATATTCAAGGAGTCGCATTAACAAATATTTCGAAGTATAATATTTATTCAGCGATAATAAAGATAAGATCATCTTGTCACTCCATATTCAATTTCTTTACTTATTTTGGGAAATTCAAACTTAAAAAATTATAATAGTCCGTACGTTTTCTTATTTTATAAACGATATCAAATACGAAACAGATATTAAAAATGGTCAATCTGAAAAAAAATTATGCATTAAACATGTTAAATATCTATTTTTAAAAAAACGAACAATTACTTAGATATAAATATTATTTATATATTTTCTTCTTTCCAGGCGACAGAATTCTTTAAAGTGAGTGACATATTCAATGAAATAACATGCAAGTTATCTTACTATGCTAGAGATATCACATTTATATCAACTGTATTGACTCATACAATCATCAGTTTTGAGAGGTAAGGGCACTTTTTTGCTCTCAAATAAGTTGTTCACTTGAGAGACCTTTATAAATGCAAAGAATTTTAAAACTACGTGTTTCCATGTTAAATCACACTGGCCATAGCTTTCGCAGAAACGGCGGATCCACAGCTGAAGTCAGGGGTATCCGTCAAAGTGGAAGCGGTTCTTTGTTGTAATTGGTAAGTGTAATAACAAGTAATCTAATGTAATCAAGTAAAATTCGATTACAGAATACGTTATAAGGGATCGATTTGTAATAAAATTTGTAATAAAATGTTCCAATTTTAACCAAAAAATGACAAAAGTGACGTCTCTACGAAAGTGTTTTCATAAAATTGGCAAAGAAGTTCAGTTTGTAAGTGTACGGGCTGAAGAAAACATGTGGGCTCAAGTTTCACTAGGTGTTTTCCTATCACTTGGTATTAAAATTATCGATGACAACAAGAGTTGAACTAAAAGCCATATACATCCATCGCTACTGTAACAAATCCTCCGTGAATTATGACAACACTGTCATGAATCAAGGTGAAACAGTAAGTTTGAATGAGTTTGTCAAAAGGCGGATAAAGTAGTTTTAGCAAAATGAAAAAATTTCGCCGGTCCAGGGAATATCCTTAACAAGAAAAGAAAATGAATTTTGATCTGCTATCATATAAATAGGCAAATAATCATAATCTTGTTATCGAGCCGTAGAAACTTTGTCATTGGCTGTGTCATAACAGTTCTCTATTTTCATAGCAGTTTCATATGTAAGCTCTGCGATAAGTGAATCAAAGAAAAATCAGCTGTACAATGTAACCCTTAATCTTTCAAAAAAAAATGTCAAAAACCGTGTGATATATCATTGAACTTGAAAAACGTTTCAAAAACTTTATAAGACCGGTCTTTCGTTATTCTTATAATTATATCTCAAGAAACTTCTTTTTTATTATTTAACACACATGGATAATGTAAAATTTTCGTAATAAAATAGTCAGTTGCTACAATTAATGTGTTTTAGATATAATACCATGCATACGCCACACGCTTAATTGTAAATTTACAAATTTAGTTATTATAGTATAATTGATATTTGTAAATGCAAACAAATATTCTAATGATTACAGAAAGCTCAATATTGATACAAAAATTTTAAAATAAACATTTAGAAAGTTAGGTAAAGCTTTACATATTATAACTATCTGGAATACAGGTTGGTGATTTCATATGGAAGTCACATCCTGTGTCTAAGCATCAAGGCAAAAAAACATATTGCTTTTAATGAAACTGATTTAAATTTTGTAAGGAAGAGATTTATGATAGGGCTGGCATGAACGTGTTTCAATCAGTGGAACTTGTATTAAACGATTTATCTGAGTATAATCATTGACGATTTATTTCAAATCGCTTTAAAACGATTTTGTTTCAGCTGCCAATTTTACAAGAGAGATTTCAAATATTTTCCCCTAAATTATGGTAATCAGTTTGAAGATTTTAGCCACTTTATGTTCAAAAGGAATTGTGTATTGAAAATATAATAAAATTCTATTTCATTTCAGAAAATAAACTGATATATATATACATGTATATCATATTAATGTCTAACACACATATGCACATATTATTAACGTGATAATCATACGCATTTTTCATGGAATGACATGTTGAAGATTCCATGTCACCTATGAACAGATTTGCAAGCTCATTCATAACTTTCCCTTTTAAGGTTCTATGCTATATGCCATCCTATGGAGGTGAAGTATCGATGTACAAGACGTAGAGCGAGAAAACTTGTACTTATGACCTGGCTGCTGTCGTTGTGTCTGGCTATACCAACCCCTTTTATGATGGTAAGCTACATCTATATAAAAACGTATTCATAGGATACAAATGAATTGCTTATATCTTAAAACTTCATAAAACATTTTAGCTCTGTATATTCAAACATCATTCATCATTTTACAGCTTAGGTCAGCAATGAATTGATGTTTAAAGGAAAGAAAACTGAAACAAATTAACGTTTATTCTAACACTTCTTACATAATAACATTTTGTATGAAATTTTATTTGGGATTTAAAGCTTATTATTCGAAAGTATTTCCTTCTTTAAACAAAAAAATAACATGATGGCAGGAAAATGATAAAAGTATATTGCTACAGTCTTATTCGATGTCTTTAATAATTATTTATTTAATATTTATTTTTAGAAACACTACTTTGATGAGAGAAGACTGACAATAGAATGTTTGCCGCAATCTAAATCGTTGTCTTTGGTGATTGCCTATTTCATATATATGCTCGGTATATTGTTTGTGATTCCATGCCTTGTCATGATGGTGACATATTCTAAGAGTTCCTCGGTGCTCTGGAAAAGCACAAAAGTTGCGAAGAACTTAGACGAGACACAAGGGTATATATAGATTTTTTTTATTATAAGGCCAATTTAATCATAGTGTCGGCGTGGCCAAGTGGTTAACGCGTCGTACTAGTGATCTAATGATTGCTGACCGCGCGGGTTCAAAACCCGTCAGGGGCAAGCCGTTGTTTCCTTGAGCAAGAGACTTTCATTGCATAATACTGGTTGGTTCCAGGAACGGATTCGGGAGTGTTTCAATAAGCTTATATCGTCCGACAAAATCGGACTAAAATATATTTGTATAAACTAATCTAATCATTTCGCCAAGTTGTTAAGTGCATATATGTGCAACTTTAAATGTTCATATGTAGGTAAACCATTCTTATTCATATAGTTTCAAGGGATTGTTTTCGTAATATCGATAGGCAACCAGCCCTTTGGGTCAGTATATGTTTTAAAAAATGTAATACTATTATTATAGATATATATATATTATTTGGCTACAAATACTCTGTCTTTACGATTGACGGTCAGTAAAAAAGAATATAGACCTAGTGATACTGATAAAATTAACTGCGTCATAAAGCGCTTAATTCAACGGACAACTTTAAAATTTACAAAATGGAAAATTTCAATAAGAACTGCGCAAGGAGTTGTACATCAGCAGAAAAGAAACATTTATAAACGAATACAATCACACGGACACATGCCGTTGATGGACAAAATGCGTGACTCAGGGTGTTACTTCAATGATGGCACCGGTAATTTCATTACCTAAACATAATGACTGTCAAAATGCTGAATGACATCACATTCACTCACAAGCATTATAAAAACCGGTTTCTTAATGAACAAAAAATTACACAAAAAACACATATTGAAAAGCGGACTTATCGAGACATATTCTTTTATGCAATTAAAGGGCCAATTTCCTATCAAGCATTTACATCTACAAATTTGATAAATTCCTCGCCCTGCGGGATTAGGATTTAAATCCGTCCTCGTGCTCCTGAAGATGTTAAATCACGAAAAAATAGCATCAATCCTCTTATATTTCTCTCGAAACGCTACAATTTTCTCCTGAAACGTTCAAAATATATTTGATAGTTTCCATTCAATTCAAAATAAACTATGAGAAATGTGATGATTATAGTTTGATTTTTTTCTACAAAGTAAACGTGTATAATTATTTTTTTTGTAAAATAAACGTGTATTTTATTTTGTAACTTTATTTTCAGAATAACTGATACAAGGAAGGGTCATAAAGTTTCAAACAGTATCACCCAACGCAAACGAGTAAGTGTTTAAGGAAAAAAACGAACAATTATTCATTGCATTTTCACGTATTCCTATGAATAAAATATATAGATATATATTCAATCTGTTTTCGATGACGAAAGCATAAAGTCTTCTTCCTTTTTATAAAGGATAAGGAACCCTATGATGCAGACAAGCAGTTAGTTTGTTAGTAATCACGACGTCGTAAATTTTCAATACTGATTAATATCAAATGTCTGTTTACCTTTTTCTGATTTTCGTTCAAATATACTTACAAACACTTTGCAAAGGCAGTTATCCTTATGTATGTTCTTCTCGACCTCCCAGTTCTATATTTGATAATTCAAAAACATTTTTACCATGCGTTTTATCTCGAATTATTGCCCTTGACAATAAACATGACAAAAAAGCATTAATGGATCATATATCTTCATATTTCGTATAGTTTATATTTTTGTGCATTTTGTAATGATATACATGTATATATTAACGTACAGTTTCCACCCTGAGTTCGAAACATATATAACGTTTATGTTTATCAAAATGTGTATAGTCAGGTATATTTAACTTTTTCAGGTTGTAGCCCTTTTGGTTGCTGCTGTCATATTATTCATAATAAGCTGGGCTCCTCATCTCTTATTCCAGCTTCTAGAAGTAACAGGTCATATACATGTTCTAATTGATATGAATAATGTAAAAACTCTTATAGTCATTGGTGCAGGCTTCACGTATTTAGGAAGTGCTATAAATCCATACCTCTTTATGGCAATGTCGTCGTGAGTATCATGGTACTATTTTTAGAAATATTTGTAGAATGTTTTTGTAAATGCTCTTATTCAATTCTGGTTTTTGTTTACTTTCCAATTAAATGCAATCATATAGGTTTGAATACAGTTTGTTTTAAGATTACTGTTGCCTTCATCTGGCTCAGCATTAACATGTACATAATGTCATTATCTGTACTGGAGTATATAATGCATTTTTTATTTCTAGATATTTATTATGTTTATGTTCATATAGAGCAGAGTACTTTATGTTAAAATATCTAAAAATTAAAAAAAAGTATATTTTACAGAAAAAAAATATCCATTATTGGGATTCATATTTCTGATGTAAAATGTATAGCAAACTTTGTCATTTATAAATTTTTATGAGAGTTGACACAGTCGCAATGGTATTTGTGTTCCGTATCGCAGACATAAAATAACGTTGTATTTCATTATATCTCTAGTAACAGCTTACAAGTGATATCTGGTTTATTTTTAGACAATTCTGTGAACAATCCGCGTGCAGAAATTCTTGCCTCGGAAGAGGTTACCGATCATCTGACAGATCTAAAGATATTGAAAGTGACAAATCTACACGAGAGGCGTCGTCGTCGGTAACACGTGCACAGACACAGGAATCTCGTATTCGACGCGTTCTTTAAGCGTCTTCAAGTAAAATTGAACGTAATGCCTTACATGTTCCTGGTTTATCTCAAAAATGCACATTTTGGATGAATTGCCGTCTCGTTTATTTTGTTTAATTCTTGTTTGTTATATGTTTGAAATATTTTTCAAAGAGCTAAAACAACGTTTAGTTAAATGTGATAAGGGATTGATAGAATGCTGATATTGTATTTCTTTTTGAACAAAGACACTATTGTTAACTTGTTATGCGCATTCGTTTGACAGTGTGAGGAATAAACTGGCATTAGATATTTTAATATATATGTTGTTAAATCCATTGGATAAAATTACGTTCAATGAATGAAATCAAATATTTGCATTGATCGAGTGTTTATCATATTAAAAACCCAAACTGTGATTAATGATGGCGTTTTATTCTTTGACAAAACATGGTAACATCACATGAAATAAACCCGCCTTGTCAGTGTTTGCTTTATTACCCGAGTTACTTAATATATATGATCATGCGGGGAGCAACTCGGATTCGAAAAAAGAACTTTAAAATTTTGGCTTAAGTTTTTAAATTTCCCCTTTTTCCTAAATTTTAGAAATTAGTATTACTTTGCTAAAAACAAATAACTGGGTAAAGGTAAGAAAATTTTTTTAATAGTGTTATTTTAGGGAAATTTCCAAGTCGGGGAAAAAATAAATGATTTAATGAAAAACCACAGGGCCCCTTTGGGGGACCAATAAGTCCCCTGAAACATATTATAAATTTAATTAAAACCCAAATAGAAATTATTATTAAAAACTTTTACATATATAAAAATTTTCGTAGAAATAAATGGGCCCCCTAAAAAAAAATACAAAACAATAAAAATTTACATATATTGAGAAAAATTTTCACTTAAAAATTTGAAATTCTTGGCATATTGGGAAAAAAATATTTCCTTAAAGTAAATGAAAAAAAGGCACTTAAAAATTATTTCTAAATTTTGATAAATTATTATTGCATTAATTTAAAACATTTTGAAGAGCTTTTTAGTTCGCGGACAGCATTTACATTCAGAAGATTAAGAAAGAAAAATTTAATTAATAAGCCTTTTAAATTTCTAATCGGATCGATCTGAGTTCCCGCCACACATGATTGCATGTACGCGTTCACCGGCTACTAGCATTTACTCACAATTCACTTTAAGTATTTGAAGGGCTTGATGTAAAGCAAGTATACATGAACAGTTAAAAACGTTATATGGTATACATAGTCTTGTTATAAATAAACGTTAAAGTGTTTACAATAAATACCTTGTATCAGATCAAAGTTGAAAACAGACGACGGGACAAGAAATGATGATTTCATTTTAAATGATTTACTCACTTAACAACGTTTGAAAGTAGAAAAAATCTCGATTAAAAAAATTTTTTGTGACCAAAAATTTCTAAAATTAAAAAGAAAAGTTACAAACGCGAAAATAAAAACAAGAACGATGAGTATTTTTTTAAATTTTTTTTTAAGCTTTTTAAAATTAAAATTTCATTAAAGGAAATAAAAAACCGCTCCAAAAAGGGAAATTTAAGGTTTACTTTTTTTTCGGGTTATTAAAAGCAAAGCCAAAATAAATAAAAAGTAATTTTTTAAAAAATTTAAAAAAAAAACAAAAAAAAAATTAAAATAATTTTTTCACGACAGTACCCTATGACTTTTTTTTGCAACGGATGCATGGGAAATAAACCCCTTAAATAAAAACCGGGGAAATTTGTATTTTATCCTCACACTTTTGAAGCTCTTAGCCACTGATATTTAGGTCCAGCAAAAGGATACCTTGTCCGTGGTAACATATCTGTACCTTTGACATAAAAAAATAATGTTTGTAAGAACCAAATATTTCAACACCTCTGAGGAATCGATTGATTGATTTAAGAATGGTCATAAAATATCAAAAACAAGATCTGCTATGAACACGACCCAGCAAATCACGGACGGGGTGATTACTTTAACAACACATAATAGGAAATAATAAAAACTCACATGGAAATTAAAGAATATACGATTAACCAATAAGCCTCGAAGGGGACTTGATGGTCGAGGAAGGAGGGGCGCAATATAAAAAAAACTAGGGGCAATTGAAATATACTTACCGTAGACTTACCGAGAATACAACAGGAAGGGAAACAAAAATGCCAATATAATAGTATGAAACAACAAACAAGACATACATCTGAGAAACACAGAGGAGTGCCGCCTTAGAACGGTCAGCAGTATAAGCACGTCTGGGGAATTTAAACATGTTATGGGTGCACCGAACCTCACTCTTAGGTCCGCCATGTTCCTTTTAAACGAGACAATGTAAATAAAATGAATCATCGCCAAATGAAATTCTAACTGGTGTAATGGTTGCATATGAAAGTGAACCCAGTTAACCCAACAGAATGTACTGAAGGCAGACAGAGCACCAAGAGAATCACATACAAGGGTCCAACGAAGCAAGACAGAAGACGAAAATTAAATCAATTCAGTCCCGAAGTCCCGAAGGGTTTCAAGGGTTGTCCATTATAGAGTCTTCCACTTAGTCCGTCAGATGTAATCAAAAGAAAAGGAAACCGTAGTGTCCAACTTTAAAATTGTTGAACAGTAATCATGTCTTAAAATAATAGGGTCATAAGCTCTTTTAATAAAACGTTTAATAATTTTAGTAAATTAATACAGTAGAAAAAATACCATGACCTTAGATCTTATGAAGTTTGTAAATTACATCCCTATAAATCAGGCTTGCTTATAATCCTAGTCGCAGAAATGATTTCAAATCTCTATTGAATTTTGAAATTAAATCGAAATTACGATTGTAAAATTTAGTTAAAGAAATCATTCGTTATTCAGTTAGTACAGAAATATTTAACAAGATATACATTTTAAATGAGCATTTATGATACATTGACATGCAGACCAGTCATATAAATCAAGTCTGCATGGCGGAAACTATATGGAAACTATAAGCAATTTAATTTTGAAGTATTCATAGGCAGGATGATAAAGATTTCTAATATTTACCGAACCAAGAGCTTGATTTATCATTCTGTTGTGAGTATATGGTTGCTTCCATAAATTCGAAAACAATAACAGGTTTAAGTTTTTGTACTGACGTCATACAAAACTATCTAAACGATATGATATTAACTAAAGAATATTCAATTATTTCCATTTATTATAAAAATGACCCCGTCTACCCTATCGTCCGTCTGCTGTTATCAATAAACATGTACAATGTAAACAGAAATTGTCACATTAAGTCGTTATTGAAGTTATTACTTTACACAAGTTTGAGATAACGCTTATCGTTGTAATGCACAGCATAGCCTAGATGAAGTCCTATCAATAACTGATAACTGTATTCATCTGTACAAATATGTCAGTTATGAAGGAAGATCACAAATGTAATGGAAACTAATTCGATTTAAGCTATACTATTTTAAAAGTAAGTGAGACTTATTACGATTTTCTTTTTTTATTCTTTAAATATTTTTTACAATGGTGAATAATTACAAATTAAAATGAATAAATCAAATACGTTCACAGACGAGCTGTTTGTTGGATAAGACCATGGTTTGAAATTATTTTAAATTATTTAAAAACACTTAATCAAAGAGTAGCTGTAAGTTTGATTACATTACATAAAAAATATCAAAGATACTTAATAAAAAAGTTATTAATTTTAAATATTTTAAGAAATGAAACATGTACTGGATTCCGGCCACATACCGGACAAAAACTGGACAAACATATTTTAGTGCGGCTAATAAACAAAACATAAAAGAAATGTGAATCGTTTGGGGGATAAAGTTTGGTTTACGATCTCCATTTTCGACATTTTTCATTTCCTTTCTTTATCTAAAGGAAGCGATAAATGGGGCCCGAAAAGGTCTCAATGAGTTATACTTTTCGTACCAGGACGACACCTACCGGACAAAATCATTTTCAATAAATAAATATAAATAAATATTAGTGGTGATTAATTGAATATATATAATTTTTTAATTTTCAAAACATACATGTGCATCTTTTGAATTGGTGTTCTCCTAATATTGGCATATCCTTTGTTTGTATCTATAGAATAGCACATAGAATGAGGCCCGTCAATAAGAAAGAAAATTTGTTCTTTTATGAAAATAAACGACGCTAACAAGATAAATACCTCATGCGACCTCATTTTAAACAAAATATTTGGGTTTCATTTTTTTGGTGTAAATTATCACCGGTCATCATAATTTAACACTGTTAACACTATTTTATGACATTATCATATAAACAATTACCCAAAAGAGTATTAAAATTTTCATTTTACAATACTTTTCAATAAAGCAAGATTTTGTTACTTTTTAGACTTTGGGAGAGTTACGAAATCAAAAGCTTTTACAAAATTATGATCGTGAACATTTTTCGTCAAATAAGATTAATATTTGATTATGTTCCTTATTTAAAGTTTCGGATATTTCGTCTGTAAATTATTTACACCCTACGTGGTCCTAAAAAACCAATGCATACGCACACTGTACTGAAATCCCCAAGTGTATCTTGCAAAAAGGGAAGTATAAAATATAGCTAACGTGATGTAGTATGATTGACATTAACTAATCACGGCAGATGAAAAGACTTGAAAATTACCTTTCGATGTTTTGAATACTATACAAACATCTGTTTAGATTACCCATGTTACAAAGACATTTAAAACAAAAAACTATCAAACATAAGAAAGGAAAACATATCTGGTACTTGGTTCTATCAGGTAAAAGTTTGGAATCCAGTATGATACATAAATAAATACGTTTTCAGTAAATCTTATCTAGTTTTTTTCAAAATGAAGTATTATCAAAAACACGACTTTATTCATTTCGTGTGTCAATAGATAACAAAATTGATTATATCGCAAAATTTTCTTCCCGGGTCGTCATGCTATGGGAGGTAGGTGATAAAAGCATACCTTTATCACTACCATCCATGGACGGTATAAATCAAACTGATACAACACTTTTGTTTTGAGAGGTTTTGTGACCTTGAAATTTTCATATGATCTTTTTTAGTTCCTTCATCAAAAAAGATGGTCAGATACCAATATTTGTTACATTTACACTTTTTTGAGGGAGCTTTGTCGATTAAATGATATGTTGCATTGATGTTTAAAATTTAAAACTGTTATCTTTCAGCATACGCAGTGTTTATTGAATGATCAAGCTGATAACAGTATCTCACTTTAAGCTGACTTAACATATCAAACATGATAATATAGGATTCATTGATCCAGGAAGTTACCTGTCGATATATCAAATATCTTTCAGCTCTCATCAATTTTTATTTCAATCGTTTGCTTTGTAAGTTTTGTGGAGAGTGTATATATATACAGTTGAGTATAATATATTATGAGCCGCGTCATGACAAAACCAACATAGTGGGTTTGCGACCAGCATGGATCCAGACCAGCCTGTGCATCCACGCAGGCTGATCAGGATCCATGCTGTTCGCTTACCAACTCTATTACAAGTGGAGAAACTGACAGCGAATAGTATGGATCCTGATCAGACTGCGCGGATGCGCAGGCTGGTCTGGATCCATGCTGGTCGCAAACGCATTATGTTGATTTTGTTATGGCGCGGCTCATATATAGTTTTTCCAGTAACATACAGTTTTCAGATATAATAAGTCTAGCAACATGGTTATCAGCGTTAATGAATTAAAATGCCGGCATAGAATCCTGGTTATACTTGTTTTAGTAATAGGTATGTATGACTTTTATATTGTATTTTGATTATTAATTACTAGTAATAACAATCCACTTTTAACTGTTGCTATCTTTCGGGTTGTTCTTTTTTTTTTCTTGGTTTATTTTCTCGAATAATATAGCATTTGTAGCAAGCATTCTACCTTTTGACACAGTTCTGACAATCAAAGAATGGATTAATAAAAAATAATCGAGGTGCAAGATATGTTGAAAAACAAATACTGTTACCCATTTACATCCTGGAGTTTTTTTTCACAAAATGATGCTATGCTTAATCTATATTTACTATAGATTTGAAATTATGTTGCGATTTCTTTCAACTTTAGGCTATGCAAATGCTGGATCGCCTTATATAGCTGAATCTATCCCCGACAGCTCATATTCATCTCAATATGAGAATTTCAGTAAGTACTGTAATCTTGTATCAATATAACTTGTGTAGTTTGTCCTAGTAGTACTGAAGTTTAATATTTCATCTGCATACCGGCATTCACTCATGAACATATAAAAATAGTAATTTCTTATCTTAAAACACGGCAGACACAAAATATTTTTCAGAATAAGTATAACACATGTCTTTATCTATGTTTATACTAAAGCAGATCATCCGCCCGTTAAAACAAAATAAAAATGGGAAAAAAATTTCGCTCTAAAGTACATGTATATATAAGTATAGTAAACAACACAAATGTTTGTTTTTAAAGGATGAAAAATAAATAAACCTACAAATAATATGTTATCAGTATTTCAAAAACAAAAGATATTACGCTCTAAAACAATTGGAAATAAAAATGCTATGTTAACAATAATTTTCTGATTTATTTCTTTACATTAATAACATACATTCACCTAATATGTTCATGGCTTGTTGCAAAAGTGATGATTATACTTTTATAAAAGCAAGCAAAGTGATTCTTAATATCTATTTAGTGCACAGTGTAGGTTGAAAGAATGACACGTTTAAGACATGTATACAATTTAAATATATGTACATGTAAATTATGTGACCCCAACCCCTACCCCAACACTTGCGTTTAGCCTTTTGTACACCAGGGTAATGCTATTGAAATGTTCTTCTGCCAAAAAACTAAGATCTTACACTTTTGTTGAAATCCACATGTTAATGCTTCTTGTAAAATATCTTTACTTTAAGGTATAAAGACATACCCTTGACCTGAGGAAACCCCTTATCTACACAAAGTTTCAGTACTTTTAATATTTCTGCTAAATAGTTTTGATTCCATCCTAGAGTCCTAAAAAAAACATATCGGACACGAAATTTATACATAATGACTAATTGTTAAAAAGAAGCCCAATTCTGCCCTTTGTACATTGTCTCATTTTGCTTTTAATATATCTGCTATGTAGTTTCAATTTCCTTATACGGTTGAAAAGATACAGAGCGGTGACACCAATCCACTAACGGATTTCCAGGTGCAATACACAATGTGGTTATACACTTGATTTTTCGGTTACAGTACACGCAGATTTTTCACCGATTCAGGTATGTTTTTATGAATGACTTTGCTGTAATTCAACCGATTTTGATCAGATAAGGCAGAGTACCCGTAATCATATTTGGAAAGCCCCTGAATGCTTTTTAAGAACATTCGAGTACAGTTTTGTTTTCATAGCCGGGGTCGAGGAGGACGTTACACACTCATTTATCACACCAAGCGATTTTCAGCAAGTGGTCTGTTCTTTATCGCTGTTTCAAAGAAAAATAAAAAGTTAAATCTTTCATTTTTACTAGTACATGTATGTTTAATTTGTCTATTGAATGCAGTGTTTCAGCATATTTTCATAAATTTATGTGTTGAAATGGTACGGAACACACTGGTTTTTTAAAAAGATACGGTACACACAACTTTTAAGTCTAATTGAAATAAATTTGCAAAACAATATATGAAAATATGCTTTGACTTATAATGTGAGTGTCTTTTTTTCGACATTTACATATTTTTTTTATCTTACGTGAACCTTTTGGGCCCGTTTTGTAAGGTATCATTATAGTTACAGCTTGATGTCAACAAGATTATTTTTTAAAAAAAATTAATAGAATGTCGTGTCGCGCACAATTCGATTATAAAATGTTTTGCAATTTTTATTTTCATTTGGTTAGCATGTTAATGTATTACAATGTTCTTCTGTTTTTAAAATCATGTGGGAATCAAGCTGTAAGTATGATAATTCCGACACAACGGGCCGAAGGGTTTACGTAGGATTAAATGAAATATGTAAATTTGAGAAAAAAACATCATAAGTTAAAGCAAATTTTCATATATTTTTGTCAGATTTATTTCAAAAAGACAAAACATTTGTGTGTATCGTATCCTTTAAAATAGCGGTGTGTTCAGTACCATTTCAACATAACTTTATGAAATATGCTATTCGTAAAACATCACTGCATTCACTAGATACATTGGCCATTGTTACTTTCACTTTCAATGAATGTTCTCAAAAACCATTCAGGGGTTTTCAAAATTTTGATTTACCTTGATAAGCTGATATAATTACGGGTACTCTGTGCCATATCTGATCAAAATCGGATGAGTAACAGCAAAGTTATTCATAAAAAACATACCTGAATCGGTGAAAAATCTGCGTGTACCGCATAGTATGGCCACATTGTTACATTACACCCGAGTTTTTTTCGGGTGTAAAAGAATGAAATAATACCGACTCCCTACTTAACTATTTATTGTCATTACATTATATATGTTGTTTCTGTTTATGCAACCAATGAAACACAATAATATTTTGCATTCTTTTTTTTCATGACTGTTAAAAGATTGATCGACTTCATTCTAATGTCTTACAGATGGAACTGTTTGTAAACTTCACATAAAGGATTCTGATGGAAATGACCACATCAGAGTTAAACCGGACAGTGACGATACACGCATTTATTTCAGTTTTGAACCAGAGAATGGTACAAATGATGTCTGGATCAATATAATAACAAAACAAGATTTAGACAGGGAAACCTTAGTAAGCAATGCAATCTGTTTATATATATTTCACTTATGATTGATATAGCAAGTACTAACAAATATATTGCTGACTGGTTTGTTTTTCTATTTATTCATTTATTCATTTATTTATTTAATTATTTAATTATTTATTTATTTATTTATTTATTTATTTATTTTACATGATATTTGTTTGTTTGTTTTAGTTTTTGCATTTGCGGAAAACTACTGTTGTCATATTCACACATTATTACTGGCGGCAGTGATGACAGATCACTGCAGTGATGGCAGATAGCTGAAATTTACCGCTCGGTACAGGTAGGTTATAAATTTGGTTGGTATAATTATATTACACAAATACGGCCCATTTCATTGCTATGAAACTATTGTCCATTGAATGGAGATAGTATAAGGTAATTTTGGACTCGTTTTTTCCTGTTTTTATACTATTTTGAGCAGATTAAAAATGACAGCTTCGGAAAAATCCTTGAAAATGTCTGTTTGTTGTTCAAAATATCTCAAGTTTTAACTAAATGGCAGAATTACGTGTTGTTAATATAGACGTCACGCAAGCCAAATATCTACCCCGTGAGTCTGTTCTTGAAAGTTTTACAGACGTTTAATCTGGTCCGCTCGAAGAAAGAAATGCTGCCGTTGTAGGCAGAAACTTATTTTAAATGCTGCCGTCGATGGCAGAAATACCATGAAAGTGGCTAACATTCTGACAGAAAATCAAGGTCAATCTTTTATCAATTCCTCTATTCTTTGCATCCTTTTAGTCGGAAATGAGATGTTATGTCTTGAAAAAGGAGTGAATTATGCGCTGCTAAACTTAAGATACATATGGTATTGTATGCATGTAACTGACAGACATAACAGATCAAGCACACATGCATGCATGAATATAGAAAAATGAATTTCTTCATGTTAATTGCTCTATTTATAGTGCACTTTGGTGGTACTGAATCATCACATTTTGTATTGTAACTGTGTGTTGCTAAAAAGCTTTTTCGCTGCACATACCGCATTAATAACTTTTCTATCTTGAGAAAATATTAGAAATGCTAGTTTAACGTCACAATTCCGACTTAAAGGACGCAAAGAATAGAGGAATTGATAAAAGATTGACCTTGATTTTCTGTCAGAATGTTAGCAACTTTCATGGTTTTTCTGCCATTAAAATAAGTATCTGCCTACAACGGCAGCATTTTTTCTTCGACCGGACCAGATTGAATGTATGTAAAACTTTCAAGAAAAGACTCAAGGGGTAGATATTTGGCTTGCGTGACGCCAATTGATGAACGTCTATATTAATAACACGAAATTCTGCCATTTAGTTAAAACTTGAGATATTTTGAACAACAACCAGACATTTTCACGGATTTTCCGAAGCTGTCACTTTTAATCTGCTCAAAATAGTATAAAAAACAGGAAAAAACGAGTCCAAAATTACCTAATACTATCTCCAGTCAATGGACAATAGTTTCATAGCAATGAAATGGGCCGTATTTGTGTAATATGATAATACCAACCAAATTTATAACCTACCTGTACCGAGCGGTACATTTCAGCTATCTGCCATCACTGCAGTGATCTGCCATCACTGGAGGCGCCAATTATACGGTGCGATATTGTACTGAAAGAAGCAGTAGTTGAAATTTGACCCGGACACTCATTCTTAAGTAAACAGCGTTCTCTCGGATCTTTATTCACTATCTCGACATTAGCTCATTTAACATACCCAAAACATATATTTCCGGTTCTTTAACTTTACTAGCTCGGCAAATGTTTTGAGAATCCATAAAACAAAACCAGAGGCTGATATGTGCATTATTGTACTAAATAATATCGACTAAACAATAAAAAACGTCACTTCCATATGGTAACTATGTTAGCATTCTTGCATAATAGTGAATCTCTCTTTGTTAAGAGTGTTTATCTATAATGTCCTAGCGGCCCAGCGCCCAGTCTTTTTTTATTTGATTAAGTATCAATTGCATGCATATTGATGCATAACGTTTAAATAATTTCATATATTACAATTGATTTCCAGTCATAAAAAAATCCAAGTAAGCTATTTACAAATTATATCAAGTAAGTGTTGGCCTGGAAGGAACTGATTTAAACTTGTAATAAATAGATATCATATTTGAGAATTGTCATATGGCAATCTTTTACTGGTGGCGAAAGACTTCATTTCCTCCTCAGTGCAAAATTTCAGACCGGGCGGGTACTTAAGTTGAACAACCGAAGCTAACTGGATAACATCACTACTTGATAGAAATTTAAGTCCAACAGTTGCGAGTAGTAAACGACCCTATACCTCTGTTTAATGAAGACAAAGTTTTTAAAGAAAGTATTAAAGCAAATACGGCTCCTTGAGATCTTTAGTTCGTTCAGCACGACATTATTGTTGTGTATACATGTTATGTGGTATTTTAGTTTCTTCTATTTGGCCTTTTTAACTTGGTGGTTCCAGTATTCCAACTTGAATACTGTCTAATCACCCTTAGGACATGTTGCCTGCTTTTTAAATTGTCTTTTGACGTCTTATCTGTGAAATGCAGGCTTCATAACCTCAGATCCCCTTTCAAAATTCCATTTTATTTAGTTCCACCAATTGTTTTCTCGTTTGGGGTACACGCATTTTTTTACTTGGGTCGACCATATGCTGCTTTTCATGGAATGGCACTTACGTGTCACATTTAAGGTTCCATGATAACCGTCATATGAATACATCTGCGGATGTTTAAAGAATTCCAAATTGTACCAGTTCGTGTTGAAATCTGCTAAAGCCGGTGCTAGGGGCTTGGACGGTGACTTGCACTTTCCAGTACCGTCCATGAACAGGCTCAATCAAACCGAGCTTGCAACATTTTCAATTTTGCCGTGTTGGGCTTTCCTTAAGGATTTTGTTTTTCTCTTTTTCATGGAAAGATTAAACCTTAAAGATCCTGTAACTCATTTTTTTAAGGTTTTTAGCTCAAATGAAGATTTATCAATATTGTAAGATCCAAAAAGCATTATTTGTAAATATTACCAAATTTACATTTCAATTAAATAAAGGGAGGTAATTAGAAATTTAGTTTCTATAAAGTCTGAGCCAATTTTTTCAATAAGAAATAAATGCATATATTTTACTGATTACATATAATGCCTATAAACATTTGCAGTACATATTTTACATATCCTTGGATGTTTGAAAATTGTTTAAGAAAAATATTTATATACATATATAGAATTTCACTTAAGTGTGGTTATATATCCTCGTCACTCTTTCACTCAGTACGTGTACGTCGTAGAGACACAGGGCATCGGCAGATAATTTGAAGACTGGGGACGGCGAAAAAAGATCGGAACTTGTGCTGCGGACCAGCTGCCGATGTCCTGACCAAAGCCGAGGGGAATGGTCCTACAAAGTAGGCTCTTGGGTCGACGAAGATGGTGTGCTAAGGTGCGTGAGTCCTTAGCACGGTTAGACGGCTTGAATGGCAGGCCTTTTGCTGGCTTCAACAGCCCTTTCAGCGCTACCCTTTCATATTGTCTCAGGTTACTGTACATTTAAAAGGTTCTCATTGACCGCCGTTCAGTGACCTACTTTTGGCTCAAAATTCATATCTTTGGCTTATACTCTGTGAAAATTGCACAGAGGTAAATTATCACCACTTTGTGCTTAAAAATTAACTCTTTAATGGCATGACTGATGACATGTCCGGGGTCCGAACGCGACGGCGGAAGCTGCATTCTAGGCCCTTACTGGCGGATGGACCCTCATTAAGCATACATACATGGTTACATCCCAGGATCTTTAATGTCAACATGTTTTACAAAGACACTTTTCTTTTTCTGCTTTCAGGGAGGTACGATAAACATAAAACTCATAATTACTGATGATCAACACAATGAGGTAAATGTTTTCGTGGTTAATATGCATAATAAAATGTCTAAACAAGACCAAGAACTTCATCGTCTGAAGAAATTGGTTTTGCATGATCATTTCTGTTTATTGTTACAAATAACACGTATCGAATAACCTTCGGAAATAGTTGTATCCGAAACGGTTACAAACCTTTGATCTGACAGTATATATTATCACCCCTCAATTTTTGTGTAATGTTAATTTCCCATAGGCCACTAGCAGTTATTTATACTTTTAATGTAAGTGTACCAATTGGGACTAAGAAATTTGTACTGTAACAGGGTAACAGTATTTTATACAGTGTAAAATCTGGTCACATGGTCTATTTTCTAAAGAAAAGAAAGTAAAATCATCACAGTAAGTATTCGGGGTAATAGATAAATAACACATGGGTTTGTGAGTAACAGTAAAACTATCATCCATTGTAAAAATACTGTTACCCGAGGCGAACAGTATTTTCCTCGGGATGATATTTTTACTGTTACCCACAAACCCATGTGTTATGTATAAACTGCTACTTATGACTTTTGTTACACATGTTTGAGATAATTTTCACATGTGACAGTCATTTTAATATTAATTTGATTATTCGTTTAATTGATATTCGATGAGAATTATATATTCGATAAAAATTATGTGTTGATTTACTTTCAGATTAAATATGAACATTTAGTTTATATCCTTGACGTAAACGACAATGCACCAAAGTTTTACAATTTGCCTTACACATTAAAGATAGATGAGGTATTGTATTAAACATAATTTTCTATCTATCTATGTCGGTATTACTAGACTTTATTTGCATTTGAATAAGCATGCATGTTTGTACATGCACGTACTTAGATACTTATTTGAATAGACTTGTAGAGTATATATGCTGTTTGATAACCGTAATATAAAGATTATCAAATATTTTTTATATTTCCCGCCAAGTTATTTGTTATTAGTTTACGTCCGCTGATATAAGTCATTGTCGGTGGTCATGTGATGACAAAAATTTATATTCGTAGTTACCCTGCAACAACAACAACAACACGATTGTTTACGATAAGATCAAAGCTAACGATATAGACAATGGCAAAAATGGAACAGTAACTTATTCTATGAAGGTAACTATTGAAGTCATTTCAGTTTCATGTGATATATAATTTATATGTTTAATATGTGTCATTTGATAAACCTGCCATGTATATAATATATACAATCTATGAATCTTTGACTCGAAAATATGTCGCAGTATGAGCATGTTTAACAATGAAAATAGAGTATAAATAACCCACATTGCAAATATAGTTTTAATGTTTAGAAAAGATGATAAGGAGTTTTAAGCTGAGGGTAAAAAAAGCAGGATATTTAATTAGTACTACACAAGTTAGTACCACATAAGTTGCGTCTTCGCGGGGAGGGGATAAACAAAACATATCACGCGACCACAGATACAGGGTTTAATCTTTTACTAGTTTCCAAAATGAAGGGACTCTGGACTGTTCGTTCGCATTTGTTGTCAGGTGCAAAGTTGATTTGACTCCCTCCCTTTACTTTTGTAGCCAATAGGGCACCTATAATCAATATAGTTTAATTAACTGTCATAATTTTTGTATGTTATGCGTTCTAGAATCTATTTTTTAGGTTTTTTTTTCACCGGTAAAAAGCATAACATAAAAGCGGCCATATCGAATCTAAATTAGGTGTAAACACAGAACTGTATCTGTGTTTACAAGTGAAGTATGTAAATGAAACACGTCCTAATGGTTTTTTCCTTTTGCGTCTTTTTAAAGGTAATGTTCTCTGTGAAATTTATAATGCAGATATAATATCAATTAACTTGAATTAAGACATTGTACAGTACCTTGCTAACGAGGCGGTGAGAGGGGGATATCTTATGCAGGTCTGTGGCGGTTCACTTTACTTCAAATAGTGTCAGTATGAAGAAGAAATCTTAAAATGACAAGTTTTTTTTTCAGTTTATCTTTTGATGAGGACTGTAATAAATCATTACTTGAGCGCGATGAAAAGCTTATTAATTCAAATGAAATAATCTTATTAGTCCGTTTTAAAGTGTATAAAACTTTTCACTGACGCTTACAGTTAACACATTTCTTGTTTTAATTTTGAGCGAAACAAATCCAAAATGCCTGTATAACAGAAATATGTTGGGACATTTTCTTAAAGCTGAACAGCACATAAACAAAATCATTGCTAAGCGGTTAAAACCCTACTTAAAATAGCATAATATTTTGTTCTTGAACATTTTATTCTGTTAACCAACTGTGTTCATGTGTTAAATAACAGAAACATTTGAATCGAGAATCGACCATAAAATAATGGAACCGATATGACTTTACCATATATGTACTTTATGAAACTATTTCATAAGATATGGCTTTAGATATTTATACATGTACATCACAACAGCAGGTGTCAAGTGCTGTGTTGCAGCCGTAAAAAGTTGCCCCGTACTTCACTTCAGTGTTGTTACCTTTTTTTCTGGTGCTTCGGGATCATTGAGTCCAGCACTTTTAAGTGTTGAGAATTTAGAACCGCTCAAGCCGGTGCAAGGGGGGTGTGATGGATGTTGCACGTTATCATTATCTCTTATTTACAGCCTTAATCAAGCTGAGTCTGCAATGTTCATGTAATTTTGCTGTTGTTAATGCTTCCGAGGGATCACTTTTTTCAAGACATTTAAAGCCTTTGATAA
The DNA here is from genome assembly GCF_026571515.1 of Ruditapes philippinarum. NCBI lineage: Eukaryota > Metazoa > Mollusca > Bivalvia > Venerida > Veneridae > Ruditapes > Ruditapes philippinarum. The sequence goes on from NW_026852209.1 coordinate 235,373, forward strand.
CTTTACTTTAAAATCTTACCAAAATGGTTTTCTTTCCTTGAAATACATTGACAGCGTTTCCAAATGAACAGCTTATCATGTTAGAAAAGGTATTTGCTGCTCTTTTTATTCACAGCTTTTAATGTACTGAATTTAAGACACAAAAAGATTATAACTTTAAAATATCGATTGATCTATTTTTCAGCCAATAGCGCAGGTGAGATCATTTTTTCACTTTTCTCCTGAATGTTTTTTTGTTTTTTTTTTTGTTTTTTTTGCGTAAAAGTATTTAATTGATTAAAGTGACATTATGTTCATTTTTTACCGTCAAGTTGAGCTAAATTGGTAATTCATTTCAAAAGATTGACCTTTATAATGGTGATTGACCAGTTATTGGTAAAGAAAAATGTGTTGGATAAAATATGAAAAGTACCTAAATTACAAAAGGACTGCCCCTCTCTATATTCCGAACGATATTTTCAGAAATTTTAGTGGGTCTAGTGTATTATTGATTAATTTAACATAGTATATTTTAAAATTTAATACATTTGTGGCAAACTATTTAATGTTAATTTGACTTTTCCCTCTACAACAACCATTTACACTTGCATGGGCATAATGTCACTTTAACTGTTTATTTAAATCAACATAATTATTTCCGTACTTTTTAATGCAATTCTCAACATTTCTACCATTGCCGTTTATTGCTATTTTATTATATTGACATACAGTATTATAAATTATTTGTCGTTAAAGGTTATTTTTCTGTTCCCCATTTGTTCAATTGTATTACAGAGCAACATATCACCACTTGTCATTTAATATTGTGCAGTTTTGTTAACTCTCATTCTTGATTTGTATCTTATGGTATGTAAATGTGTACTACTTTCAGACTCCTGAATTGGAGGACGTGTACAAGAAAAAATTTTCAATTGACGTATCCACAGGTGATGTATCTTTAGAAGAATGTTTAGACTACGAAACTAATAGTTATTACCAATTTAATGTAATTGCAACGGTAAGTATCAGTTACATGTCATTTATAATGTCAGACATGCCTTGCTCTTCTAAACTGTTTTCTATAAAATAGTTAAATTTTGTGAACATTTATTTGCCATTTTTAATCTTAAAATCATATTGCTTATGTCTGATCTTTTGTTGAAATTACATGAATAAGTATGTTAATTAGTTTCAGAGCTTTGAACTGAGTGTGGTGCATTAACAAGAACACGATTGTGCAATTTATCGTATGATAAGATTTTAACATTTTCTTGCAAACAAATCGAAAACAGTCTGTGGCGGTATCATTTATTTTTTATTAATTTCAAGCGTGTTTAAAAAGTGAGTAAGAATTGTGTGAAATAGATAAAATATTGTGCATTTGACTTGCAGGATGGTGGGCCAAACGGAGGTAAAAGCAGTAGTGCTGAGCTTATAATCCGTGTTCAAGATGTGCAGGACATGCCTCCTTTCTTTACTGGTTTACCGTACATGATGACCGCTCATGAAAATATCAAAAATGTAAGATTCCCCCAATCAAAAAGCAAAAATACAAAACAAAACATTCAGGAGACATAAATATAACGCTTCAATTGGCACCAGATGACTGCTTCACGGATCTCTTTTACCCTGTAACCCCACTAGTTTGAAGCCCTGAACTAGATCTAGCTTTTTTGGACATATAAGCCCGGTTGATCATATAACATGTTAACTTTTAGCATTGCAATGGTAATTTATTTAGTTAAAGGTGTCCGCATTACATACATGATACATACCATAGATAATTTATAAAAACATAGAAATTTTAATTATATATAATTAATAATACCTTTCTGCAAAATGTTTTTGAACAGTTTTCCTTGTTAAATTTCTCGAAATCTATCTCCTTGGGAAATATAAAATGTTTAATTTTTAGAATGCATCACTGATTAAAGTCGCTGCTAAGGATGGTGATACCGGTGTATCTAATAGAGTGTCTTACAGTATATCAGGTATGTTTGTACCATAGTTTGGAGACCTTTCTGCTGCAAAAGTGAGTTAAATCGTATACATATACATGCACAGTGCGTTACCTGGGTGAAGGTATTAGTTACCCGCACTCCAGAGCATGCCCATTGATTGGCTGATTTTGTCTCGGGTTTCCTTATTGTATCGATAAAGAAAGGGATAGCGATAAAAATATCATATTCAAATGCTCATTCGTTGGGTTTTTTTCAGGGGTTTCATATTGTGACAACAGGGAATGTGTTTCTATTTTTGACTATGATACAAAAGAGAAAGAACATTAAAACACTCGACAACCTGATTTATACTCGGTGGGGCTATGCCTCCTGGCACAAATCAGATAGTCTCGTGTTTCGAAGTTCTTTCTATTACTTGCATTCATAAATTGATTTTGTTTCTAGAAATAAGAAGTACAGTATTGGCTTTGATAAGTAGAATAATTCGTAACATGATATCTTTATTTTCATAAAAAATATATGAAATACTCAAAAGTATGAACATTCTTTCATAACGTATTTATGCAGAAATGTGTACTTTTCATGCTTTTATACTATAGATAGCAATTGTGACAATGTCTTCAAAATAGACAGTGAGAATGGAGTTATATCGACGAATATAATACTTGACAGAGACAGTGGAAAGATACAAAAGGAATCTGGCATCTGTGTATTGACTGTAGAAGTGAGTGTCATACTGTTTTATTTCAAAATATTTTCTTGTTTATTTCGTTACCGTACATGTTCTGCTGTTTATGCATATACATGTATAGTGCTTTTCATGCTGTTTTATCAATTTTTGTAGAGGTACCTAATTTATTTATGAAATATGAACGCATGTACAGTATGAATATATACGTACATATACAAGTTATGAACATAAAATAATCATACAGTGATATATTTGAAACTGTAGAAATTCAAGGTAGCAAAAATCAATCTGAAACCACTGCATCCCAGAATCTTACATATAAAATTATGTTATAATTTCTTTCTGAAATTGTCCACTTGTTAAAGTTTGCTTGTTTCTTGGAGACAAAAAGTCTCCATAATTAATAAGTGATTTATACAAAGAGGCTCTCTAATTATTAAGTGGTTAAGACAAAGAGTCGCCATAATTAATAAGTGATTTAAACAAAGAGGCTCTATAATTAATAAGTGAGTTAGACAAAGAGTCCCTATAATTAATAAGTGATTTAGACAAAGAGTCTCCATAATTAATAAGTGATTTAGACAAAGAGTCTCCATAATTAATAAGTGATTTAAACAAAGATTCTCCATAATTAATGAGTGATTTATACAAAGAGTCTCTATAATTAATAAGTGATTTAGACAAAGATTCTCCATAATTAATAAGTGATTTAAACAAAGAGGCTCTATAATTAATAAGTGAGTTAGACAAAGTGTCCCTATAATTAATAAGTGATTTAGACAAAGAGTCTCCATAATTAATAAGTGATTTAAACAAAGATTCTCCATAATTAATGAGTGATTTATACAAAGAGTCTCTATAATTAATAAGTGATTTAGACAAAGAGTCTCCATAAATAATAAGTGATTTATACAAAGAGTTTTTATAATTAATAAGTGATTTAGACAAAGAGTTTCCATAATTAATAAGTGATTCATACAAAGAGGCTCTATAATTAATAAATGATTGATACAAAGAGTCTCTATAATTAATAAGTGTTTTATACCAAGAGTATCTTTAACCTTTTAATAAGTGATTTAAACAAAGAGTCTCTATAATTAATAAGTGATTTAGACAAAGAGTCTCTATAATTAATAAGTGATTTAGACAAAGAGTCTCCATAATTAATAAGTGATCATTTTGCGAAAAATGGCCGTTTTCATTAAAAGCCTCCTGTAACAAGTTCAAACTGCTATGAAACTATAAAAAATGCTTCACTACTGATGGAACCTGGCTAGACCATAACCTCTGTAAGGGCATGCTCAATTGTAAACGTCTCAAAATTGCCAAAAATCACTATTTTGCATAGTTTTTGTTTTTTTATCAAAACTGATTTTGATGTGCTGCAACTTCTCAATGACTGGGGATAGAGTAAAAAGCTTTTCAGCGACGGTTACTAAATACCATAAGATCGACCTGAGGCCATTTTTAGCCTGTCACATGTCCAAATTTTTCTTGGCGATGAGGGGGACTGCCGCCCCCATTCAAACCCAACAAACAGAAGGGGAGATATCAACCTTCTGGCAACCCCCTGATGTAACTTTTGGATGGGGCGGTGCCGAAAAAGTGGTCACTTTTTTAACAACATTTCTCAAACGAAACACAGTGTTTGGAGCCTTAATAGGGCTTTTTTTTTTCACTGTCTGGGCCTCAAAAAAGGGGGAGGAGACAAAAAGCCGTCAAAACACGTCTTTATGATGGAAAAGGTTAATTCATAAGTGATTGATAATTCATAAGTGATTTAGACAAAGAGACTCCATAATTAAAAAGTGATTTTTGAGAAATATGCATATAAGCGTAACTTTCTTATTACTTTGATTTCATAACATATTCTTTTCATCTAATAAGGCAAAGGAATTAAATACGTCAAAGAAGAAACAATGGGGAAATACAACCACAACAACAAATGTAACAATAACTGTAAATGATGTTGACGACAACAATCCAGAATTCAATGAGACTTACTATAAAGCAACTATAAAAGAGAACGCACCGAATAATGTTCGGTTAACAATGAATCAAACATTACTCGTCAGTGACAATGACCAGGTGAGTGTTTAAACAATAAACATCCTAAGTAGATAACATGTATTTCTTTAAAGTTTATGTAAAATAATTATACCTAACTTATTTTTGTTACACAAACAATTTGTGTTCAAAACAAGTAAACATTATGCAAGCGTTGTTCGGAAAGTTTGAATATTTTGAAATATTTCTAATAACAGTCATTTAATATTGTTGAAATTGGTTTGTGAGTAACTTCAAATGCCACAAGTAGATGTATAGGAAAGAAAATGAAATCTCCCTTTTTTACAAAGATATACAAGTTTTCATAGTTACAAGGTAATTGGCAAAATACAAAAACGTCACTTTGTAAGGTGACGTTGGGATGTCACTTTCGCTAAATTTCCTATCATTCAATTTTTGTGTTGTAAAACATGGCGTTGGTAAATAACATTCAGTATCGAATTGTAGTGAGTGTTTGTGTTACACTCAATAAATCTCCATCATTAACTTATAAAATGAAAATATATTAAGACACGAAGCTTCTTTAATTAATACAGATAGAGAAAAAATACTCGAGTTAGACCTTTATGAAGTCAATCCCTAGCCCCCATTGAATATAGAGTTTTTTTCTTTTTTCTATATATTTTGGTGGCCGTGCAGTGGATTAAGTTGATACGGTTTATGAACTTTCTGAACAATTTCAACTTGGGATAAATAACAATTTCAACTTGGGATAAATTCTTTTTAATGAGAACTAATGTATTGAAACCAAGACGACGATACATACAGAAAGTGTGTGTATCTTATAAAGCGACGTTATTTTCTTTACCTAAGATGTTGCTTCGGATTACATGTATATATGTACAGATTAAATATGAATAATGTTGAAGTTTACGAATATGTGCTTTTACTAAATGTCCCGTGATTATTTGGCATTACATTCAGAAAGTACAAAACTTTCCAAACAAACCTCGTATGTTTTGAAAGTAAACTTGATATGTGAATCTATCAAAACCTGTTTCACACAAGAAGCATTAGGTGCAATACTTTTACTGGTGGTGGAGCAACGTTTAACAGTATCAGCTGGTGTTCATGTTTGAAATGTAGATTTATGTTTTATGCCAAATAAAACCTGTTTCATAAATAGTATGTTGATTCTTATTGATTTTATGTATTTTGCTAATTTCTGGTTTTTTGAAAGTGTTTACCTCTGCAGAAGGAATATTTGTCATTTCCATTTCCTTGTTTCATTAATGTTCCTTGCTATGATTTTGATTTAATTTTGTTTTCCCGATAAAAACAACATGATTCATGTCCCAGCTGAAATATAAAACTTTTCAATTCACTTATTTAATTTCAAGAAGCATTCATCAAATATTTGTTATTTTAAACTTTAGAAAATGCTATAACAACAATATACGTGTATTTTAGGATCAGAAAAATAATAAGATGAACATTGTAATAAGAAATGAGGATAACTCATCGTGTACAGACTTTACCGCTTCACCAAACGTTATACAAGGCTCTGGGAATATCCAGATATTAGTGAGCAACAACAGCTTCCTTGATTACGAAAAAATCCAGAACACTACAATAAAGGTGAATTTGGTTTTTTAATTTGTTCCAAAATCTTAATGTTTGTATTGTTGTTGTTTTTGTTTTGTTGATGTTGTTGTTTTTTCTAGAATTGTTTATTTTGTTTATTTAAACAAACAACTATTAATGGCTGGCTTTTGTTGGAAGTAAATGTTATCATCGCCATCTAATGTTCATCATTTTTGAACTATTTTTTGAGCTCTTGTCTTCATGTTTTTTTGAAAAAGTTGTATGATATTGAGTCTACCATTGGGAAATATTATTGATGTTTAAGGGTATATTGAAGAAAGAAATATGATTTACATTCGTAATTAAGCACCAATAAAAAGAAAATTTGTAGGAAGCTTAAGGTGTAAAATGTAATTTAGTTTCGTCTTCAATATACATGTACACGATTAATAGAAGATTCGTTTTTACATTGATACACAAATGGCGTTAGAAGTGTATGTTAAATCTTATTTATTACAAATTGATGTACATTAACAAAAGAAAAATCTTTCTTGATAGTCAAGTAGAAATACAATGACCGATATATACTAAATACAATGACCGATATATACTAGTACCTCATATAACCTCTATTAACCTTTTTTTTCATTGTATTTCATTTAAGTTGACTGTGTTTATGTAAAATGTAAAAATAGTTTTTAAATTGCAATTAATGCTATAAATAAGTCTCTTGTTAAAGCGATATCACGGGAGCATAATACAAGTTGTTGATTTATTCCTTTAATTCTCTAATCATGTTATGAATTTGATGACTGTTCTCTTTCAGGTTATCGCAACTGAGAATATAAACTCTACAAAAACCGCTGTAGCTATTGTTTATATTAGAATTATAGATGTTAATGACATGACCCCACATTTCAACAGCACCTCATTCAAACTTTATGTGAAGGAAAATAGTAAAAGTGGCACAAAAATCTCTCAAATCACGGTAACTATAAATACATTTTTAAAGAGATTCATTATTTTTTCTGATGATAATGTTGTTTTTATTTTGAATTGGTATGAATTTTATGCGTGTATAAGAATGTTATTTCCACTGATTGATTGATTGTTTGTTTAATTGATTGATTGATTGCAGGCTACAGATAAAGATTGTTCTCCAGAATTTAGGAAGTTGAGTTACAGTATAAATGGAGGAAACGGCAGGTTAGATATTTTGAAGCCTGTTTTGTTGCAAAATTGACAACACATGAAATAAATTTTGCATTAAGTGATAAGAAATTTATAAAATAACATCTATTTGATGCAATGGTTAACAAATTTAAAGATAACTATTTAAACAATGAGTACTATTTAACAACAAATTTATTTATTTATTTTATATATTTACTTATTTATTCGATAGTTTGCTTCTTCATTTATTTATTGTTATCTTTTTTTATAATTTTAATTTACCGTTCAAAACCAGTTGAAACGTTTTGGTATTTTTCAGATTCATTGTAGATATAGACACCGGATATATCTTAGTAAATTGTTCTGATTGTCGCGCCCAGCTTGACAGGGAAAAACAGAATATTTATTATATGACATACACAGCTAAAGATATGGATCGGAGAAGTGATTCCGCTTCACTGATTATTGAGGTCACAGACGAAAACGACAACGCACCTAAATTTCTGTCTAGTATTTACAAAGTAGTTGCAGACGAAAATGATGCGAAATATCTAAATAAGACATCACCTTTGATAAAAATAGAGGTAAATCACTATTTAACTTTTTTTACAATTTTATATTCTATAATCACATGTCTAAAGTCGCTATAGTATTTATATACAATGTATATGAAACAGATTTTGGTAAAATATGGTATATTATCAATTCATTTTTTGCATTAAAATATAGGTTTTCTTTTCTTTCTTTTTTTTTAAATATGAAAAAAAGATACATGTCTCTTCAATGGCAACTTTTCTTGCCCTTATTGTGTGTTATAACAAATTTAAAAACTAACATTTAAAATAATGTTAAAACAAATAATGAATGATATCATAAATTCAAACTATATGTAACGTATATGAGATCATTTCGATCATTCAAAACACGTGATAAGGATGTTATACCTCTACAAAAACATTGTTTGGGGAATTCATATTTCTATTTCAATGCAAAATATAGTCAAGTTATAGAGGCTTTAGTATATTCTAACTTTGTACAACAACAAAACGTGTAATCACGTTGTTTTTTACTGAGTCAACTAATATACACTTAACGAAACTTATAAGTACCCCAAAAACAAACTTGCATTAAACACGTGTTATTTTAAAAATATGCACATTAGATAATGATTATATGTAATGCCCCAATTTGTCGTCTGCTCAAAATGAATTTATGCAAAATTAACCATGCAAAACCATACTTTGAGAGTGGTCGTTGAAAATCGAAAACGAGCACGTGCACTTCGTGCAACTGACCATAATGACCAATATAACATGTATCGATAGAGTGTAGATGTGCCTAACATAAAAACACAAAACATGGCTCGTATGTCGTTGCAAGAACGTGCAATCGCTATTGGACTTTTAGAAGCCGGAGCGTCTCATGAGCAGGTATGTGGTTCAATACCCATTGTTCGTTTTATTGCATTTCAGTGCATGCCCGTTGCATATCAGTATTATGAACATTGTAATTCTTTGGGTTTTTTTCTAGGTTGCCAGAAGAATGCGTGTTACAAAGAAGTCTATTACTAGACTGGCCTCAAAGTACAGACGTACCGGAAGTGTCGCCAATCTTCCGAGGAGACAACGTGGTAGAGTGACAACACGCAGACAAGACCGGTTTATGGTTTTATCGCACCTCCGCCAGCGGAAGCGCACATCAATAGAAAAAGCAAGGGCGACATTTGGGACTCACGGACGGCCAATCAGCAGCAACACAGTCCGATCGCGCCTCAGATCCGTTGGTATTCGTGCCAGACGGCCGTATCTGGTAATTGTACTGCGTGGACACCACCGTCGTGCACGTGTCCGCTGGGCGAGGACTCATCTGAGATTCACACGTGCGAACTGGGCACAAGTCTTGTTACCGATGAGTCCCGTTTCAATGTTCAGGGAAATGATGGGAGAACCCGTGTGTAGCGCCGACGTGGTGAGCGTTATGCTGATGCGTGCGTCGTAGAAAGAGATCAGTTCGGCGGCGGCTCCGTAATGATATGGGCTGGAATTTCACTCCAAGTGAAAACACCACTTGTTGCAATTCAAGGGAACTTCAATGCAGCTCGTTACCAGAACGAAATTCTTCGCCCCGTTGCCATTCCCATTATTCAACAGAACAGGGGCATGACACTAATGCAAGACGGGGCAACGAGCCACACTGCACGCAGAACACGGGAACTCTTGCAACAGCAGAATGTCAACGTACTGCCCTGGCCGTCAAAGTCGCCCGATCTCAACCCGATTGAGAACATATGGGATGAACTTGACCGGCGTGTCTACAGAGGCCCGATTGCAAACACCAACCAAAGAGAACTACACAACCGACTAATGCAAGAATGGGCTAATATCCCAGCGGCTTATTTTAGAAATTTCATTATGTCAATGCGATCACGGTGCTTAGCATTAATTAACGCAAACGGTGGACATACGCGATATTGACTTCATAAGACTCTGGTGCGAATTTGTGTACTGGTAGTGATCTCGGTTTATGATCTTTTTTGTTAAGTTTGAGTTGTTTATAAATGAATTTTTTGTTATGAAATGTTAAAAATATGATTAAACTTTACACAGCATAAGTTTTAAATATTTGCGTAAATCATATCATAATTTATGCTGAAAACTATAACTGGGGTACTTATAAGTTTCGTTAAGTGTACCTGTGTTGATATACGATATAAAAAAAATTATAATCGAAAATACGTCTTTCATGACTCAAAGTTTAAGCAATGCGGTAAAACCCGATAAGTTATGTCAAGTACAGTAAACTAAGAATTGTATTTCTTTACTTTTTTAAAGGCCATCGATGCAGATAAAGAAAACACAAACAACAGTCTTGTTACATATTTCATTACAAGCACTTCACCCAGCAACTTGACCAGCAATTTTACTATTAATAACAGTACTGGAAATATGTATCTTCTAACCATGTTGGATTATGAACGACTCTTGGATACCCAAGGCGAGATTAATATCACCGTAGAGGCACGCGACAATGGGAAACCAGCACTTAACAGTACGACCATTGTAAACTTGCACGTTCAGGTTCGTATTTAGCTTATAGGTTTTGTTTCACTTCATTTTCGATTTATTAAAATGTTATACTGCCAAAATTACATGTTGCCTACTTTTATTCCTTATTCGTACTTTCAAAAACAAAATTTCTACATGTAATAAGTTCTAAGTTGTTTAAAGCTGAAATTGATAGACTTAAAATGGCATTATGTCCATTATAGGGTATATCGTAAGTGACCGGGTTAAGTCAAAATATTTATATTTTGCCATAATTCCATCCTATAATTTACTTCGCATAATTGATAACTAACTCAGGTGGCCCTCAGGTGCTTTTATATAGCAAAAAGATATATATTTTATCCTAAACATTTTCCAGTATTCACTGTTAGTCAATCAGCATTACAACTGACAATCATCAGAAATATGCAATCAATTCTGTTCAACTTGACTATAATAAAATTAATATTATGTTAATTACTTTAACCTCAACTAGATCATCGGTGATAAAACGTAATCTCTATATGCTATTTTATTTGAGAATATATAATCCAGTTAGGCAGTACGCAAAAACAAAAATGATTATTTTATTTTACATGAAACTTTGCTTTTGATTATCAGAAGCAAACACTAAGAAATTAATTGATTTTATATTTGGTTACCAAATTCAATTTGAAAGTAAAGAGACAGGCAGCGATGTAAGTGAAAACCCGGCTAGGTGCAAAGAAAAGTTCTATAGACCGTTTTTACGTTACGATATTTCCATAGAAACGAAAGTAGCATTTCGCGCATCCGCATTCTGCATAGGGCAATAATCAATAATGAAAGAATAGATTTTATCAGTATTCAATAACTTCATTAACAATTGAATATAAGCTAAATGATTTACGTAAAGTTTAGAACTGTTTATTTTGATAAATAAGCGGTGCAATGTTGAATTTAAGTAATCGACATAAACATTTTTGTATTTAAGCATTAAATCAGGGACTTAGAGACTTGAAAGACCCTGCGTGATGCATTCGATTTTGAAATACAAGCATTGGAATTGAACCATCTCGTGCATTTAAGTATGCTGAAAATTATGATGGACATTTTCGGCCATTTAAAACCCGCGAAAAATTTATTGTTTTATCATAAAATATCGCGTGCTACTTTTACACCCAAGAGATGTTTTCTCGAAATCGTACAAAAATGTTGCGAGGAGCGTATAGTAGACATTTCCCGGTATAAAGAAATCGAGACTTAATGCTCAAACTCGTTTTTTTATCAAAACAAAATATCACAGATTAAAATGGCTGCCTAGAGTAGGAATATGTTTGCGTAGCTTAGTCTACTTTGGAGACAGAAAATTTCGCGATTTCCTTCGTAAACTCGACTTTTTACGACAGAAATGTGACAGAAACACTGAGACAGTGTTTCTTTCAGCCGCGACATTTTTGACAGAAATTACAGCGCCAAGTACGTAAACTAGTGTTTTGATAGTTATAATAGATATAAGAAAATATGCTGGATTAACTAATTCAGTGATCCATAAACGCAAACAAACAGCTCTCTCTTAGACAACTTTTCCATCAGTAATTTGAATTGAAACAACAGGGTGTTTCTGATGAAATTTTATTGCATATCTGACAGGATTATCTACTGTTGACACCGACGCTAGAACCTGTCCATGTAAGAAAAGTCGCGTGCTTTAAAATTGGGAGATATAAAGGGAGATAATTGAATTCAATACAATTGTACTTTCCCCTTCTTGGGATCAGATAAAGATACAAAAGCGCATGTAAATTATTATAGAAATGAGAGAATAAATACAGACATATCACCAAATCGATATGCAAGTCCAATAACGGCACAGCGCCTGGCAGAACAGTCATGAAAGCATAGCCACCACTAAAATGTTGGTTTTAGAACAGCTTTATAATACAGTCACAAACTGCACTTCACATTGAAACTGGCTCAACATTCGCATATAAAGAATTTGTTCTCTGTTATCATGTTTCACAAATCAACGATGACATTTTTATTTTTTATTGTATGGAATATAACTTTTGATATTCAAAGTATCAATTACTTAAGCAATTTATCGATCACAAACTCCTCGGTACCAACGCTATCTTGTCAAAGATTTTTATGAAAGTATATATTTTTCAGTAACTAATTGTATAAAACAGCTGCTCCTCTATGTTTATTTATTTAAAAGTGTTTGTTACGCTTGAGTAACTATTTAGTAAAATAGCCTTTGAAACAAAGCATTCTGTGGAGTTCCATAAGTGTGTTAGGATCCCGCATTTGTTTTCGTATTTTGTCATGATATATTTAACGCTACAAACATAAATTGTAAACATTTTAAATATTACAAACTGTGTCGCGATTGTAATTGCTGCTGTAATTCTTTCTTTTTTCTGTTTTTTTTAAACTTATTTAGTATCTTTTGCTCGGCATATACATATAACACATAAATATATATGAGCATGAAGTCATCATGAATATTTATTTGTGTACTCATTTTAAAGGACAAAAATGACAACACCCCAAGGTTCAACTCCACTTATTATGATGCTACTGTGTCTGAGGATGCAGTCTCAACGGAAAATAATTGTAAGTAACTTATTCAACATTACTGACTTATTATTCATGAATTCATGAAATATATTTGTGGTAACAATAATCCGCTTGAAACAATCTTATAAAATAAAACCAATGCACTTTCAACTATTGCGCCACGTGATGTTCAAATAGAAATCATTATTGCATCCAATATTATCAATTTAGCCTCTTTTTCATTTTTAGAGTCCAAAAAGTCCATATCAAATCCATCTCACTTTTCAAATAGCCTGGTTTTCATTTACATACTAGTAGTCCAAAAGTGTCGTATCATATTCATATGGCACCTCATCTAGCATCGTTTCATTTTTGAGAGTTCAAAATCTTATTGTAACTGAAGTAACTGAAGTAAAAATGTCATGTCAAAATGTAAAAAATTGGTGGTGTCAAATAAAGAGGTCATTAAGCATGGTTGAGAACAATACTGAATATACTGGACTGGTACACAGCTGCAAAAAAACGTATATCAGACTCGACTAGTGTTGACAGCTGTGTACACGTCCAATATAATTCACTTATATACTCAAGAATGTATAACAATCTGTAGTATCAACAAAAGTTACTCTTTTAATGTTATACTCCTTTTGCTCACTTTCTGTTTTCAAGCTGCTGAAATTTCATATGTTGACTTATAGGTGGGAATAACAAATAATATACGTTTAAAAACGTTTTAAGAAAACTGCCTAATATGTAAAAAACTGCTTCATTCTTTTTCATTATTAACATGTTTCTTACAAATGTCGACATATTACGATAATTTATATAAAATTGATAAAATGTGTGGCAAAAATGTTAAAATCATTATGTACGCCAAATATTAAATAACTTCATTGGCATTGTGTAACATTAATAAGCCAGGTGATTGTGATCAAAACTGATCGTTAAATACAATCAAATAAAATTAACTTATGATTTTTTCTTGCATTTATTTACTTGATACTGATTTCAACAGACACTAATGTGGCACAAGTGTTTGCGTCCGACAATGACGGCACAGAGCGGAACAAGTTGTTAAACTACATCATCATAAAAGGTGGATCCGACAGATTTACGATCGATGCAGGGACGGGAATGGTCAAAGTCCAGCTTGGTGTTACTCTGGACAGAGAAACAACATCAAATTATACCCTTACCATCCTGGCAATCGATCAAGGATATCCACCAAGAAACGGATCTACAAATATGTTGATAATGGTCACTGATGTAAATGATTCTCCACCACGTTTCAACCAATCAGAGTATGCTGCGTCTGTCAAAGAAGATGCAAATCTTTCAAAGGCTGTAGTAACTTGTCCAGCTACAGATTTAGATTTAAATCATACATTACAATACAATATTACAAACATTGAAGCGTTTGATGAAACAGGGGGAAATGTTAATATATCAGTCGTGTCTGTAAGTTAATATTCATAACAATTTCTTACAAGTGTTGTTATTGTTGTTGTTCTATGTAAAATTACGTAGTCAATTAAAAATATTATGTATGTCACTGTTCAGAACTTACGCTTACGCTTAAATTTTATAACATACATTATATCAGTTATTGAAATGGTCAGTCCATCGCGATTTACAGGCGTTATGCATCTGATATTACATTAAGTTTTAAATAAATGTGTAAAATTTACGTTTTTATTTTCATTTCAACCAAACCACTGTAAAGGATTATTTTGGAATACATCAAAATAATGGAACAATCTTTGTAAAAGGCAAATTGGACCGGGAAACTGCTGCCAGAATTATTCTAATGCTTCAAGTGACGGATGTAAATGCTCAAAAAAACTTACCTCAAACTGCAAAAGGTATAGTACTTTTCTTATAAAATATTATATCATGCACACAAGCGTCACTCAAAATAATTTTGCAAACAATCTAATCTTGCGAAGAGGGAAGTGATTTTTGAGAATAAATCTGATTACTCAATTATGAAAGCCTTGAGCACATACGTTTTATATTCAGGATCACCTGAGCTAAAGGTTATGTCTTGATCATGTCAAGTAAAAACAAAA
This sequence comes from Ruditapes philippinarum, assembly GCF_026571515.1. Taxonomy (NCBI): domain Eukaryota; kingdom Metazoa; phylum Mollusca; class Bivalvia; order Venerida; family Veneridae; genus Ruditapes; species Ruditapes philippinarum. Next base: position 250,422 of record NW_026852209.1, read on the forward strand.
ACTTGCTTACAATAGTTTAAATGTGATTATTTTATTTTATCGTCATCAAACTTTGTAAAATGTTTATATGAATGATCGCTCGAATGATTTGAAGATTAGTCATCTTTGGTCAATGGATGCGTAGATGGCACCTTTTTTTTATCAAAATCAAACGTTTGAAGAATGATTGTCTCTATGATATTTTGTTTGATTCTGAAGATTTATGTTTGGTCATTAACTAGTTTACCACGTCAAATCAAAGATAAACATTATCAACACTGTACAGAGATGTAGAAAAAACCTTGTTTAAAGCCTAAAGGTCACAATTTTAAATTGATGTTTTTCATAATTTGTAAAAATGTTTATATTAATGATAGTTCGTATAAGATTGAAAATGGCATATCTTGGGTAAAAAATATATATTGAATTTAGGAAAAACTTTTCTTATATTAGGGTCATTATTTTATTTGTTATTAATTTTATCATTTTTTTATAACGTTTTGATTCCATGATATAAATAAGTCAGGATAAAATGATAGTCAACTTGGGTAATGAAATATTTCATTAAGTCAATTAAAAGTAAAGCCATGGTAACAATTTTTAAGAGTTAAACTTTGGGTCAACACTAGGCCAAAATATTAAAGCTATGCATAACAATGGTGCATTTATTCTATAATTTACCGTTTTGTTTGCATATAATAAATTTTTTGCAAGATTTTAGATATATTGATAATAAAAAACACTTGAGCAATAGAAGTAACCATTGCTTTCTTTCTTTTTTCCAATAAATTTTAGCTACCCTGACTATAACGCTTGAAGATGTTAATGACAACATTCCTGAATTTACCAACAAATCTTATCAATTCAGCATTATAGAAAATGCTCGGAACGAAGCTATTCTTGGAACAGTTAAAGCAACAGACAAAGATATAAACCGAACAATAACATACAGTTTGACTGGTGGAAGCACGGATAAGTTCAAGATAAATTCCAAAACAGGTATATTAAATCAAAAGTAAACGTCGCGAGGCCATGACTTACATTATACCCGTTCCCCCTCTACAACCTAAAACCCTTAAACACCATCCAAACGTCAAATGTATTGACAAAAATAAATTTTATGAAAAAAAAATTATGACTCTAAAATATTATAAAGGTATTTTACTCTACTTTCATTTTGCATAGAAATATCACTTGCATCTCAATTATCAGCGCATATATTCATCACTTTTTCACCGATCTTAACAATCCTGGTGTCAAATCTTAGATAAATGAATACTTATTAAGGAAACAACACTGACATATTCGCTGATTATACGTAGCAAGTAATATTTAAGCCCAAACTGTCAACAAATGAAACTCGGAAGAGATCTCATTGTACTGTTTTGGTAAAACTCTCACGAGTAAAACACACTAAATTCACAGTGAATGAATATTTCTTTGTCTTGCGTATTTAAATATGATAAAATAAAATTATTATTTGTAATTATGGTTCAATCAAAGCATCATATGAAACTATAACGCCCCTTTTTTCCTATATGTCAAATTCTCAATCCAAAATGAAAGTAAAATGGCGCAGCAGATTGTTTCCAAATGGAGTATTTTCATTGGTCACATGAAAATACTTAAAGGGAAATAATTTTATCATATTTAAATACGCAAGACAAAGAAATATTCATTCACTATAAATTTAGTGTGTTTTACTCGTGAGAGTTTTGCCGAATATTTCTTGCTACGTATAATCAGCGAAGGTGCCAGTGTTGTTTTCTTAAATAGTATTTATTTATCTAAGATTTGACACCAGGATTGTTAAAGATTGGTGAAAAATTGATGAATATATGCGCTGATAGTTTAGATGCAAGTGATATTTCTATGCAAAATGAAAGTAGAGTAAAATACCTTTATATTTTTTTAGAGTCATATTTTTTTTTTCATAAAATTTTATTTTTGTCAATACTTATGATGTTTGGATGATGTTTTAAGGGTTTTGGGTTGTAGAGGAGGAACCGGGGTATTGTTTAAGTCATGGCCACGCGACGTTTACCTGTATATTAAATGATATTTCACAAGCAATCAATGTCATGTAAACGATATCTTGATCAGTTCAGATTAGGGTTTAATACAGCCATATCCAATCTGATATTGAAATTGAATACGATGAAACAACTAAACATACAAGTTCAGTCATGTAATGTCAGTTCAAATTACCAGGTTCAAGATGATTTGAGCTCATATTAATTACACCCGGGTCCCGCAAACAAAGTTGGATAGGGTTACTGGAATCAGTTTGTCACTTGGCGAACCAGTGCGCACTTGTAATCTTGTGATGGCTACGATATAAGATGAATTTTCGTTCTTCTTTCCCTATTGTAAACTGTACTAGCAACTCTCGAAAAAAAGGAATTCCTTCTTTTATACAAAAGTGATAGCCTATTAAAAATATTTTATGATACGAAATAGGCTGAGTACGAATTAATGTGCATTATGAGTTGCATTATCAGAAAGTTACAAAAGAAATTTAGGTTGCTAGAAGTTTAATTGATATTTTATTCTTAAGACAAGTCTAATGTTTTCAAAAAATAATTTCATATCTCAATGTTCTTTATCTGGAAACGTTTTCATATTCCGTAAAATATCTTTAACTCTTTTTACAGGAATCCTGTCGAAAATTGGTGAATTAGATAGAGAAAATAGAACAGTTGTATACGTTAATGTCACTGCAACTGACAATGGTATTCCACCAAATTGCAAAGATGTTAATGTTAGTATTGTCGTAGATGATTTTAACGACAACGCACCAAAATTCGGAGGATTCAATAGAACTGTTTACCTAAATGAAAGTTCAGAGAATGGGACGATCGTTTTGACTATAAATGCATCCGACGCCGATGAAGGCCCAAATAGAAACATCACATATTTCATTGATCCCACTATAAATGCTTTCGAAATAAATAAAAGTACGGTAAGTCATTTACATTTCTATATATACATTATATATTTTTCAGTCTTGATTTGCAAGATTATTAATTTTGTTAATTTCCCTGATCCTGAATATATATATAATTCACCCGTTAAAAGGATCTTCAAGATAATGACGTTAATAACGTCGCTTGGTTACGACGTCAAAACAGTGTAAAGGGACGTTACTCTTATAACATTTTAAAGGGACATAATAATAAGCTATAATATTATTGTTATATATATATCAAAGTTATTTTGAATTCAATTCTGGTTTGATATATATATATATATATATATATATATATATATATATATATATATATATATATATATATATATATATATATATATAAAACAAGTATAGATAAATCTACTGATTCTTGTAATAAATCTAATACATCAACTTTTTTAATTGTGCCACAAATAATAAGATTAATTTATATATCGAATATCACATACAAATGACCCATTTGTTAACATCAATACTTTAATTGAAAATATTTGTTATCTAAAAGATGCAGTATTCCAATTTACTTAGTAGCATTTTCAAATAATATATGTCGACATATATTACTCTTTATGCACGCATTTCATTTTTGTCTGACCAACATAACACTCAAATCCAGTTTTTAGAAACATTATACATTTATTGAGACTTCAAACAAATACTTCCAAGTTCATAATATATGTAAACAATTTGTGTAGTTTTTACACCTAGATCTTTCAACAATATTGCAAGTATACTCTTTCAAATATCATGTCTGCATGTAAACCAAAAACATAAATAGTTTATGCTTTTGCGTTATGTAAGTACATGTAATATATATATTTCAAATATTTTTTGAAACTAAAATTGCCATCTGAGCTTTCAGCATAAGTCTTTAGCTTGCCGTAAAGAACAATAGCTTATACTTATAATACAACAGTACGAGAAAGTTTATAATAATATGAATCTGTTGTCACGCATAATAAAAGATATATTCCTTGGAATTGGCTACCCCCACCACACACACAGACACACACACACATACACACACACGGACACACGCGCACACACAAGCGCGAGTGCGAACGCACGCACACACACACAACGTATTTTTTTATATTTGCAATTAATACTTTATCAGCAGCATATATCTATAAAAAGTATATATATGCAAAGCATTTTCTGATTCAGCATTACATATGATTTATTTGTTATTACTTTCTTAAAGGGGGTGATCACGGTAAGAAATACAGTCGACCGGGAAAGCACGCCTGAATATAACTTGCATATATTGGCAAAAGATAATCCTGTTGACATAAAGGAACAAAAAAGCAATGATACAACTGTAAAAGTTATCGTAGAAGACATAAATGATAACTGCCCAAACTTCACAAAGGTCGAATACAGTGCTAGAGTTGAAGAAACCAAATCAAATGGAACACTTATAACTACTGTTTCGGCAAATGATAAAGACATTGGAGAAAACGCCAAGATTTCGTATAAGATTAGTAATTCATCGAATACAACTTTGTTTACAATCGATGAAAACAGTGGTATTGTTAAAGTAAAACACCATTTAAAAGACAAAATAGGATATTATAATCTTACAGTTATAGCATACGACCATGGTTATCCTCAATTAAATGGTACCGCTGAACTTTCTATCGAAGTTACCGACATAAACGACCATAAACCTAATATAACGAATATTCCAGTCGGGAACAAAATGAGTCTTTACGAGGTAAATTGCACTATACATTATATACATTATATAATGCATTTCGTCAACTAACCTGCTGTACTTTTATGCCACCGCAGAATCTGCTATGGCATATAGCGATTCACCTCTGTGTGTGTGTGTGTGTGTGTGTGTGTGTGTGTGTGTGTGTGCGCGTGCGCGTGCGCGTGCGCGTGCGCGTGATATAGATTATATTATTAGCTATAAAGATTGTTGACAGGTTATATGGCCCTATATAAACGGCTATTTGTAAATATAAACCGAGCCGCTAGGGTTCCCGAGGGTTGGATATTCCGATCCGAATCGTAAACATTTGTCAGGTATTTTTTCTTGCATATTTTGCCATATTATTTCATATTTAAAATGGTTTACCTCACTATGATATAAATTCATGGAAATTAAAGTCATTTCATCCGTAACTATTTTCTTACAATAGCGTATGAACTTACAACTTATATAACAACGGCGAAATGACGTCATCCTAAGCACATATTTCCCTTCTAAAACGACGTCATTTTAACGCGGTTCATTCATAAAGTGCGCTAAAATTACGTTGTTTTTTTTTGCACGAGACTCATCTGGCAACCCTATGCCAGATGAAATTTCCGACATGGGTAAAACTCAAGGATACGCCAGTCTGCTGTTGTTTCAATTTTGCCCATAGTGCCAAAATTGGCCTGGCCCCGGGAATTATAGGTTTTTCTTAATTGTATTCAATGAAACTTTAAAAAACTTCCACTCGGAATTGACAAAGACTAGTTTGATATTTGTCATGAAACATTGTGTATTGAACCTCTACTAAGTTTGTTCAAATTATAGCCATTGGGTCAAAATTGGCCCCGCCTTGAGGTCATTGATTTTCATTATGTACATATAGTAAAAACTTATATAAAAAGTTACTCTACCTGCATTTCAAAGTTTAATACACCTATGTTATACACTTAATACCTTTTTTTGTCAATAAAAATTCTTTTATTTTTGAATCAATTATTGCACTATGGCCTTTGTATCTTAACATTAGACACATCTGCACATGTGTCTAATGATTTGACATGCTAAAATATGATGTAGACCCCCAAATGCACTAGACACTATTGCATTATGGCAAAGTTCAATTGTATAATAACAAACAAATCTACTTCTGTTATATTAATGCGATGGTATAGCATTGTTTCACTAATGCATTCTTGTCTTAATATTAGACTTGCCGAGCATCAATCTTTATAACTGATCATTATCATTTTGATGATAACTTTTTGAAAATTTAAATAAATCTACCACAGTTTAGACTAAGAGTATGACTGCATTTATTCTTCAGTAATCACTAAAATCTTCATGTTTATTTTCTTTTAGTGTGCCAGTGTTGGGGCAAACGTTCATAATTTCAGTTATACAGACGGTGATTTTTCAGATGTAAACAAATATGCAATTTTTAAATTTGTATCACAAAGTAATGAAAGCAGTGCGTTCAACTTGACACAAGATGGAAAATTAATCGTGAACCATAAATTAGATGTTTTAAAAAAGGATAGTTACACGGTAAGGAAAATAATAACTACTTCTTCTACTCAAAACTACTTTAAATTTCCAGTAAGACATTCAGGTAATACAAATAATGAGCCTGAAAATGTGGTCTATGTCAATGCTTATTAAATATTATGTCGAATATGTTACATTTGGGTGCACATGTACCCCCAGTAATACTGTAGTGGCTCAGTGGTCCAGAGCGTTGTTATAAGCGAGTTGTCTTGGGTTCGAATCCAAATACGGCGGGATGTTTTCTTAACTGTAACGAACTTAAATGAATTTCAAAGCATTATGTTAGGGCCCGTCTACACCTATCCAAGTCTTGAATGCAAGTACCATATTCAGTTGTATTGCATAGTGTAGACACCCTACTTGAATGAGCTTTAAAGAGAAATTATGTGACATTCAAGAAGATAATTCCTTGCAAGAAAGTTAGAACACGTTCTATTTTTCTACAAGTTTTTGGCTGTCAAGACACTGATAACACCGGTTTGACACAAAACATGTGCCCTGAAGGTGTGATAGTGTTGTTGTTTTGTTTTTGTTTTTTTTATTTTCTGACTTTTTTGTTACTGATTCAGTGTTCATGATCTGTAAATTTTAGTAAATGTATAAAATATCTTGGTCAGAGGAACAGATCAATACACTGATACACAGAAGAGCCAAAAAAAAAATCAGTTTTTCAAGTAGTCAAAATGGATTTTAAATGATCTAGTTCATTTAGTGAATAACTTTCATCAAATAAAGAATTTGCATCAATTTATCAGCTCAAACAATATTTTTCTCACATTTTCCATTATTTTAATTAAAAGAATGTACACATTTCAATTTTTTATCCTGTCACTTGTAACAATTTCGGCCCGATAACAAGGTGCCGTATATTTTTACTGATCTACGGCACTTGATCACGTGGTATGCATTGTTTGCCGGACTACTTTTCAAGAAAAAATATAATTATGATTAAATTTGGTGGTTAAATGTGTTTTCGCCTCAGAGTTTCCAATAGAAACGTTAGTTAAATCTTCTGTGTGTAGAATAACGAATTTTGGAAACGTTGATAAAATTTTGTTTGTTTATTTTATTTCACTCTTTAATTGTTCAAGCGAAATAAAAATTATTAAAAGTGAATAAATGTAAAACTTAACTCGTTTGCGACATTAAAATAGCGTACTTGATTTGATTGTTTTGCACGTGCTGTTTGGCGCTACTTTGTGACGTCACTTAAACAATACTTTAAACGTCTGTACAGCGTTAACGACTGAATAAAAGATATTGGTGCTCGAATTCATTTTCTTAGTTAGACCATTTTCTTTCATTCTAGATAGTTTTCACAACAAAATTCGACAAAAAATTGTTTTAATTTATCACATTTTTCAAACAAAATGGAGTCCTCAATGTGAAAATACACAGGGAGATAACGCTTCGGGCCTTCTTTGTTTAGGCCTATATAGTTCTTCTAAACATTTCCGATAGTGTGATTAAAGCTAGTTTGCCTAATAAAATTCTTTTAAAAAAAAAGGTGACAGGATAAATAGAATAATAGATTGGTGCCGTGGATGCAGAAAGTTTATCTGGCTCTGCTTCGGAATTTATTGGGTTCGCCTTCGGCTCACTCAATAAATTCCTCCGCCTCGCCAGATAAACTTTCTCCATCCACGGCACCAACCTATTATTCTCTATATTTACTCCATTGTTTTTAGCTAATTGCACCATTTTCCCGCTTTTTTTATTCACATATTTTACAGAAACATGATAGGATTGCAAAGACAAAGGTATAAATCCTGGGCAATCTTAATTAGACATTCCAGTAAAAATTGTGCCTGATTAAATATTGAAAGGGCCATTTATTTAGCTTATCTAAATGTGACATGTAAGAAACTTGAATAGGTGTAGACACGGCCTAACACTACGAAATGCCGTTAGGGCCATCGCCTATGAATATGTTGATCTGAAACGCGATAGTCGATAATACGATGGTGAAAACGCGAAATCACGAAACTACGATGGTAAAAACGCGAAAGTACGATGATGAAAACGCGAAAGTACGATGATGAAAACGCGACAGTACGATACTACGATGATGAAAACGCGATAAACTATCGTGTTTTCACCATCGTAGTGTCGCGTTTTCACCATCGTAGTTCCGTGATTTCGCGTTTCATCATCGTACTGTCGGGTATCGCGTTTCAGATCAAACCATTCATAGGCGATGGCCCTAACGGCATTCCGGAATGCCGTTAGGGCCATCGCCTATGAATGTGTTAATCTGAAACGCGATAGTCGATAGCACGATGGTGAAATCACAAAATCACGATACTACGATGGTGAAAACACGATAGTACGATGATGAAAACGCGATAGTACGATGATGAAAACACGACAGTACGATGGTGAAAACGCGATAGTACGATGATGAAAACACGACAGTACGATGATGAAAACGCGATAGTACGATGGTGAAAACGCGATAGTACGATGATGAAAACACGACAGTACGATGATGAAAACGCGAAATCACGAAACTACGATGGTGAAAACGCGACAGTACGATGGTGAAAACACGATAGTTTATCGCGTTTTCCTCATCGTAGTATCGTACTGTCGCGTTTTCATCATCGTACTTTCGCGTTTTCATCATCGTACTTTCGCGTTTTCACCATCGTAGTTTCGTGATTTCGCGTTTTCACCATCGTATTATCGACTATCGCGTTTCAGATCAACACATTAATAGGCAATGACCCTAACGGCATTCCGTATAACACAAAGGCTATATTGTTCGAAAAATTGTGCGTGTTTTTTTTCTGTTTTATTTTCTTTTGTTTTCTTTTTTGTTTTTTTTTTCTTTTTGTATTCCCGAAAGAGTTTCAGGCATATTATGTTATCCGTCCGTTAGCAATTTGGTTTCCGGAGCATAAAGTAAGTTTCATTTGGCCATCAAAATTCAAACTATTGATTGATTTCAGGATTAGAAGGTCAAAGGTCACTATAATCTTAAAACTGAAAATACCTTAAGTTCCATTTGGCCTACAATATTCAAACTTCATTTGATGATTGTCCGTATTGGGTAGAAGACCCCTATTGAGGTCACTATTGCTTTAAAACTGAAAACAGTTGCCGCTCAATAACTTAAGGATTAATCAACCTACAGCTGGAAAATTTTATAGGATGAACAGTCATGTCCAATACATGACCCCTATTGATTTTAGCGTCATAAAGTCAAAGGTCTGGGTCACAATGATCTTAACACTGATAATTGTGGTTTCAGGAGCATAACTTAAGTCCCATTTGGCCTTCAGTTTTCGAACTTCATAGGATGATTTTCAATATTAGGTAAAAGACCCTATTGATTTTAGGGTCACAAGGTCAAAATTCAAGGTCACTTTTACCTTAAAACTGAAAATAGTTTCCCCTCAATAACTCAAGTATTAATCAACCTACAGCTGTAAAATTTTACAGGATGAACAGCAATGTCCAATACATGACCCCTATTGATTTTAGGGTCACAATGTCAAAGGTCAGAGTCACAATGATCTTAACACTGAAAATTGCGGTTTCTTGGGCATAACTTAAGTTCCATTTGGCCCAAACTTCATAGGATGATTGTCAATATTGTGTAAAAGACCCCTAGTAATTTTTGGGCCACAAGGTCAAAGGTCAAGGTCACTATTACTTTAAAGCTGAAAACGATTTTCGCTAAAAAAAACTTTAGTATTAATCAACCTACAGCTGTAAAATTTTATAGGATGAACAGCCATGTCCAATACATGACCCCTATTGATTTTTTTGATAAGTTTAAAGGTCAGAGTCACAATGACCTTAACAGTGAAGATTGTGCTTTCTGGAGCATAACACAAGTTCCATTTGGCTTACAGTGTTCAAACTTCATTGGATGATTGCCTATATTGATCGATATCTATATTGGGGTCACAAGGTCAAAGGTCAATATCAAATGACCTTGATATTTTTAACAGTTTTACAACTGTCAAACTTGAAAGGTTAATCGCTTATAATTAGTACATTTATTATACGCCCTAAAAAATTTGATTATATTATGTAATACCCCTGGCGTCTTTCCGCCCATTCGTCATAGCATTTTTACTTTCAAGACAACAACTTGATGGTGGCGCTTTGGAAACAGTAACTGTATAATTTTTATATATGAAGGTTCTTCAGCTATTTTGAAGGAGTTAATACTTTATTTAATTCTCATGTCTTACAAAGGTTTTATCCTTTCTAAAAAAAAAAACACTTTCGGGCATATAACGCTCCGCCTAGCGGTGCTCATGTTTGTTGTTATTGATTGTTGTTGTTGTTGTTGTTGTTTTTCCTTAATGGGGGGGGGGGTCGAATTTGATTTTTTTGTGTGTTAATTGCAATTTTGTTAATATTTATTATATAATAATGTTTATTTCTAATATTTAACAGCTCGAAATTCAAGCAACAGATACAGGAAAACCACCATTATCATCGGAACCAGTATTCATTACTGTTCATATACTAGATGTAAATGACCATGTGCCATCATTTACCAATAATATAACAACTTTAACACTATCTGAAAACAGTACTTTCAAAGACAGTGTTAAACAAGTAACGGCTACAGATGATGACAAAACCTCAAAACTTTGCTATAAAATGACAAGTACGTACATATATTAATACTATAACAAATAAGTCATGAAAGTAGATTATATATATTATACCTGTTATTGAGAAACAAAACTGAAAATGTTTAGCCTCATTAAGTCTAACCTAAGTTGTCACAAATGCAAAGTTAAAAATGTTTGATACTTGGATTATTATGACGCTTATTCATATTCTAAGCTTGAATCTCATTTCTATGAGATTATAGTATATATTTAACTTATTTCATAATTAAGTTGATTTTTTTTCAGATTCTGTCATATTATATGTTAATATAATTTTATTTTTATAGAGTCAAATTGGACGGAATACTTTAACATAAGTAAAACTGATGGAAAGATATACAATATTAAAAAACTCGATTATGAAAGGGCCCATTCTATGGAACTGGAAATAAAAGTGAACGATTGTTCGCTTCCGGATAATACTACATACTGTGGATTAAATCAAACCAATATAATAAAAAAGAACAAAGTTAAAGAACAAACAACGATCAAAGTTTTAATCACCGTCACGGACACAGATGATAACCCACCCGTGTTTAAGCAGAAACATTTAGCCACAGGGATGAGAAGAAACACTGAGGCTGATACTGAATTAGAATTACATTTAAGGGTATATCTATGCATTTTATAAGATAACATTTTAAGATACAATGCAAATTTATGTGATGCTTGTGGATAATTAAATCAACAAAATCCTATCTATTAAATGTCTTAACTGTTAGCATTGTAAACGTTGTTTGATTTTAGGATAAATAAATGTGTTTTGTTAAGTTTTTTTCATTATAACAATAAATTATATCACCAAATTGACGTTATTCCTAGTAAAGATTGTACAGAATTCTATTTGCAAAAAATATTTGTATGCAACATAATCCAAATATCAAAGACCAAAATTGTGCATTAATGTTTTTTCTTCAGAATACCTCTTACATAAATGATGCCGACTCTCCTGAAAATGGCGTGCTAGGCTGGACGTTTTCCAACTGTAGAAACATAACAGTCAGTCCTGAATTACAAAATAAAATCAAACACGACAGTGGTGATAAGTTATGTGATGATGGAATTAAAGTAAGTGCTGCATATATTTGTGGTTGAATTCTCTGAATGCGGGTGGCAGTAAAAATAAAAGTGAAGTCAGCAATGATGATGATGAAAATGATGATGATGAAGTTGATGGTGATAATGTTAACAGTAAACTGAACTTAATAAGCAATGTCATTGAAAAAAATGCAATATGCAGATAACATAAATATCATGTACAGTCATGGTAAAAGTAATGCGTATCGATATCGGCTACTCGGATCCTAAATTGGAGAAAATTAAATTCCTATGGTAGGATCCAAATAGGTGGAAATGAAACTTTTACAAGCTCGGTTCGATTGAGCGGGTTAATGGAGGGTAGTGGTTATTGCAAACAACCGCTTACGCCCTCTAGCACTGGCTCATTTAACGTTAGCTCATTCACATTGTAATAGCCAAATGTTTCTACGTAATTTCGATTATAGTATACACATGTTGGGAACGATCTGATTCTAACGCAATAATAAATCAAAGCACAGAAGGCGCTGAATTTGTTTGGGTCTCAGAATGTAAGAAAGGTGCAGGTTGTGAGATTATATGTATAGTGCCACCAATGCTTTCCAGCGTTTTAATTGTAGTAAATTGGCTATAAGACTAATTGCAACACTGATATTCAATCCAATGTTTATTTGACTTTAACAATTTGAAAAAAATGAGTTACCTTTACTGGGATTTTAACTCCAGACCTCTCGCTTTCTAAGCGAGCCCGAAAACCCTTCAGCCACGGTGAATTTATATGTGAACGGGCTGAAGAAAACCATATTATTCTAAATTAGGGCTTGTAACGACTTTAACTGTTGTTTAACACAGATGTAAATAATCCTGGAGCTTACTATAAGCATTTATATTTATAAAGAATCAAAGGGCTGCAAGTTCTGTGGTATTTTCTGATCTTTGCAATCTAAATCGTACTGTATATCTGTATGCATTTTCCTGTATAGGTTTATTTTTATGTAATTTAATTCATTTTGCAAGGAACCAGAGTTTGATACATACAGAATTCTGCATAACTAGAGTTGCATCAAAAAATCATTTATGTTCATTTTTTACGACAGCCACACTTTATCCTTGCATATCATGGCTACTTCCTTAACAAAAACACTTAAAAAAAGAATTTAACACAAAAAAGTTTCCTCGATTGGGATTCGAACTCGAAACCTCTCACTCACTACACCAGCGCGTTACCACTGTACCACGGAGAAGTTATACACAGTAAGTCTGAATAATATCAAGTCATTCTAAATTTAGAACTTCCATTGCATTTCGGGTTTGTAATCCTTATTAATTTCGAGGTATTTTGTTCAGGGTAAACCTGTTGTTTAAAATTGAAGTAAATATTTTAGCGAAAATCCTCTCGCCCAAAAAGTCCGACATGTAGAATCTATATATTCCACTACTCGGTTTGTGTAGTATTCGGTAATAAATAGTATTTTCATTGATAAAATCATATTCATCCGCGTAATTTGTGATTGTGCATTTATTGACAATTCTATAAGCCAACGCTATTGATTAACTTTAAATGCGTTGTAATTTGTTGGATACTTGTAACAAAATAAAATATTTCTTTCTTTTAAATCGCTAGTTTTAAGCTGTTTTGAGAACTACTTGTTGTTAGGTTTGTTGTAAACTTCTGTGTCAGAGATTGAATGTCCGCTTCGTATTTAGTTATTTTCGATCAGAAAATACAATAAAACAATATTAGAAATCTTCGACCATTCGGGAATTACTTTGCTTGAAAATTGATGCGCCTGTCTTTGACCATCTTTACGCAGTGATCTCCCTTGAATTTTTCGGCTTTAGTGTACATACACAAGGGAAGTAACCGCTTCAAAAAAGTTGACTACTTTCGGCATTTGCAATTAACAACATAAGACTCTGAAATTTCGCTACCATTATTTGTTTGGTCTGACGACCCAAACAAATAACCAGTGAAATTAACTTGTTATTTCAGCATATATTTTGTATCACCAAAAATGGAACTATAGTGAACAACAAATTCTTCAGTGAAGATTTATCCGGTTATTTTATTGTGACTGTTAATGTATCGGACAAAGCTGGATTCGACACTGCTAATGTGACGGTAAATAATCTCAACCCATTACCTGCTGAATTTGTGTAATATTTGAGCCGTGTCATGACAAAACCAACGTAATGCGTTTGCGACCAGCATGGATCCAGACCAGCCTGCGCATCCGCGCAGTCTGATCAGGATCCATGCTGTTCGCTTACAAACTCTATTACACGTCTCTCAAACTGATAGCGAACAGCATGGATCCTGATCAGACTGTGCAAATGCGCAGGCTGGTCTGGATCCATGCTGGTCGCTAACCCACTAAGTTGGTTTTGTCGTGACGCGGCTCATTTCAATGTTGTCTAGCCTTGAATGTTGAACAGTCCATACAGAGTCTAAAGATAAACTGTGCTCATCCTTAAGTCAAATATTTTAATCACAGAAAATTATTGAAATTTATGAAATTCTTACTGAATATGTCTAATTTGAATTTTAAAAAAAATAAATAAACAACTATGTATGGGAAGTTGCGTTCACTGTTACGAGTCAAGTAAAATTGGTCATCCAGTTTTTTTAAAGACACTATGCATTCATGTTGTGACCAACTATAGTGTGTAAAATTTCAAACATAATGTTCATATCTACTTCGTGTGAAGTCAAAACATGTTTATTTTATATTAACAAAGATACTATGTAGCAATCATCAATATTTCTAATATCAAATTTGAGCATAGTATATCTTAAAACGGTTATATCAAACAACAGAAATGACCTACTAATTATGTAGTACAAGGTCATGTTAGTCTTGCTCTTTACTCATTCTAAAGGATTATAACTTTCTGTTCCAATATCTTAAAGGCTTATCTTGTAGCTAGACAACATGTTTTAAATTGTCGTTCACTTTTAAATTTTGTATTTTCTTTCTCGATTTTCATGGGATACGCTAGAATGAGAACTTGGTTTAAATATAAGAATAAAGATCAAACTTTCATTGACAGGTGTTAACAGTAATTCTGATAACTTTATTATTATTATCAAATTATTTTTATTTTATTTGAGATTTGTTTATAAATGTTTTACATATGCTTGTTCTTATTGCTTTATCTAAAATTTATTAGAAATTTTTTATTGCTCAGATTTACTTGATAAGTGACTCTCAGGTGATAACAATGTCGATTCTCAAGCCAAAAGATTGGGTAGCATATAGGAAAGATGATCTCTTAAGGTAATTGATTTTCTTATCTTTATAGTACTCTACCCTTCATGATTTCTTGTTGAATCGACTTCAAAACATGGAGACGGCAGGCCTTTATATATTTAATAATAAATATTTAAACAATTACCCCTATATCCATCGTATCAGATACCAATACATGTATATGCAAACGTTTTATTATCATTTTGTCTACGTATCTACAATTTATATTTAGAGGCGTATACTCGTAGTATTTAAAACAAACTGGTGTTGATTCCTGTAAAGTTTGATATAATTACGCATGCGTATTAATTCTTTTGATGCTGATAAAATGATTTTTTAATTTACAAATGCCTTCTTCATTAAAGCGAACTCAGTAAAATTCTTGGATATACAGCAGTCTTTGACAGTATTCAAGACCATAGAGAAAATGGAGTTTTGAACACGCAAGGGTTTGTTAGCTCTTTACATTCTAAACATTTGTCCACTTGAAAGAAATTACATAAACTTTAATCCTCACAATTAGTGTTATTTTGAGTCAAAAGTTAGATAAATTTATTAGCATGCATTACGTCTTCTGGTATGTATTGACATTATGCCAAGTGTAAATTGTGAGTGCTCTGGTAAAAAGCAAAATAACTTTACATTTTGCCACAATTGTATTTATTTTTATTTTTTGCTATACAAAAATAACCAGCAATCCACGTGACCCGCGGTATGGTTTATAAATTGCGTTTGGAATGTATCTGTTACGTTCAATTTTTTAAAAAGAGTGAGGCAGTCTTTTAAGAAGTTGAGTAGGTTTTATATTTTATCCTAAACATTTTTCATTATAAATTATTGGCCAATAACCAGTATGATGATGAATCTCTTAAAATATATTAATAATTCAACTCAACTTGACAGCAAAAAAGTGAGCATAATGTCACTCTAAGACATTCAACCACATACGGC
The DNA here is from genome assembly GCF_026571515.1 of Ruditapes philippinarum. NCBI lineage: Eukaryota > Metazoa > Mollusca > Bivalvia > Venerida > Veneridae > Ruditapes > Ruditapes philippinarum. The sequence continues at coordinate 266,502 of NW_026852209.1, forward strand.
AGCAAATTTTATTGTAAATCATTACTGTATTATATTTAGTTATATGAATGTGTTTAATATTTATGATTAATTTCCTTAAAATATTATTTGTTGCCAAAATGTCAAATGTATTGTAAAAATAAAAATAGTATAGTATGCTTTTTTTACATTTTAGCTCTGACTTAAAATTTCATATCGTTGATCCGAAAACACAAGCGGTTTTGGCGGGAAAGGACTCTATAGAGTAAATATAACTTTTCATTACAACAATAAGCACCCTTTATAGTTTCAGAATTCCCGTATATGCGCAAAACTTGGCAACGAAAATTATCAGTATCAAAAATAAATGTAAAGAGATTTAGAAGAATTTAAAATGATTGCTTTATTTAAAGATTTTTCTTGAGAGTATAACAGGAATAGTTTTTGAGATACCACACCTTCATAAACAAACTATTTAACATACTAAACAATGACTACTTTTCGTAGACATATGTTTAAACTGCACCGTGGGTATTGTGATTTACAAAAAAAGATTCGTTTTGGGTTTTAACACATTTATTTCCCGGATTTATACATATTAACGAAATACAATTGCAATACAAATGCATCATTTAACGATTGAACATATGAAATGGACGTTAACTAGTGTTTTCCTGTTTTTCATTGCATTGTTTTGATTATTTCCCTTAGCTGACCGACAATTTAGTATTTATTAAAAATTTTTTACTATTATAACACATATTCGGATTAAAAGCAAAGTAGCAGAATGATGTAGTGAGTTTGCCTCTTCTTGTAAGGACATTTCTGTGTTTGAGTGCTTATATTTATATTAGGAATAAACCAAAATAAGTCTAAAAGCTTTTTTATGTAATGGTACCATATAACTATTTGACACTCATTGTTGATTTCCCAGATGTTTTTCATTCTATGATTTAACAAGAACTGTTTTATATTAATATGTGTATTTTTTTAATTAAATCTATCTTCTAATAATAATTCATTAATACAATGTGTAGGAGTTATTAACTGAGCCTTTCTTTGCATGGTGTTGTAGTTGTTGTTTACTAAATTCCCTTGTTCCATCAAGACGCTTAAAACTTTTAGTTTTAATTACTAGGTTGTTTGATAAACAAGCTAACAATGCGGAGATGATAAATCTGCAGAATACGTATAGTGTTATGAAAGTCACTCAAGTAAGTAATACTATAAGCAGAGCAGGTAACTGTCAATAGATTTAAACTTTTAGCCTGGTAAGAGCAATCACAAAAGCCTTTGCTTATCAAATTTGAAATCAAACCGGTCAACCCGGAACCGCACTTAGTTTTGTTGCCAAACTATTTGACAGTCACCTATTTAATGTTGATTTCGTGAAATTTGGACCAATATAAACAAAATCAAGCAGTCCATGACTTCTAGCATAATGCAAAGTTCCCAGCAATACAAGCAACTAGTAAATATTTTCCTATAGTCTAGACAGTATCTGAACAAGCGAAACTGACCTTCGTTATGGATTTTTGTTACACATCCCGACAAACTTATGTAATATTTTATAAAATATGTATTGATCTAAAACAAGCGGGTGGGAGTGTATTATTTTAGTGCATCATGAATGTTTGAAGTAATCAGCAATTATTTTCTCTAAAATAAGTCCGAAAAGATATATAATTGTCCATAAGGACAAATATGTACTTAATAAATATAAACATCTTTCGGGGATATTTCTGTAAAGGAAATCATTGTTATGAAAAATTTTCAGAAAATGATCATAAAATTAGAGCAAAATATATGAATAATGTTTTAAAAGTTCGAAAATGATTTGTTTTAGCACAATATGGATGAAAGTACTGCAGAAGAAGGGTCTAAAAAGTTGACGCTGATCTTAGTAGCTGTATCCATTGGAGAAGCTCTTATAATAGCCATTGTCATATTTGTTGCACTTTCTGCAAGGAACAAGTAAGTTGAGCAAAATATGGTGTTTACTTTTTCGGCCGAAGGCTGTATGATTGCAGCTTGACTTTTGGTAACTTAACGCACTATTTGTCTTCTTTTTCCCGGTACTTGCAGGACTGATTCCCAGCTACGGTATTATATATGAAACAAAAAAAGAAGAACGGTCTTTAATTAAACATTAAATGCAAAGAATTTCTGACAATCTTATTTCATAACTTTTTTGTTCTGTTTGGATATCTCATATGGATTATTTTTAATGCTCTTAATTTAGAAAGATATAGATATGTTTATTGTACCACTCGAAACTTCTGCTTTACATTTTTATGCTGAAATTAATATCTTTTCTTGTAGATTTAGGCGGAAACTTAAAGCGGCAGTCATAAACACGCCAGGTAACCATGATGATTTTTTTATTCACAAAAATAGCTTCTATATTGCGATTCACTTTTCACTGAAAAGTAATTTTTATTGCCAAAAAAGTCATAATCATAAAATATCTTGCAAGCATAGCAAAGAGTAAATGTAATAAGAGTTTTTGTAAAGTTTTATATATTTCCGACACTTAAAGAAAAAGTCATATGACAACTTTACTGGTTACTAATTCATCATGAATATTTTCATTTAGTTTCTCAAACGACTTTCAAATTGTAAAGAAATCAGAGACCTTAACCGCTCTTCCGTAATTACCTTTTTTGAAATATTGAATCTCATTTTGACACAAAAAAATTACAACCTCATGTGAGAATTATTAAGTTCTGGTTAAAACTTGTAAATAAAGACAACATAATATTAAAAACAGTTTACACTCAGGCACTTGAAGATAGCAATAAAGGAAAGACAAATTGGGTTTCTAATGTTAAAAATATCTTAAACAATAATGGATTTTCATATACTTTTGATAATTGTGACAATATAGACAAGGTTATGTTTTAATCTGAATTTAAATGTCGTCTTATTGATTCCTTCAAGCAAGAATGGTTCGGTAATCTTGAAAAAAGTCCTGTTTTATGTATATATAGAAATGTTAAATCTTGTTTTGAATATGAATATTATTTAAATATACTACCTAGGTGTTTTAGATTTTAATTTTGTAGATAAAGAATGAATGGCCTTCCTTTAAGAATTCAAACAGGTAGATTTAGTAGACAGAGAATCCCTCGTGAAGAAAGATATTGTTTGTTTTGCGATGATTTAGATATTGAGGACGAGTACCATTTTATCTTTATATGTAAATGCTATGATGTTATAAGAAAACAATACTTAAAAGCCTACTAATAGAAATCCATCAGTTTACAAATTTACTCAACTGTTAAACTCAAAAAATAAAAATGAGCTTATACGTTTATCCAAATTTGTTAAAGAAGCTCTTTCCATTAGGTATGTACTTTCAAATGCTACTGTCTGATTACAATTAATGTTCATTCTCCAAATGTGTTGTTTTGATTCCAAAAATATCCATAAAAGCATCTTATTTACTTATAAAAGTAAATAGTAAATACACATTTTCCCATAGCTACATGTTTGTTTGATTGATTGATTTATTGATTGATTGATTGCATGTTTGTGTGTTGCTATGAAACTATTGTATACGTAAAATGTGATATCCTTATTTTGTTTGTTAATTTTCATGCAGCTATTACATATGTGAATATAATGTATTGTAGATGATGTACTTTGTACAAGTCTTAATAAAATATATGTTCTGTTGTGTTCTGTTCTCATTATGAATGTAAAATCAACTTATAACTCTTTACATTTTTAAACTTTTACTTAATTTATTGTTTGTATTTTATCAAGACATCTATTGTTTATTGTTTTTAATAACAAAACACTAATTTAATGATGTAGGTCTAATCATAAGGATATGAATATTAATTACATATTTCTCTTCAATGGTATTCTATCTTTTACGGCACATGACAGAAGTACATTTAAAATCACTTTCTTTGAGCAAATGTACAACACAATGTTTTATTATAATAGATCAATAAAATAAACTTATTCTGATTCGTGAAACCACATTACAACTTTGATATTAATACAACAGTTATATATATGTGTATGTATTTTCAGACATGGAAATGCATGTATTAGAACAAAAGGAAGCTGCCATTCCAGGAAGCAATCTTTATTCAAAACAGTAAGTTTTAAGTTTTAGATTTTTTTTCTTTCAGGTGTCATTTATTTTTTCGTTTATAGGCAAAATAAAAAGTTTTGGCAAAACCATTTTTCAGAGGATTATTTATTAGCCTTTTATTGAAGTTAAGTCCATCAGGTCTCTTGTTTAAACTGCATTGATAGAGGAAAATTGTATGAAAATTTTAAACAGAAAACAGATTTCCATTTGACCTTAAATACTCTTTTTTTTCAAAAAAAAACTTTTTTATTCTTGGTGCCAAATAAAATTGCCAGAACAGCAAAAACAGCCATACAGCTGAGTCATATTTACATATTTTGCATCATAGCAATGAAGTTATAATGATTTCGTGTTTTGTATTGAAGTCAAAATACTACTTTGTTTACAATTTGCTTCCTTTATTACTGTTATTTGACATTCAGTGCTGTTTTCTGCGGGTGATAAGTATTTAACATGTTCTGGATCAATTACACTAATAGTACATTGTAAATAACATGCTTGCCTTATATGAAAATCAAAACAATTATTCATTTCTTAGGCTTAATGTGTCCTTAAGATTCTTTGTGTACCATATTTATTTAAACACACACACACACACATATATATATATATATATATATTGAAATTAAGTATATTTATATACAGCTATGAATTCAAACAAAATGATTAAAGGTGAAATTAACAAAATGTCTACAAATATATTCTGAACTCTTTCCATCTTTAGGAACAATCCGTTGTTGAATGCTGACATCAAAGATGTTATTCACGACCAAGGTGTAGATGATGAAAGCTCTCGAAGGTATGAACAAATTTCAGGTTAAAACTTCACACATTTGAGTAAATCATAAGAGCAGTTTAAGAGATAACATACAGATATATAAAGGTTTTAGTGCTTTGAATGTATCATTAATTACAGCTCATGTTAAGCTGTTCATGATTTAAGAATTTACAGTTTTAACCACCTTATTTCTACCCAGGTATTATCGAAACTAATTTTACAAGTTTTGACACATAATAAAAATGTTTTTGAATAGTAAGTGTCTTTAAACATGTGAAATAGATTATACTGTTTTGACCACTTAATCTTAATATTATTAACTTTCATGCGAAGGAGTATAAGTGCATTTCGTAGACTTTGATGGTTAAAAATTTATGTTTTGAAGCTTTTTTTATTAATATTAGTATTAAATTCTGCTCATTTACGATGATTATTCGTTTCATGTCAAACTATGACTTGACACAAACAATAATTATCTGGTGCTTATTTATTATCCTTTCCGGATATTTTGTTTTAACTTTTCTACAACACGCAACGATGAACGTTTGAGCTGACCATTTGCTAGAAAGTACACACACTTGACCATTATTCATAAACTTTTTTGCTTTGTAGATGTTGAGCTTTATAACATCAAATAGTTTTGTATTAACTTTCAGTTTTGAAGGTGTTGACCTTTAAAACATCAAATATTTTATATCAACTTACAGTTTTGAAGACATTGACCTTCAAAACATAAAACATTTTATATTAACTTTCAGCTTTGAAGATGTTGACCTCGAAAACATCATTTTTTATGTTTACTTTCAGGTTTTAGTACGTAGATCTTAAGTCTAAGATACATACTTTCATCTCATGTATATATGTTTTACAATCAGTTTTGAAGACGTTGTTTGAAAATAAATCAACGTAAATATATTTACATTCAGCTTGAGGGACGCTAACATGTATATATAATTTAAAGATCAACAACGAAAACTTTTCCTAAGAGACTTCAGACTACAATCACTACAATCATCTAGTTAACTATTTAGCGATCGCATTTTTATATTTATATTTAGCTTTGAAGACGTAGACCTTGATGAAAATGTTGTTGATGATCACACTACTGTGTATGACAGAATAGAGGAAAAGGAGGCAACAATGGACATGTACAATGATGATACCTATCATTCCATATCAAGCGAGGACCTGCTTGACGCAACATTGAATCTTCACGCCATGCGCAAGTCTAAGGAGAGTTTGGACAAAATTGATGACGATAGTCATGACGTCAGATATCATTCGGCAGACACCACAGCAGCGTTTATTAATGAATCATTCATGGAAGATTTAGAAAGCACAGAAATATGAGTCTGATAACATTGCAGTTTAAGCAGATACTTTTTGTATTCTAATTTGATGCTATAATCGATTTATTAAGCAGATGACATTTTTGTAAAACTATTTAATCAATTATTGCATATGAAGGATAAAACTAATATAATTATGATGTAAATTTGGTCCTATAGCATACTTTCTAGAGTAGATGGGACACCTAATATAATCTCTAAATGAGTGATATTATTTCATATTTCGGATATCACTGAAAGTTTTACAATACATGTGAAAAGAATAAGGAAACATATACAAGATGTATAGATCTACATCTTTATAAATGTACTTTAAAATTTCACTAGACGCATTGTTTGAAAGTTTTAATGAAGACAATTGCTATAACATTCTACTGCTTTTTATGTTACTGTATATCAGACATATTTGTATGATATAAGAGTGTTTAAAATGTTATAAGACCAAATATATCCGAATGCCTGACATGTATATGTGAATAAACACAGTACTAAGTACTAGTACTATATAATGTTTATATGTATTGAATAGTAGAGTTTAAAAAAAAATAATTTTCAACTGGACGAACATTGTATAAAGATGATATAATATATTTGCATTGTGACTTACGTAATAAATTATATCTTATTATTATCAGTAACTCCGTGGAACGACTCAGCGTTGTTGGTTTGTAACAGTCTTAATTTCTATCGTGTATATGTAAGGGCTATATGGTCAACTGTTTAATAAAGGAATATTTGATTAACCAAAACTTATATCGAACAACACATTGCAACATGCCGGGCTAATCTATTTTACAAAAGACACCGCGGACATGTAAAACATTATTTTTAAAATATGTGTCCATAAGTTGCTGTGTTAAAATAACATTATACGCATATTTTTTTCCAATTTTATCACACATTTGAATACACACTTAAAGTGTATTTATACAAGGGTTAAATCAATATTTATAAAAAAAATCAGTCAAATAATTGTTAATTCAGAAATTGAAAATATTCATTATTAAGTAATTTTCATTTCAGTTACTTATTGAAGGTCCTAAAACTGAATAAAGCCCCACATATTATTTTTACATATTCTATCTCTAGATTTAAAACTAAGTATTTATATGATGATTTGCTGGTGATATTTTTTATTCTCTACTTATATGTACATACCTGTTTGCCAAATTGAGTGATAAAGTTGAACACGAAAAAAAGAATGTCTGATAAATCATGTAATGAAACATTATTTGCAAAACAACTGTATTTTTTGTATATTTAGATTGCAATTAAATGAAGGCAAATAATACATAGTTTTCGCATTTAAGATTTTAATGGGTTTTTTTTGTTTTATTTTATAAACAAATGTATACCTACCTATTCATGTCATTATTATATTATATATCATCATTGTTTATCACAGTATTATTTTCTCATACTATAGATGATTCACATAAAGAAGTTAATCATTTCCTGTCTTCTTCCTCATTTTCTTTATTAATGTTTCTATGTTACTCAAGTATCCCATATAACTTTTATTCTTATTATATTCATGATTTCCATTATTTGCTATAATAGTAATCAAGCATAATATAAATACATTTTTACATTTTGAAAATAAATTCATACAAGCGTGTCGTGACTTTTCTATAATACCATTTACCAGTACTAACTATATGACTTCACAATTCACTTATTTGTATTTTTAAAGGCAAAGTATGCCTCAGTAAAGAATAAATATTTCAAACATGAAAGGTCAAACATGAATTTTATAACATTTTAGAGCAGGTAAGATGCATATCACTTTCAAGAAGTGAACCTTCATATAAAATTATTTACTCTTAAAGTAGTAGACTAGTGTAAAATAGTTAGTTTAATTTTACTTCTAAAAAACTAAATCATTATATAAGTGTACACATTGACGGAAACCAACTGAAGAAAAACACGGTTGAGATAATTGGAAAGAAAAATAAGTAACATTTTGGACACTTTTAAAAGAAAATTGAAGAAAAAAGTTTTCTTTAGCCGAATAGGCCTTTAAGAGAACTAGATTTTGACAGAATTGCTATGTGCCGATTATCTAACATTAAATGTGTTACATTCGCATAACTCAGTCCTTATACAACATAATATGTTATCAGGTGATTGAATTAGAATCAAAAGTCGAACATTTTATAAAGGAAAATGTGTAACTGAGCAATTTGCTTTATAAATATATGTTAAATGTCATCGTATGATAAATAAAAAGATACACAAAAAAGAAAATATAACACTCTGTACATTAAGATAATAATTTAACATATACTATCTCAATTTAAATATATTTGTGATTCTCATACTAATTCTTTCACAATTAAACGCTGATGTTTTAAAATATTGTAAAATTGAAGATGTATGATATGCCCACATCAAGGGGGCTTAGTTTTTGAGATAATAATATCAAACGTTAAAGTTGTTTCATCAATTTTACTCTACTTTCTGAATAAATATTAGAAAAGAAATAATATTGGAATAAAGATTAGAAAAGAAATGATATTGGTATTAATACTTTATAACCACAAAAAGTAGTAAAACATTAAGTATTTGTGCTAAATTCAACCTTTTATTATCACCTTTTAACGTCAAATATATTGATTAAGAACGTGGCATTATTTAAGAATAGGATTGCCTCAAAATAAGTAATATTTCCTACCCTGGAAATATGTGTTCCCCTACCTACTTAATCATAATGTGAATGCATGAGAAAAAGATAAGGAAAACCAGAATTCCTGAAAAGCCAACCACGAAATCGAAAAAGCTGAAAATGTTGCAGGCTCGGCTTGTTTGAGCCTGTTCAAGGACGTTTCTGTCAAATGTAAACTACTGTCCTCGATCCCCCTAGAATGTACATAGGATATATATATTTGACAGATGTCTGTTGCTTTCTGTAACCTTCATAATATCGCATTCTTATATTTTTCTTGCATATCAGACTGGTGTTTTCGTAAGTTTTAACCGGAAATTACCTCTTGTGTGAGGGTCCAACAGATAATACACGTGTTTTTATACAATAGCGTCATTTTAGCGCACTCTCTAAATGAATGACGTTAAAAGGCGTCATTTGTGCGTATTTAAGAATACAACTACGTGATGTCATTTCGCCGTTATGAATGAAGGTGAAAATGCATACGTAAAAAGGTTACGGATGAAATACCAAACTTTTAATGACAAATTGATAATTGAGGTAAAATATTTAAAATATGATTACATATGGTATATTGTGCAAGGCAAGAAAAAATATAAAAACTTGTATGTTGCTTAGATCGAAATATCCGTCCATCGAGTCCCCGCCAATGTACAACAGCTCGGCAAGTCTCGTAATCTGAACCTAACATATGACAAATATCATTATCGTGGAGTTATATTTTCAGTAAAAGAAACTTATCTTATAATATTTTTCACTGAAGTTTTTTTTTGCATTAAAGACTAAACAAGAAAACGGCTGACATTATGAACTCTAATACCTTTTCAGTTTGTTTGTTTGTTTCATTTTACTCCTTTTCCCAACTGCATTTCAGTCATATAGGCGGGTAGTTTCCTAACCTTCGTTCCTGGAGAGTTTCACCAGTACAAGACTACCTTCCTCCGCGCTAAACTACCAAAGCATCTCCCGGGGATTGAACCCACGCCAGAGAGGTAACTGGATTTGAAGTCACCGACTCTAACCCCTGGACCACGGAGGCGGGTTACTACCTTTTCAGAATAAGGTGTAAATACATTCATGTGATGAAGTATATTATAGTTTAAGTATATTATCAACTTTTTTCAACTTGTCATCGACTATCTAAGTCTGTAAGGGGAGATCTTCCAAACAGAAATTAACCACATGAAATATATTTAAATCAAAGATGTAGTAGAGTAAATTAACCAATCTCACGAGAGTTTCGAGACATAGATATGGTCAGCATCAACTTTAATTGCTCTACTGCTGTGAGGTTAACAAGTATCAATATAATTTTGGTTTTTATATTTGGACTTGACAATAGCTATTAAATACCTCTTTGGGGTGCTAATGGCTGTTTCGACAGCTCTCAATTGCCTTGATAAAAAAATTAATTTCTCTGAAGTGTCCTTCTTTGCAATTATTTCCTATAGTTCGTAAAAGACATATCAGCAGGAGCTTGACTGTTTCTCAGAGTTTACCATTAGAAATTTTCAGTGAAACAATGTTGATCTTTGTCAAATCAAATCAAATCAAAATTCATTTTTTGTCAGTATACATATATAACATTTTACAAAAAACAAGCTATGTATAGCTTTTGACCGACATCAACAAACAAAATGAATTACTCATATCTACAAGCATTTGAACAAAAATGAATGTGTCGTTGTTCATACAGATGCGCAGTCTTTTCGGCATATTTTATGCGTTTTCATACATGTTAACAGATGAACTGTGCACGTTTAACAAATTTTAAGAAATCGATGAAACAAAAATAAATATATTACACCTAGGATGACAAATATTGATGACAAATATTTCATTTAAAAGTACTGTTCTTTTTTAAGTCAAACCAACTTATTTAAAGTCATAAGGCGATTAATTATCTTTACTGGTTGAAAATTTAACGAAGATTCCCTTCCTTACCAAAGATTGGACTGATTGGAATCTCCGCCACTCAATTACCTAGCTTGTTAGCTGCTTCATCACATGAAAAAATCCAGTTTCTGAAGGAATTTGAAACCACATCATAGAACAACGTTCATATACTAGTATATCAATAAAATTCTAAAGCGTTTCAAATACACAAAGTTGATATTAAAATCGTATGTATATTCTTTTATCAATCCTAACTCACTTTTGTTTTTCTTGTTGTTCACATTTATAACTGGTTCATGAATTGATATCTTAATCAAACTTTTGCCACAATGATTGTATGGAGAATATAACTTTTAAAAGACAGATTTTAAGGATATATATTGACTACACGTATGTTCTTTAAAAATTAGAACTTTAACACACAATTTTCAAACTACCTAAATAAAATTATACCTCCTCCTTTTAATTATAAGTATTGATATAAAATAAGTTTTTATTGAAAGGCGGAAAGCGGACGCAAGTTCAGAAAAAAAGCGTGACTATCAATCGATTATAAGTTAGCAAAACATGCTTGTAATGTTACGACTTATAAAATATTTTAATCGCGAAACTATTTTATTGTTAATTTATGCAGTCATTAACATTGATAACAAAAATGTTGGACGAAGCTGTATCACCCAGTATGTAATTGATATGAAAAAGTTTTATGTAAAATAAACCGACCTGCAACATTTTGAATTTTGTGCTGTTTAAACGTTCTTTAAGGATGTTGGTTATTCTCTGTTTTATGACTTTAGATTTTTTTAACATGCCAAATATTCTACATTCAACATACTTATTTGATATCGTAAACTGAATTCGTATTGAATAATTCCATTATTCCTCACAAATATTAGACATTCAGATTTCCAAACCTGATTTAAAGGTGCATCCTTTTGAATTAATTTTAACGTAGTATTGATAGATATATATTCCCTGTAGAAAATTTAAGTAATTATATCTATTACACGACTTTAAATTGTGGAAATCCTCTTACGGCTTTTGTACAAAGTAACAAATATTTAAAACAAAATGTCGTAAAGGAGCTTTATTTCGCGTGTGTTTTAATTTATGCTTTTTGCAGAGAAGTATACTTTATTTTGGCATTGATTGTTGATGACTACATAATTTTATTATGAAGACCGTAACGGTTGTCCTCACTTTTGGATTGAATTTGCTTTTTTCATTGCCAGTAGAAAAAAACAAGTTTCTACCCATATCCCAAAATGTTATCAAATTATGATATTGTTTCACCGGAAGATCGGACCGCCCGTAAGGCAGTGATCGTAAAAGGTTCAATGTTACCATTTTGTTGTTAATTTGTTTGCCTAACAACAGTAAAACATTTTAAATAGAGTAAAATAGGTTCCCTTAAGAACGCTTAAATTGTATATATATTGAAAATGCTGCAGGCTCGATTGGATTTACCATTTCTATGGACAGTCGCCATGGACGGTAGCGATATTTGCAAGCTTCTGTCTACGGCCCCTTTCACCGGGTTTTGCGAAATTCGACATTTAAACACTAAAATGTTAAAAATTGGACGAAACATCCGTAAATATGTTGTGTGAAACTAAATAGTATCTTGATTCGCATTGTCCTCGTTATTGTCGTTACTACGTTTAATTATATTAAATATCATGTATCTGCCAGTGAGATAATCCTCTTATAGACCTTGATAAAAAAGTGCCAACATGAAGACAAGATATTAGTCAAAATGATAGATATGACTGCCGTCTTAAGCAGCTATGCGTTAGTATTTAGTCTAGAATATACTTATCTATATTAATATGTGAATACTACTTCTGTACGGAGAAGATGGGTATATATTTTATAATGAGATATATACGCGGAAAGTTCGATGTAAATTAAATTAAGAAAATAATCATCTCAGTATGTGAATCTTATAATGTATATGCAATTGTAAGTTTGTTTACTCCTATTGTGCGTACTTTTACTTCTAATTTGTAGTATGTAAATGTCTGTTTAAAAAGAGTTCTCATCTTCTGAATATAGAAGTAGTATTCGCATGATATACATAAATCTGTTCCCGATTAAATACCGAGACATTGGTACTTAATATATCAAATCATATCAATCACTTTGACACATGTCGTGTCTTCCTGGTAAAAGCCTCTTAAACGAAGTTCATCGAATCTTTTGAAGCGATCACTTCCTTATCAAAGTCTGAAAGAGGATCGTCACATTTCAAAAACATGATATAAAATATAAATAAATGTAGCAGGCGTTATCAATATCACAGGAAATGTGGAAATCAATTCATTTGCACACAACTTTAAATGTGAAACTGCTGGTTTGATACCAGGTAAACAACAAAATTGTCACATTCAACGTTCCATGAGCATCGCCATACTAACGATCACATCTCTTCCAGTAAAACTATTTCATAATTTTATAACATTTTAGGATGTACATGTACACATTAGCTAGCATTTACTTTAACATCAAATTAAAAAGGGTCAATCAATCTTTGTAAGTTTTCAAAATTTGCCGCAATAGTCAACCGTTAAGGTCGTTAAAATACGTTAAATGAACATGATGCATCATCAAGTAGATTTTTAATCAAGTAAAGGTCTCTGCATTGAAACAAACGCGAAATTATTAAGGTCATTTTACTTCTAGGCATCTGTTACTTTTTTTAATAAAGCCTTTAGAAATAGGATAGCCTCAATTCAATGGTATTGCAATAACTATTACTTGATTCATCTGTTACAGATATTATATATTTATCAATACCATGTTATTATAATAAGATAATTTTTAAGTGCTGCATGTTTGCATTAAGTTGATTGCTTTAAATGTTTTATATTTGTGAGGATTATGAACAAAACAAAACAAAATGAGCCGCGTCACGACATAACCAACGTAATGCGTTTGCGGCCAGCATGGATCCAGACCAGCCTGCACATCCGCGCAGTCTGATCAGGATCCATCCTGTTCGCAATCAGTTTCTCTACTTGTTATAGGGTTTTAAAGCGAACAGCATGGATCCTGATCAGACTGCGCAGGCTGGTCTGGATCTATGCTGGTCGCAAACCCATTTTGTTGGTTTTGTCATGACGCGGCTCTTATATTCATACAGATTACATTTATAAAATCAAGACTGGAAAAACAACATTTAGCAAGTTAAATCTTTAAAGGTTTGTTCATTTTAACCGGAAGATTATGTAAAACCACAAGACGAAAGATAATGTTCCATCGATGTTCCATAACTATGGTGGCTGATTTACGTCATGTCGTATTTTCGCTTCTTCACCTCAAAATGAGAAAATACGTAAACACGAAGGGTTGCGTTTTCGGTTTTTCGCATTTGTCGTATAGTCGCATTCCTTTTGTCGTATATTCGCTTTGTCCCATTGTTACATTTTCGCATTCCGGTTGCACATGCACATGGAGACGTCAATAAATTATTATCATTATTATTAAGTTTTGTAATGATATATTATTTAATAAAAAGTCATATATAAGATATGTTGTATGTATGATTTAAAAGTATCATCCCGCTCCTTACACATGCAAAACAATCAAATAATATAAGAGTAAGGATTTCAGACTGTTTTGAATCAATTAATGTAACAATTATTATAACAAATACATATATAATATGTTCATACCATCTTCAGATTATCAGTTTATTGTTTTTAATATTTTACCGCTGACGGGTTTGACATGAGAATTACCGACTGCCCGCACAAATCTAAAAATAGATATTTACTCTGAAATGAGGTGTATTTTCACTGGACAACATTTTTAATGTTTGTTAATTCTAGAACAGGACTTCTGTAAGAGATACTTCATTTGATTATGTGATTTAGTTTGATTAAAACAAGTTTGATGGTTTAATTTATAGATAAAAAACACACATATGAAAACATTTGGCTGCCATAGTTCTCGGTCATTCAGCCTTCTTCAGTGGCTTTATTGCATTTTAATATTTATATAATATTTTTTAAATATATTTTATTCATTATTGCATTATGTCATGTTGGCAGGCGTTCCCCAGGCTTTAAAGATGGTCATTCTGTCTGTCATCTTCTCCATACTGCACGAATATCAGTAAAAGGAGAACAATTCAAATTCACAAAAAAAAATTCAATACGTATATTGTATTTAAATCATATTGTATTATAATGTGTTTCTCTTGATTAACGGTACTTAATGCTTTCAAACAAGAAGGGAAACATTAAACATATAGTACAAAAATGTCATTAGCTGTAACATTTAGGTATTTTCAGATTGTGTATCCGTGCGCATGTAAGACCGGAACACGAAAATGTAACAATACGAAAAGGCGCAAATGCAACAATGCGAAAATGTTTTTCGCATTTTTGTATTTTGAACGCGAAAAAGCGAAAATACGACAGATGGAGTGCAAATATACGACAGATTTTATGTGCCTTTGTCGTCCCTTCGTGTTTTCGAATTTTTGCATTTTAAGGCGAGAAGCGAAAATACGACATGGCGTAAATCAGCCACCATCCATTACAGACAGCTAACACATTTGTCAATTAAAATATTTTGAAGATTTTCAAATAGTATATCAGTAGTTTATTTCTTTATGATCATAAAACAACAAATTGGGTAGTCTATTCAAGTTGTTATGATTCATTAATAGACTTTAATATGATTCTAACCTTATTACAATATAATTAGTCTATTCAAGTTGTTATGATTCATTAATAGGACTTAATATGATTCTAACCTTATTACAATATAATATTACTGTATCAATATTCTGAACGATGCTCTTACCACTAACCAATCAATTTACAAAACGACTATTAATTTCTTTTTAAGAATATAATAAATAAATTACGCATCGTATTCATTGAAAATATTGAAGAAATTAAAAAGAAAATGTTTCTAAAATATATTCTTTACAAACATAATTATATAACCAAAAACATATGATATTATAATAATATTCATGTGTTACAAATACAAAAGGGTCATGTGAGACGAGTGCAATTAAAAGTAAAACTACAATTCAACACGTAGCATTTAAGCTATGAAGAATTGTATTGTGAAAATTGTATCTTACAAAATATATATAGTGCAAATTATATCGTGCAGTCTAGACATGTTATGTTATTCAAAAAGTACTCATTTACAGGAATTTATATAAGACTGTAAGAACATTTAAGTTTTCTCCGAAGGATTCTCAAAATAAACACTAATAAAACACATGGCAGACAAAAAATTTATAACACATGTACAATCCGATATCTCTCTATTCCCGCGTCCCCCCCCCCGCAGAATTATTCTATGTTAGAGTACAGTTCATCAAGATCAAAATATTTGTACTGGGTGAAAGCACTATAAATTATTGTGAACTTTCCGAAAACTTTTAAAATTAACTCTCTTCTAAAGCATATGGAATTAGAATTATTACATTTTATATTAAATGTCATGTGTATGGCAAATTGTTGGAAAATTATAGAAACACAGATATGTCATTATCACACTATATAAACGACATCACTGTACCTTTTATGTTTGTCCTGTCCTGCGGTTTCAAAAACATATAATTTCCAATCGCTGTGACCTTCTTTGGGAGCCATATATTTCAAGTTGTACCGTAATTTAAATGATTTACATGTACACATTTCATATTTTCAATTAATATACTTTACTTATATTGGCTTCAATAAATTGTCCTCTTTACATTTAATATTAAATGATATACACAAAACCAATCAAACATGCCAATAATTTTCCAAATGTTAACACAAGAATAGTATTTTGATATTCACTAAGACATGTAGGACGTCTTAATTTTTTAAACAAGCGATTTATTAGTATAGTTTTTGTTTCTTTACTTATTACATTTAACATGGTTATTGCTTGAAAATGAAATTGTTTGAATAGTTCCTATTCTTAATGAATATTAACCGATTAAAATAAACATTGCGTAAGGCTTTTCCAAATGACAGCTGCATCTACGGGCGTTTCTAAATTCAAAATATACTATTTTCATGTTTAAATTCTCATTAAGCCAGCGCTTGGGGTGTTTCCATTCACAGGCTCAAGCTAAAATTTTGAACGTTCTTGAGGGATTCAGTTTTTCTCTCTGTTTTTTCCATGTATATGGGTATGTAACCCATCTCGGTGATATAAATCGCTAGTGAAATTTGTTGAATATCTGTTTTAATTCTGAGTTTGCTACGCGTCAATAAAATGATATCAAATTCCGTAAAACAAAACCGTCTGTGGTTAATATTACAATTTGTTACATTTGTGCAGTGATACTAAAATGATGTTGAAATCCAAAACTAATCAATTGTAGATACGAGTATTTGTCAGATTTCAAGTATAACAATAATCATGTAACAAAATCAACTCAAACAGATCACCTTATCCTTGACTGGCTTCATAACAATATTTCAACCTTAGTTAACAACAGTTGTTTCGTTAAGTTTCCGTATATATTTCTAGATTGACTGTACCTAAGACTATTATCGGATAAGAAGTCTAGTTGTTTCTTTCTATTAAATATATTGACCTTGCTCTGTTTCATCATTTACGAGGGACGGTCAGAAAATATCCGGACTTTTCATGCTCCTCTCTTTCCACGTGCAGCTATATACACACATTATATAATGGTGAAAACTTCATTCATTCGCCAATAACGTGGTCAATTTATTTTCAATGATAGTTGTGTATACACAGTATTTTGCCCTCTGATATATGATAGGTGTTTCGTCTATCATGGACTCTTTGTTAGAGGAACAACGCTCTGTTATAAAGTTTCTGGTTGCAGAAGGTGCAAAGCCCTGCCACATCTTTCAGAGGCTTAAAAAAAGATTTTCTGATAAATGTGTATCACGTTCAACCTTCTACATTTGGGTTTCTCAGTTTTGTGAAGGCAGAACAAGTGTTTGTGACAGGCCTAGAACTTGGCGGCCAGCTGAGGTGGTGACCCCAACAATGGTAGCAAATATTAAAGCTTTTGTCAACAAAAATCGTCGAGTAACTTTGGAAGAGGTAGCAAACAAGTTTAGCATCGGTAAGGCATCGGCACACAAGATTTTACACGAACACCTAGGCATGAGCAAGGTAAGTGCCAGGTGGGTGTCTAGACAGCTGTCCGCAAATCAAAAGGCAACCACGAAGATGGTAAAAGTGCGTAGACATAGGTGGAGAATATTTTGAAAAAGAGTAGAAAGATCAAATCATGAAGAAATAGCATGAACATTTCATGATAATCAATTATAAGTTATCAAGACATACTTGTATCGTTATGACTTAAGAATACTTTAATCAAGAAACTAATTTTAATGTAAATTTACGCAGTCATTAACATTGTTAACACGCTTACAAAAATGTTACTCGAAACTTTATCACCCAGTATGTGATTGATGTGAAAAAAGTTATATGTAAAATAAACCGAGCTTGCAACATTTTGAATTTTGTACTGTTAAAACGTTCTTAAAAATTTTTGTTTTCTCTGTTTGGGGCGTTATGGATGTTGCACTTTTTCCATTATCCCTCATGTACACACTCAATCAAACCGAGTCTGCAATTTTCACGTAATTCTGTTGTGATTAATGCTTCCGAGGGATCACTTTGTTTCCAGATTTTTATACTTCACAACAGCAGGTGTCAAGTTCTGTGTGGCAGCTGTAAAAAGTTGCCCCGTACTTCACATAAGTGTTGTTATATTTTTCTGGTCCTTCGGGATCATTGATGCCAGCAGTTTTAAATGTTGAGAATTTAGAACCGCTCAAGCCGGTGCTAGGGGGCGTTAGGGGTGTTGCATTTTTTCATTATCTCTCATGCACAGAATCATTTAAAACGAGTCTGCAATTTTCACGTAAATCTGTTTTGATTAATGCTTCCGAGGGATCACTTTGTTTCCAGATTTTTATTCATTGATGAAAGCCACAACTTCATTGGATATCATAACTTTAGAATAATTTAACATGCCAGATAGTCTACATTTTACATACTCATGATACTTATTTGATATCGTAAACAGAATTCGTATTAAATAATTATTCCATTGTTCCTCACAAATATTAGACATTCGGATTTCCATACTTAAGGGTAGACCATGGGTTTTGCATTACCTCCTCTTTAAAGAGTTTTTAAATGGGCGAGAATCACTTGTCAACTACATTGAAATTGATGGGCGTGGGTTCAAACTGCAGAAGGGTCAACTTTCTTTTCTTTCCTTTTTTCTCTTTAACATTTGGGTATCTCTCAGATCCCTTATGGAAAAAAAAGTGTTTGATTTTAATTATATAATTATTGTAGGTAATTATTTGCAAAATAATGCCAAATTTAATAGCAAATATGATACCAGATATTTTCAAAACTGAATTAAATAACAACTACAAGGTAAAAGTAGTTTATATTTCGTCTAATTAACCTATAAACTGTTACAATAATTTAGGCAAACTTTGAAAACAGCCCCTTATTGTGGTAAATTTCAGGGATATTTTTAATAATGCTTTTTATATTGTGAAATGGCCGAATAAGTGTTAAAAGTGGGTGGGGTAGGGTAACATTTTTTTTTACATATGAAAACATTTTGTTTAGAAACAATCATTTTGCTCGTGTAATTTGTTACCTGAATGCTATTATTTATTTCTTAACAATGAGCAATAGGAAAACATTTTTCATAATGATGATATTATAGATTATTTGGAGTTTCCTAATTTCTGAAAAAAAAACCTTCTAACAGCTAAGTTTTAGTTCAGAAATTTTTCCATAAGTCATAAACCACACGGTAATCTATTTAAACTTTGCATACAGGTGATCTTTATGACAAATAACTGTCATATGTTGTCAATTTTACAATTCCTTATAGTGCCCATTACCCATGATCTACCTTAATTAAAAGGTGAAGTTTTTTCTTTTAATTAATTTCAACGTGATATTGATAGATCTATATTCCCTGTAAAAATTTCAACTAATATTATCTTTTACAACATCTTTGAAGAGTGGAAATCCTCTTAAGGCTTTGGTTAAAAGAAACGTATGATTAAAAGCAAAGTGTCCTTAGGAAGCTTAATTTCGCGTGTGTTTTAATTTATGCTTTTTGCAGAGACTTTTATTTTATTTCAGCATCAATTGTTGATGACTATATAATTATATTTTGAAGACCGTAACGGTTGAACTCGCATTTGGTTTGAATTTGCTTTTTCATTGCCAGTAGAAAAAAAACAAGTTTCTACCCACATCCCAAAGTGATATTAAATAATGAAATTGTTTCACCGGAAGATCAGACGTACCGCCCATATTGCAGTGATCGTAGAAGGTTTAATGTTACCATTTTGTTGTTTACTAGTTTGCCTAACAACAGTTAAACGTTTAAAATAGACTAAAGCAGAATCCCATAAGAGCGCTTAAATCGTTAATATTGAAAATGCTGCAGGCTCGATTTGATTTACCCTTTCTATGGACAGTAGCGATGGACGGAAGCGATATTTGCAAGCTGCTGTCTACGCTCCTTTGCACTGGATTAATCGGAATTCGACATTTTAACACTTAAATGGTAAACATTGGAAATTTCGAAACATCCGTAAACATATTGTGTGAAGAAAATAGTATCTTGATTCACATTGTCCTTGATTCACGATATGTGTCACAATGATAGATATGACTGCCGTCTTAAACAGCAATGCGTTAATAATGAGTAGAATAGATTTATCTATATTAATATGTGAATATTACTTCTGTACGAGAAGATGGGTATATATTTTATAATGAGATATATACGCGGAAAGTTCGCTGTAAATTGAATTTTCAAAATAATCATCTCAGTATGTGAATCTTATAATGTATATGCAATTGTAAGTTTGTTTACTCCTATGGTGCGTACTTTTACTTCTACTTTGTACTATGTAAATGTCTGTTTATAAAGAGTACCCATCTTCTGAATATGGAAGTCGTATTTGCATGATATACATAAATCTAATCCCGATTAAATACCGAGACATTGGTACTTAATATATCAAATCATATCAATCACTTTGACACATGTCGTGTCTTCCTGGTAAAAGCCTCTTAAACGAAGTTCATCGAATCTTTTGAAGCGATCACTTCCTTATCAAGGTCTGAAAGAGGATCGTCACATTTCAAATACATGATTTAAAATATAATTAAATGTAGCAAGCGTTATCAATATCTCAGAAAATGTGGAAATAATACAACATTAAAGCAGCACGCCTCCAGATTCATCCTAATTTTCATGAAAATTTTAAATAAATATTTAAAGGTAAAATATTGTGAAATGAACAAAGAAAGTACTTGACACCTTGCAGTCGGCACTTATAATCCACATAAATTACCAAAATGAGGTCAAAATGTGCATAAATAGCCCTTACTGCGTTAGTAACGCAGTAGAAATATGGTGATAAATACTGCAAAATACAGTCATTAATGCACATAAGATATAAATTATCACTTAAATCTTTAATCTGTTTACTTTTCTTAAAATATTAGTATGGTTTGTCCAAGTTTAATGTTCTTGAAATATTTTGGGTTATCTGGAGGCATGCAGCTTTAAATGTGAAACTGCTTGGTTGATAACAGTTTAACATCAAAATTCACACATTGAAAGTTCCACTCGCATCGCCATACGAACGGTCAGATCTCTTCCGGTGAAACTATTTCATAATTCTATAAAGTTAATGATGTAGATATAAGCTTGTATTTTCTTTTACAGCAAACAGAAAAGGGTCAATCAATCCAAAGTTTTAAAATTTTCAATTTAGTCGCAATTGTCAACCGTTAAGGTCGCAACAATACGTTTGATAAACATAACATGAACATGATTCATCACCAAGGATGAGAATTTCAAGCAAGTATAAATCTCTATTGAAACACACGCGAAAATAATGTCAATTTACTTTTAGGCATCTGTTACTTTTTAATAGTCTTTAGAAAATTAATGATATTGCAATAAATATTACTAGATTTAATTGTTACACCAATACCATGGTCAGATAAATTTTAAGTCCTGCATGTTTGCATTTAGTTGAAAGGTTTGAATGTTTTATATGTGTGAGGATTATGAACAAAAACAAAATAAAGTATTCATACAGATTACATTTATAGTATCAAATAAGTTAGAAAACAACATTAAGCAAGTTAAATAGTTTTAAAGTTTGGTTAATTTTAACCGGAAGAGTATGTAATAACACAAGCAAAAGATAATACATGTTCCACCGATGTTCCATAACAGACAGCTAACACATCTGTCAATTAAAATATTTTGAAGACTTTCAAATAGTATATCAGTAGTTTATTTTTTATCATAAAAAAACAAATTGAGTAGTCTATACAAGTTATAATTCACTCATAAGACGTGAGATCATTCTAACCTAATTACCCTATAATATTACAGTATCAATATTCTGAACGATGCTCTTACCACTAACTAACCAGTTTGCAAAACGACTATTAATTTTCTTCTTGAAAATACAAGAAAATAAATTACGCATCGTACTCATTGCAAATATGAAGAAATTAAAAGGAAATGTTTCTAAAATATATTCCACACAAACATTATATAACCAAGAAACATATGATTTTATAAATGTAAATTTACAAATACAAAAGGGTCAAGTGAAACGAGTGCAATTAAAAGTAAAACTTCAACTTAACACGTAGCATTTAAGCTATGCAGAATTGCACATCGTATCGTGCAAATTGTATCGTGCAAATTGTATGCAGTCTAGGCATAGTATCGTATTCAAAAAGTACTTATTCACAGCAATTTATATAAGACTCTTAGAACTTTTCAGTTTTCTCAGAAGGATTCTTAAAATAAACACTAATTTAAAGATAAAGAATACTTAAGTACATATACACAATCCGATTTCTTATATCCCCATCCCCCAGAAACGTACTCTGTGTTAGACTACAGTTCATCAAGATCAATATATTTGTACTAAATGAAAGCCTTATAAATGATTGTGAAGTTTCCGAACACTTTGAAAATTAATTCTCTTCTTAAGCATATGAAATTAGAATAATTACCGTCGTGTGTCTGTAAAATTGTAGGAAAAATGGTAGGAACATGAATGTGTCAAAAGAGCAGTTCATAAATGAAATCGCTGAACATTTTCTTGCAAGCCATCACAATTCAATGTTTGTCCTGTCTTGCGTTTACTATAACATTTAACTTCAAATCGCTGAAGCCTTCTTGGGAAATAACATATTTCAATGTGTGCCGTTATTTAAATGTACACGTACATGTTCAAAACAGAAACGCCGACCTGCTGTTTTCCGTCTTCGTTGAACATACCCTCACTCTTGTTACAATAATGTAATTTATGTACATTTTTAAAGTGTTTCTGCATTTGGTGAAGTATCGGATGTTTTTAATATTTTCAAGTTAATAAAAAAAATTAATTCACAAATTCCAAATCACATGTCGACGTCCATGTTTTCGTAGTTTTGATTTGCAGTTATCGCTCAAATTTGACAACAAAATTAAACAAAAGCGACACAGCTTAAACTCGTAGGGGCATAGTTCCGCATATTTACAGGAAAGCCCTCGGATTTTATCGTACACAATCTTTAAAGCTTCCTAATATATCAAACAAGCGATTTACTATTATGTATTTTTTGCTTCAACACTTATTGAAAAAGAGAAAAAAATCCCTAAAAAAGTCCAACAATTTAAAAGGAAAAATTTAAAATATTGCAGGCTCGGTTTGATTGAGCCTCTTCATGGACGTAAGTGGTAATTGCAAGCTACCGTCCACGCCCTAGCACCGATTTAAACAGAATTCAACATTTAACATGAACTGGTTAAATTTTGAATCTGATGTAATCATATGGCGGTTATCATGAAACCTTCAATGTAACACGTTTGTGCCATTCCATGAAAGCAGCATATGGTCCCGAAGGAAAACAAAGGGCAAAACTAGTTAACAGGATATCCCAGATGCGCTGTAAAAAGACAAAATTAAAAAGCAGGCAACATATCCTAAGGGTGACTAAATAGTATTCAAGTGAGGAATACTGAAATCACCCGACTAGAAAAAACAACACTAAAATTATAAAACACGGTCGTGCTGAATGAAATTGTTTATTTATTTTCTATTCTAAATAAATATTAACACAAACAGAAACACACCTTTTTTTAAGGTGGTTACCAAATGACCACCGCATCAACTAATGTTGTTAAATTAAAAAGAAAATCACCATTTCCATGCTTAAATGTTGAAATCTTAAGCCATTGCTTAGGGCTTTCATGAATAAGCTCAGTTATGCCATTTCTTAGGGGGGCTTTATTTTTTCTCTGTTTTTCTTATGTCTATGGTATTGACACGCATCACAATAATATATATAGCTATTGGAACTAGCTGAATATCTGTTTTAACTTTTAATTTGTTAAAAGTCAATAATGAGTTAAAATAACGTTAAACAAGATCGTCCATGGGTAATTTTAATTATATTTGTGCGTTGATACTAAAATACTGATGAAACTCAAAACGCATCAATTATAGATACATGTACGTGTATTTGTCACATGTTTTCTAGACTGACTGTACCTAATGACTATTATTGGATAAGAAGTCCAGTTCTTTCTTGCATGTACTTAATGTAGTCACTTGTACATTGAACTATCTTGACCTCGTTCTATTTCATCATCTATATCCTTCCCTAATCGGATTGTTAAGACTGTCAATTATTGTATCTTGAAGAAATAACATTCAATTTGAGGGGATATTTACGCCCTCCTCGACTGTAAGATTGGTCTGGATATCAAAATGGTTTTGTTGTTGCTTTAGGGTAGAAGAGATATTGATCATTCATTACCAGTTCGATAATTAATAAACATTCCATTTAAAATTGTCCCGATATTGTATGTGAAATCAGACATAGAAACATTATCAATCATCAACATTTTGCAAATTTTAACCGGATTTAATTTGTATCTTTTAAACCAAAAACAATTGTGATGTAAAACACCCTTTAATTTTTCCCAAGGGAAAACTAAACTTTTAAAAAATGTCAAATTTTAAATTTTTTTTTTTTTCAATATCAAAGCAATTTGTTTTGAGACATTTTTTATAAGGGTGGAAATTTAAAAAAAATGCGGAATAAAAAAATTTGGGACAGGCTTAAGATTACAAGATTAAATAAAATTTTTTTGTATGATATAAAAATAAAAATTTTGAATTTTAAATTTTTTATATTTTTTTTTTTCAAATTTCCATAAGGGAAATGGCCCCTTTAGGTCACAAATACATTAATATATGGGAAAAAACAGTGTACCAAAAACAAATTTAAAAAGTTTTTAAGGGGCCCAAAAGGGGAAGGTTTAAATTTCCCTTTGATGTTGAAATATTCCTTAGTATATTAATAATCCATTTTCTAATAATATCTAAATGTTTACAAAATTATTGTATGTGGTGTATTTCTATAAACTACCCCTGCTCTTCCTTTGTCACAAATAACTATGTGTGTTACGCATATATGAGTCCTTACATACTAGTCAAATCCTGATCTTGCCAAAACGAAACACAAGACCAAATAAATATGAGTCTTAATATTTTAGATATTGGAATTTGCATGCTGTAAGTATCCTGATCTTATCGAAAACGAAAACAAGATCAACATATAGCTTTGAAGAGAGATATTCTTAAATGCTCTGAAATCTAATGCTCAGTTAAAAAGAATACAAACATATTAAATTCTGTAATTGTATAGTGATGAACGTTAATTTTTTGTTTGTTAACACTTATTTTATTTTTAAATTTTTTTTCGGCAAGAAGGAATTTAATTTATTTTTTTTTTTTTAGAAAATTATTTTTAAAATTTTTCTTATTTATGTTTTTTTTTATCATATACTTTTAAAATACAAATAGGAAAAGCGAGAAATTATACACACAACCCCAATCGGAAAATTTCCTCCAATTACGGCAACGAAAAACAGTCATTAAAGCATGCCCCGCTTTATTTTCCCCCATCCATAAGTTGGGTTTTAAACACTTTTATTTTCAGTTTAAAACTTTCACTAAAAATTTTAAACAAACCCCAAAAATTTCATTTTATAAAAGTTTTGTTTTTCCCGTAAACATATCTCCCAAATTTAACGATACCCTTTTATTGTCTTTTTCATGATTGGGGCCAGGGCCCATTATCTATTTCCGAAAGTTTAATTTGGGTCACGTAGATCAAGTAAACCCTGGAAAAATGAATTTGACAGAATTTAAAGTATTTTATAAAAGGGGGATAATTTAAATTTAAAACAGTTTATTTCCCGGTGGGGTACTTAAAATAAAGGGGGCAATAAATTTAAAAGAAATTAAAAGAATTTTATAACACATTTAAAACCCCATCGAATGCCAGTCCAATTAGAAGCCCTCAAACAGTATGAAAAGCATAGCCCCTTGGGTCTACCCCCTCACATAATAAAGGTTTCGAACAGTTTTATACAGTCACCCAAAATGCAAATAACCCTTGAAAAAAAGCTTTAAAAATTTATATATAAGATTTGTTTTTTTTTAAAATAAACTCACAAATTTAACGATGCATTTTTTTGTCTTTTTTCACCCGATTGGGAAGAGAACTAAAATCCCATTTTTTCCCAAAGTCAAATGGGGTCACTAAAAATCAGTAGATCCGTAGGGAAAAAGGAAATTTTGACAAATAAGTTATATAAAGGGAGATAATTAAATTTAAAAACAGTTATAAATTTTTTCCCGGTGGGGTCATTAAGATTTAAAATGGAGATAAAATTTTTGAATGAGAGAATTAAAACACACATACCCCACACGAAAATGCCCGTCCAATACGGACAGCCCTAAAAGAAACAGTCATGAAAACATAGCCCCTGCTCATCCCATCCACATAATGATGGTTTTAAACACTTTTAAAACATCACAAACTGCACCACACATTGAAACAAGCTCAACATTCTCAATATAGAGTTTTTTTCTTGTAAAAATATCTCACAAAAACAACGATGACATTTTATTGTCTTTTTCCTATTGGACCCGAAACTAATACTATTTCCGAAAGGAAATGCAACGTAAAATCAAATAATCCGGTGGAAAACCCAAAGATTTTTTAAAAGAAAAAAGTATATTATAAAGGGAGATAATTAAATTCAATACAGTTATACTTTCCCCTGCGTGGGATCACTTAAGATACAAGTGTGCAGATAAATTAATAGAAATGAGAGAATATATATACACACATACCACCACATCGATATGCCAGTCCAATTACGGCACAGCGCCTAGCAGAACAGTCATGAAAGCATAGCCACTGCTCATCCACCATCACATAATGATGGTTTCAGAACAGCTTTATATACAGTCACAAACTGCACTACACATTGAAACAGCTCAAATTCTCATATATAGAGTTTTGTTCTCTGTAAACATATCTCACAAATCAACGATGACATTTTATTGTCTTCTTCACTGATTGGGACCAGAGAACTATATATCTATTTCCGAAAGTCAACTGGATCACGTAAGATCAAGTAGATCCGTAGGATACAATGAATTTAGACAGAATAAAGTATATATAAAGGGAGATAATTAAATTCAATACAGTTATACTTTCCCCTGCGTGGGATCACTTAAGATACAAGTGTGCAGATAAATTAATAGAAATGAGAGAATATATACACACATACCACCACATCGATATGCAGTCCAATTACGGCACAGCGCCTAGCAGAACAGTCATGAAAGCATAGCCACTGCTCATCCACCATCACATAATGATGGTTTCAGAACAGCTTTTATATACAGTCACAAACTGCACTACACATTGAAACAAGCTCAACATTCTCATATATAGAGTTTGTTCTCTGTAAACATATCTCACAAATCAACGATGACATTTTATTGTCTTCTTCACTGATTGGGACCAGAGAAACTATATATCTATTTCCGAAAGTCAACTGGATCACGTAAGATCAAGTAGATCCGTAGGATACAATGAATTTAGACAGATAAAGTATATATAAAGGGAGATAATTAAATTCAATACAGTTATACTTTCCCCTGCGTGGGATCACTTAAGATACAAGTGTGCAGATAAATTAATAGAAATGAGAGAATATATACACACATACCACCACATCGATATGCCAGTCCAATTACGGCACAGCGCCTAGCAGAACAGTCATGAAAGCATAGCCACTGCTCATATCCACCATCACATAATGATGGTTTCAGAACAGCTTTATATACAGTCACAAACTGCACTACACATTGAAACAAGCTCAACATTCTCATATATAGAGTTTGTTCTCTGTAAACATATCTCACAAATCAACGATGACATTTTATTGTCTTCTTCACTGATTGGGACCAGAGAACTATATATCTATTTCCGAAAGTCAACTGGATCACGTAAGATCAAGTAGATCCGTAGGATACAATGAATTTAGACAGATAAAGTATATATAAAGGGAGATAATTAAATTCAATACAGTTATACTTTCCCCTGCGGTGGGATCACTTAAGATACAAGTGTGCAGATAAAATTAATAAGAAAATGAGAGAATATATACACACATACCACCACATCGATATGCCAGTCCAATTTACGGCACACGCGCCTAGCAGAACAGTTCCATGAAAGCATAGCACTGCTCATCCACCAATCACATATGGTTTCAGAAAAGCTTTATATACAGTAACAAACTGCACCTACAACATTGGAAAAGCTAACATTCCTCATATATATGAGTTTTTTTCTCTGTAACATATCTCACAAATCAACGATTGACATTTTATTGTCTCTTCAACTGATTGGGACCAGAGAACTATATATCTTTTTCCGAAAAGTAACTGGATCACGTAGATCAAGTGATCCGTAGGAACAATGAATTTTAGACAGATAAAGTATATATAAAGGGAGATAATTAAATTCAATACAGTTATACTTTCCCCTGCGTGGATCACTTAAGATATACAAGTGTGCAGATAAATTAATAGAAATGAGAGAATATATACACACATACCACCACATCGATATGCCAGTCCAATTACGGCACAGCGCCTAGCAGAACAGTCATGAAAGCATAGCCACTGCTCATCCACCATCACATAATGATGGTTTCAGAACAGCTTTATATACAGTCACAAACTGCACTACACATTGAAACAAGCTCAACATTCTCATATATAGAGTTTGTTCTCTGTAAACATATCTCACAAATCAACGATGACATTTTATTGTCTATATTACTTTATCTGTCTAAATTCATTGTATCCTACGGATCTACTTGATCTTACGTGATCCAGTTGACTTTCGGAAATAGATATATAGTTCTCTGGTCCCAATCAGTGAAGAAGACAATAAAATGTCATCGTTGATTTGTGAGATATGTTTACAGAGAACAAACTCTATATATGAGAATGTTGAGCTTGTTTTCAATGTGTAGTGCAGTTTGTGACTGTATATAAATGTTCTGAAACAATTCATTAATGTGATGGTATGAGCATGGCTATGCTTTATGACTGTTCTCTAGGCGCTGTGCCCGTAATTGGAACTGGATATGCGATTGGTGGTCTGTGTGTATATAATTCTCTCTTTCTTTAATATTTTCTGACACTTTGGGTATCTTAAAGTGATCCAGCTGTGGGGGAAATTATTAACTGGGTATTTGAATTTAATTTATCTCCCTTTTATATACTTTATCTTTGGTCTAAATCATTTGTATCCTAGGATCTACTTGTCTTACGTGTGATCCAGGTTTGACTTTCGGACTAAAGAGATATAATAGTTCTCTTGGCCCAACAGTGAAAAACAATAAAATTGTATCGTTGGAAATTTGTGAGATAATGTTTTAAGAGAAAAATCTATATTGAGAATTGTTGAGCCTTGTTTTCAATGTGTAGTTGCAGTTTGTGACTGTATATAAAGCTGTTCTGAAACCATCATTATGTGATGGTGGGATGAGCAGTGGCTATGCTTTCATGACTGTTCTGCTAGGCGCTGTGCCGTAATTGGACTGGCATATCGATGTGGTGGTATGTGTGTATATATTCTCTCATTTCTATTAATTTATCTGCACACTTGTATCTTAAGTGATCCCACGCAGGGGAAAGTATAACTGTATTGAATTTAATTATCTCCCTTTATATATACTTTATCTGTCTAAAATTCATTGTATCCTACGGATCTACTTGATCTTACGTGATCCAGTTGACTTTCGGAAATAGATATATAGTTCTCTGGTCCCAATCAGTGAAGAAGACAATAAAATGTCATCGTTGATTTGTGAGATATGTTTAACAGAGAACAAACTCTATATATGAGAATGTTGAGCTTGTTTCAATGTGTAGTGCAGTTTGTGACTGTATATAAAGCTGTTCTGAAACCATCATTATGTGATGGTGGATGAGCAGTGGCTATGCTTTCATGACTGTTCTGCTAGGCGCTGTGCCGTAATTGGACTGGCATATCGATGTGGTGGTATGTGTGTATATATTCTCTCATTTCTATTAATTTATCTGCACACTTGTATCTTAAGTGATCCCACGCAGGGGAAAGTATAACTGTATTGAATTTAATTATCTCCCTTTACATATATACACATATATATACAAAATAGATATACTATAAAAGTTACACTTATGGACATCACGAAGATTGATAACGATTTGTATCCAACTTCTCTTTTCTAATTTCAAAAGCGCTATGCACATATTTACCAAACTTACGTGCTACACAAATGTTTTCCGTATTTAATAAGTCTATGAGTTTTAACATATTTTGTCTTTTCCAATAGGAAGTAGGTATTAAACGTTTTCATATATCACTTTATAATTTACATTCCAATACAAAATGAAATTCGTCCTCTAGGACGTTACAACAAAAAAAAGTTCTTTCATTAAATGGTGTACTATGGGGTTTAGTCCATCTACCAGTCTCAATATGAAGCCTATGAGATGATACTCTTAATTTAGTTACACTACTACAGAATCTTTTCTCATGAATAAAATTAAGGTATGGTTGAAATTTAAAGTCGGATATTTGTTTATAAAACAGAGCTCTACTCGAGTTATCTAAACTACACGACCAATTCTGTACGAATTGATCTGTTAATCTTTGTTTTACAATACATAAAAAGTAATCTCACACTTCCCACACTTTGCATTAACCAAGCATCATAAAAACCTAAATCACACAGAAGATGTTTTACAAGTGAACGCCAGTTTGTTTTGTTGGGAAAATTTTCAAAATCGTTTTTCAGTAATGTATAAACTTTGTTCTCATATTTATTTTCATTTGTATGCAATATCTTTAACCAAAATTTTACAATATTGTAATAACGTACTGATTTTAACGATATTCTACCTAGTTCACCATATACAAAATCGTTTTGAGTAACTTTTTTGACACCAAGAATCCGTTTACAAAATTGCATATGTACTCGTTCTACACTATTACCTTGAATAAACCCCCAAACCTCGCTACCATAATTCAAAATAGGCATCAAATAGTTCTAATCTATGGGAAAGTGAAATGTTAACAAATTCACACAAATATTTATCCATTTTAAAAATTGCTTTCATTGCTTGTCCAGCAATGGTGTTCTGTGCTTCTGTGAACGAACCACCCGTTGTGAATACTAAACCTAAATATGTGAACTTATTAACAATATCAATAGCATTATCTTTATAATAAAAAACTAAGTTATCTGGCAATCTACCGCCTCTTTTAAATATCATAATTTTAGTTTTAACTGTATTTACTGTAAGTTTCCACCGATCACAATAATCAGCCAGGCAATTTAAATTATTTAAAATTTAATTCATCACTACTATTAGCAAAAATAACAATGTCGTCCGCATAAAAATTAAAAACAGTTTAAACATATTAACATCTATTCCTTCCAAGTCATTATGAAAGAAATTATCTTCTAAATCGTTTAAAAACATAGAAAAAAGAAAGGGAGACAAACACTCTCCTTGGCGTACGCCTAGTGAACATTCATAGCTATTACTTAACCTATTACAATATTTAATTCTTGATTTGACTGAGTCGTACATTGATTTCATTATCTTTAAAATATCACCACGAATTCCAAGTTTAATCAGTTTAAACCATAAGTTATCCCTTACAACATAATCAAAAGCTTTGGTGAAATCAATAAATGCACAAAAAAGTTGCCTCCCCTGATTAATCATATGTGTAATTAAGCCATGCAATACAAAAATGTTGTCAACGGTTCCCATATTTGACCTAAATCCAGCCTGTGCCTCTACATAAACACTATATAAATCTGCCCATTTAGATAATCTGTTATTCAATATACGAGTAAATAGTTTCCCTAACGTGCTAAGTAATGTGATACCCCTATAATTATTAACATCGTTTATACTACCTTTTTTATGTAGAGGAATTACAAAACCTTCCGACCAACTATCTGGGAAGTACCCGTGTTCAAAAATTTTATTAAATAAACATATAAAGGGTGAAATAAGTATATTTTTACCATGAATAAAAACTTCATTTAAAAGAAAATCCGGACCACCACTTTTACCCGATTTAAGCTGGTGTATAGCCTTAATAATATCATCTTCGGTAAATTTTACATTTAACTCAAAAAGATCATACGGTTTGTCAAATTCAAATGAAAAGGGTACAATACAATGATCAGATAATATGTTTGGGTCCGATACTTCAAAGCTTTTAACATAACTAAACAAATGTTGTGATCCTATTACATAATATCTACTAAACTACAACCTCTATGACCGACAAATGTATATTGACCCTTTAAATTGTCATTTCCTACCCGACCATTTAAGATGCGTAACCAGTCTGTTTACACAAATCTAATAATAAAACACCGTTATTGTTCATTCGGCCTTTCTCCTGAGAATATATCTTTAACTCTTTATCAATAATATAATCGTCCGGCAAACATTGTACGTATTTAAAATTATCATCTACAACAAAATCTGGTTTGTCCGAAATACGTGCATTCATGTCACCACACAACAGTAAATTAAAGTTACTTTCATGTTTTGAATCAATCAGAGTAATAAAATCAATCAGTCTGTCAAAAATATTAGAGTCAATCATCGACTGCCGACTACTATCGTCCGGAACAACGTAGCACATACATATAAAAATATCATTTTCAAGAGACAATTTTGAACCCTCGATTTTTATACATAAAATGTCATCACTACTTTTAAAAACAAATGTATCACTTGAAACATATTTATTTCGTACATAAATAATAATTCTACCAGACGCCCTTTTACTGTTTTGTTTAATCTCATTTCTATTTAAGACGAAATATTCGAAATTGTCAACATTTAAGTTAGATGACTCATCTGTCCATGTTTCACTGAATAAAACAATGTCATTATTTTCAAAAATATTTCTGATTTCAGGCGAATTTGATCTAAGTATAGGTTAGAGTGCATATTGGGTGTTCTTCGAAAATAAGAAAGTTAAAAAGGAGCGGAGCTTGCGAAGCGACTGTAGCTTTCTTCTTTACGAAGAACATCCAATATGCACTCTAACCGACTTAGTGTTCTTCGAAACTCATTTCCGCCCACTTGCGTTTTATAATATAAAACGTCCAGTTTATATAAAATCTGTTCTATTAAGATTTGAAACCTGAAAATTTGAAAAATCCTCGTCGGTGATTGGCTTAAAAAAATTGGCGAGCACTAATTGTCCTTTTTGTAGCGATACCCTGTATATTAAGTAGCACAAACCGTAGTGGTAATACTATTGACCTAATTGTTTATCGTTCTTGCTCGTGCTGTCATTTCTATTAATAGAAACTGGGGAAATCCTGTTTTGTCTTCTGTATGGACTGGCCGACTCGACACGCTTTTCTGACCTAGACGCCGCACGAATATTTCGTGCACGCCCCCTCTCAGGTAAATCTCGTTTATCGCCGCTATTTACTGGCGTGTTATTGTTTGTTATTGATGACCTAGATGTAACAGCTCCATATTTGGGTGATGTGACACTGGCGTATGTTTCTACAGATTGTGTATCTAGGTTAAAATACACTGCAGGCATATCTGACTGACTTTGAGCAGAATTTTCACTGTTATTATTGTTCGTAGTTTGATGTGATTGTGATTTGTTATTGTTTTGATTTGTGTGTGATTCAGATTGGTGAACATTTGGATTATCGTGACTATACATTGGTTGGCTGTGTATTGTGTTCGGACATGTAGAATTGTTTACAGTGTTACCGCATGTGCTATTCATTTGAGATATAGGATTTTGTTCTTTTTGTGAGGATAATGGGATACAATACTGAGGGCCATTAAATGAGTCATTTAATGCAGGTAAGTTGCATGTATTGTATTGTCTTTGCATGACGTCACCAGTTTGTTGTTGGCTAAATGCGATTGTATGCATGTGTTCCAGTCCTTTTCCATTTTGGGGATCATGCTGACTCTGATAATATGGCTCGGCTAACTGACTTGTTATTTGGTCGTTCAGTCTATCAATGTGTTCGATACTTGACAACCTACTAGCATTTATATATCGTTGCCATTCGGGCATTTCATCATGCACAAGCCTACCATTCAGTATTAATTTAGCTGGGTAAACGATTGTTACTTTTGACCAAGGATTTTTCTGTTTGCACTGTTTATATCTAGGCCACAGGCGAGATCGGGCCTGCTGGATCTCTCTTGGTAGGTCAACACTGATTGAAAAGGGGGGTATCTTTCAACAATTTCGCTTTACTCAAAATGTAATAGTATCACAATAGTCTCTAAAATTCAAAAGTCAAATCATGAAGTTTTATTTCTAATACCTGTTCAAATTCAAAAAATGTATCAAACATTGACATAGCGAAGACAATTGATTATTTAAAAAAATATTTCAAGAAAGATTAAAAATATAGCAAAAAAAGTCTTATAAAATCGCAAGTTATGGATTTACATTATTTTCTATAGGAATGAAAGTGAATGTCGGCTCAAACATTTTATAGTGGGAACAGAATGAAAATAACCTGATTTAAATACACGCTGTGTTTCTGCCATTCTTGTTGTTTGATGGAGGACCATATGTTAAAAATGGCTACCTTAAAAATATACTTTTTCATTAAAGATATGATATGCTCTAAAACGATTTTTGAAAGTACTGACACTTTCTACAAACTTTAAGTCTCTTTTTAAAAGTATAATAAACAGACATGTTGTTTTAAACTCTTTACTCTGTTGGTATACATTATGAATCCATACTGTCAAAAAATGTGTTTCTTTTTTAAGAAAAAGTCACTTAACATGACCAGTTAGATGATGCAGCTTACACAACATTGTTTCTGCATTCTACATACTCGGCATACATTTCATAAATTTCTGCATTTAAAGTTTGTTTTTTTACCCGAGGATGAGCATAATATATCTTTAAATAAACCATAACAAAATATAAAGAATTACATTGTGTATACTTATATAATATATGCTATCAAAATTGTGATTAGGAGGAATGGTCTGTCAGAACCTATGATCATGTCCTAGATTCAACTTGTAATTTTCAAAGTTTAGTATAGTAATACGTGTTCCGATTTATCAACGTTAAAATGATGTTCTAATTCATTAACTTTATCAGCTTACAAGGCATGAAATCTCATTCTTGTTATTCTTATTGATGGTAGATTTTTTATTCCTGTTTCCTCCTGTGTTTCATCAATTAAAGCTAATCAAAATATCATTTTCTTGCACTTTTGTTGAACTGAAAACATCATAAATTGAATTTGACATTATACCTGAAGACAAAATATTTTTCTCACAATGCAGAAATAAAACAGTATCATTTTCAAAAAAGTATGCCAGATGAGGACTAACAAAATCTTTAATTTACACAGTGGCACAAAGGTATTCTTTTTAATGTTTCTTTTATAACATTGACTTTTACTTCATTTTTTATGATTAAGAGCTTTTTGAATTGTTCGTTTCTTGTCATTGTGCTCTCAAGATGTTTAATGTTTCATTTTTCACTTGATAAAGAAGTGTAATTTTTTTAGCTCAATATTGCCTTTTTCAGTTCGAATTGTTTTTCACAGAAGAATTGAAAGGATATAAAGCTATATCTTATGAAATATTTTCATAAAATATATCAAACATACAATTACATTAGTTCTAAAAATCTAAGGTCGACTTTGGAGAGAGTCACAACATAGAATGTCTCTGTTATTGAACACATAAATATTGTGCGTAAACAGAAAATAATCCGAAAAAAATATTATTCTGCTATTTAAAGTAGGGTTTTATAATTATCCATTCAGCAATGATTTCGTGCATTCGTTATTCGTTTTTAAGTCAATTTACTACCATATTTATTTTATACAAACATTTTATAAGTGTTCTTTTTTACATTTCAGACAATAATTTTTGAAGCAGAATTATAGTTTTATACAATTCAAAGGCAAATAAATAAGTAAACTTTGTATGATAATTAAAATTCTCAATTTATTGAATTCAAAATTAATAACCTTCATCATATATCATAAAACAGTTATAATATATAAAGAAAACACAAGTTGTTCATCCGGAAACTAGTTAAAGTTTCAAATACCTATTAACATTAACATTGCGAAATAAGTAATATTGTATTTTTTGGCCATTTTTCAGGCAGTATTTTAAAGCCGAATTCGAGAGTACCACTGGAAATGAAAGTACATGTACTTATGAATCAAAAGTGCGATAACATAATTATACCGTGTCTTTCACCAGTAACATATGACGCAACAAACATTTTTTTGGTCTTTTAGGAATACCTATACCGTCTATGCGATAAAACACTTATAATTACTATCAAATTCTCCATTTCGTGTGAAAGTATTTGTACTAATATTTTTCTCAAAGAATGTTGATTTTCAGAATACCACAAATGTCTCATCTCTTTTCACTTAAAACATCTAAATAAAAGAATATACAGTTGTCATATGTATTTGTAATATACGCCTTTAAATGCACAATAAAATAATTTGTTGTTTAAACTTTGAAAACAAAAATTGAATATATCCAATGAATAATGGTCATATACTATGGTCAAAGAATATATTATATGACGTTATTTATTGAGTTACTAGTATTAAATATAAGACATATTGTATTAAAAAAATAAGGATACACATATTTCATAAAAACATTGATTTTATTTAATTTTTCTTTACTTTATTGCAAAACTACAATAATTTAGTACAGAATCATTACCGGGAAGGTCTACATAATGACTTGATTTATTACTTCCCATAGATAGAAATATAGAAATTTTCTTCATTTATTTATCAACAAAAATAAATTCCAAAAAAGTTGACTTTATTCTATTTTTCTATCTGCAGATATGTTTTGAAGAATTTGTTATTCATATTGTGTATTCTTAGACTTCGTTGATTACAGATCGAAGAATTTCTGGGATTTGTTTTGTTTCTTGAGTTTGATGTGACAATTATTCATTATTCTATCCCATTGTCAGGCTTACAGGCATTAAATGGCTTCGTGCACGGCTTTACGTCTGATGGAATACAAAGATCGCTCCGTTCCACCTTTTTTGGATGATATATCTTCTAAAATAGTATAAAATATGAAGTCAGATATGTAGTCTTTGGTTTTAAAAATCCACATAAAAAGTCAATTTTACATTATTTTTATTTCTATTGTTCAAAGGCATTTTACATTTTCGTTCATTGTCGCACTGTTTATAAGAGGTTTATGTTCCTCATTTTTTTTATAAAGAAAGTATTCGGAACTACAGATATGAGAAGATGACCTGAATAAAAGTAAAATTTCCATATGTCAATTTAACCTTTTCTTCTAACAAGCGACAAAATAGTGCAAAAACGCCGTTTACTAATAAAACCATGCAAGCGTTGCCTTAGTAACATCCAAAGATTAAACAATCATAAAATTTGCTTAACATCTGATATAGTCAAATTTACAAAAACGCTATGATAGGTCAGTACCATGCACGTGGCAATAGTTCACAGATCAATTTTCAACCTCAATGCTGTTTTTAACACCTAATACTAAGTTCAGATATTGAAGTATGTTCAGTTGCATGGCTCTTACCAGCGATATGTTCGGAATTGATGAACGATGACACAAGCAAATATTTGGAAAATAAGGTGTTTTCATTTCTTTCACTTTTGGTCTTATAATTGTAATACCTAAATACTGGCAATTCGTCAACATTGCGTTCCTTAGTTGTTGTTGTTTGAATATTAAGTTGTACGTCATCTTCATTGGATCCTGTAAGTTATAGGAAGAGATGTTTGAATGGTTCATCTTGTATTTTGGCACAATTTTGATTCAACTACATGTATAAGTTGTTATAATTTCAAATAAAGAGAACATACAGAACATAAATTATACTACTGAAAAGATGAAGATGTACATAAACACGCAATATTTGTTCATTGTTATTACCAGTATGTGTTTATATGATAAACTAACAAGTCATTATGAAGGTTTTCACATATTGTTACGTCTAAATGTGCGTATTAACGTCGGAGGATTCAAAGATCGTTGCCATTCTATTGATAAAGATCAATCAGTTGCGCCTTAAAATGGCATAAAATATCGTATAAAAGTGAAACAGGATTGTGTGTGTGTGCGTGCGTACGTGTGTGTGCGCGCGTGCGTGCGTGCTTGTGTGCAAACGTGAAATAAACAATTAGAATTCTTAAGCTATGTGTATTACAATGACCAATAGCATTCTAGTAGAGCTCTAACTAGTTCTAAATATACAAATATGTAGTGGAGTTTGTTCTATTTGATTATCGCAATCTTTTTTACAATCTAAAATCATAACGCAAAGTACAATAATGTACTTATACATTGCTTTATTTTTAGAGATAAAATACATGTATCGTTACAGCATTTATGCTTTCTGTTTCTTTAAACTTTTAGGGGGCTTTTAAATTGAATTGTATAGTACATGTTTTGCGAAATAACGAGTATAAAAGTCTATTGTTCTTTAAGTATGGCGATTGCTCTTAAATATGGTTGCTGATTTGGAACGCTTTTGAACGTCGTGTTGGCGCTAGCGACAACACGACAGAGTGCCCAAACGGCGCGTTGTTGCGCTGCCGTCTTGTCATCCTGTCTCTACCTGTCTCGTGGCGACAACACGCCGCACGACAACGCGCCGTTTGGCGTACATCGTTAGCGACAGAACGCGAAGACGAAAATGCGCCGTTTGGTGCTTTGTCCTGTTGTCGCTAGCGCCAACACGACGCACAAAAGCGTTCCAAATCAACCACCATATTTAAGAGCAATCGCATAATAGTATCGCTTCTGATTATACAATTGGAGATATAAGTGCTTATTATCGTGAATAAAAAGTGCGTTTGAACTTGAATGTGACATTGAAAGAATCTGATATAAGTAATATATAATAATATATAACGCTATTAACATCCTTGTTAGTCTTTTAGAAATATATAGATAAAATACACAGTTTTTTTAAGTTTTTAAATACACTGTTGTGTGTAAAAGACATCGTTAAAATTTGTCAAATATCTGTTGGCTACCACAAACGTTTGTTAAACTTGTCCTTTAAACTTTAAAGGAGAATTAATTTTGCCAATGGCATCTTAATTTAGAAATGCCGTAAAACGTTTACAATGATAGGAAATAAAGTAAATATCTACACTGAATCAGTGAGAAAACAACTGTACAAAATGGAAAAAAAACTTTCATAATTTTATAAAACCAGATATTTACTTTCAATACTTTAATCATATTTTAAAGCACAAGAAATTGAAATTGCAGGTTCTAATGTCAGTCTTGGACCAGTAGTCTGCTTTTGGCTTCGGCATTTATTTAAAAAGAATAACGTTTTTGGACAGTATAGGAGTTCAAAACTTCAAAGAAACAACGTGTTTAAGGGCATGATTATTTGTGATTCATTCTTTTATTTTTATAGCTATATTTATTCAAAATGCGGAGTACCAAAATTTTCAACGGTAACAATGTAAACAGACAGATTAATTTTACTAACGCATTTTACGAATTGAAAGACAGATTTTTAGGATGTATACGCATATTTTAAATACGTTTTTATATAGTTTCAATCTTTTGATTATCATAATTCCACAAACAATACGTAATGCTACAGAAGTATAAAACAATTTCTCTCAAAAGCAATTATTTATGTCGTAGCATTTTAAGACAACAAACACTTTCCTTTGTATTACCATGAATGTCATTTAAACCAGATGTTTGTATCCATTAATGTTATTCATTTAAATTCTATACATTAAATGTCTTTAATCGTGATAGAAAAAAAATGAAAAAAAAATTGTTAATACTTGATATTGACAAAAAACGATATCATTTGAAATCGTCATATCGACGTCATTTTTTATTTGTCATCAAACTTTTGGAATATTAACATCATCAAAATATCAAGGGAACCGTGTTTCTATGGAAGCCCTGGAGGGACATTTTAAATTAATATTTAAAACTTAAAACTTATTATTTAAAATTTAATTATTAATATTTAAAATTAATTTTTTAATATTTAATGATTTAATCTTATCAATAAAAATGGACGCGGGAAACCATTCCGTTGACAGATTGACGCCACAAGAAGCGGCAGCGAGAATACGAGTAACGAAGGAAGTAAAGTAAGTTGGACTTTAGATACAAGAAAAACTGTTTTAAATCACACTAGGACACGCACACGCACTTAATTTCATGGTGAGGACTGGCTTAGGCGGGTTTATTTATGTATTTATTGCAAATGACAGTCCGTCCCAGATTGAAGGGGTTAAAGGTCAGAATTGGGCTGAGGGGAATATCATTTGTTCACCGCCATGTCAAGGTGTGTCGCACGTTAGACACATGCTCAAAGGTCAAGGTAATACGAAGTATATGGAGAGTTGTCCTACTTGCCCCGGCGTCGGCGTCCAGATTTCAGATTAAAGTTTTGGTGAAGTAAAATATTTTTCACTATAAATTTTTCATTTCTTAAGATATCAGCTTCAAACTTCAAATATATGTTCCTTATCATCAACCACATCTTATATGTCAAGGTTTATAACTCTAGCACCAATATTTTTAGATTTATCTCCCCTTGAAATAAGAATTTTCCTTAAAAAATATTATTTTTTACTGTTACTTCTGTTTTTTTCTTAAGGGATCAACTTCATACTTCAAAAACATGTTCCTTATAATTAACCACATGTTATGTGACAAGGTTCATAACTCTAGCACCAATATTGCAAGAATTATCTCACAATACACTTAGATTTTTTTTACTGAAAAATGTTATTTTTACTATAACTTCTTTAGTTTTAAAGGTATCTACAACTTATTTCTTATCATCAATTACATCTTATGTGACGAGTTCTATAACTCTTGTAGCAATATTTCAGATTTATCTCTCTTTGAACTTAGGATTTTCTTTAAGAAATATTATAACTTCTTTATTAAGGTATCTTATTCAAACTTCAAATATATATTTCTTATCATTACACACATTTTGTGTAACAAGGTTCATAACTCTAGCATGACTATTTCCAAAATTATTCCCCCTTGAACTTGGAATTTATGTTAACAAATGTTATTTTTTTACTATAACTTAGCACATAATTATACAAAATTTATTTTTCTTACATAGTTTTTTCTTCTTTACTGCGTCCAGTATTTCATTAGTCGAGCTTTGCCTCCTGTGACAGCTCTTGTTTATACCTACATTGACTAGTCCATTTTTGATACAGTTCACAGCGTCTGCTATAAAATAAACATAACAACCAAGCAGGCTGGACATGCTGCCCTTTGGGATTTAGGTACTGTAAATCTTAAATGAAAAACCTTGATTTTAAGACGAGTATTTTAGGGCTACCATCAACCTATTTTTATGATCATTGATTTGCATTGGAAATTTTCATTACAAGACTTATATGTTGTACATGTTGTAATAGTGTGCTTTTAAATGCCTGCAGTTTGCAAAAACCTTGCCACAGGTTTGGTAAACAAAACTTTAGATGTAGATAAAGGGGAACTCCCTACATCTAGCAGATTATATTCTCGAAACATAAAGTTTATGCTCAATGAAAGTAAAATGATAAATAAATACAATGTCAAAGAAGAATCTATGCTGAATGAAACCTCATTTTACCACAATTTATCAATTTAGAGGCCTTCTGAAATAAATTGCTTCAACCCATTAATTGTACAGCAACAACTCTACATAGATTATTTTTTACAGTACTGCAAGCATATTTTAACAGCTAGTTTTATCGATAATGATTGGGAATGTATAGCTTAAACTTTTAATTTAAGTTATAATATTTTCAAAGATTCTATTATTTATGTTTTGGAGGTTGTTTAGTTTGACATCAGTTATAGAGTCCCTCTAGGCCAAAATTGTATGAAATTGCTTGGTAATAAAAGCTCTAATATATTTTAGGCAACTGCTGTGCAGAAAGGCAGAGGACAAAGCAGTGCATATAAAATGACAAGAGCGATCAGTAATCACATGTGTCGCCTCATGATGGCCAATTTCATGTTGGGACAAATTTTGTGACAGACGGACAGACAGACAGACAGTGCACAACTAGACTTGGTACTGATCATTCCTGTAAAGTTTGGATAAAATTGCACCAGGAGTTTATGAGGAGTAGTCCGGACAAGCTTTTGCGTATCTGGCAACACACAGAAAAAACACCTTTTTATCAAAGGGCCATAACTCGGCCGAAAATCATTCACCCGGAAAACCCGTGCAATATGCGCAAGGACTTGAGCTACAGATCAATCCTGTAAAGTTTCATTGAAATTGCATTAGTGGTATAAGAGAAGTAGTCATGACAAACTTTAAAAATAAAAATTATTAAAGGGCCATTACTCTGACAAAAATCATTGAACCGGAAAATGCTGACAATATGCACAACTAGACTTGGTACTGATCATTCCTGTAAAGTTTGGATGAAATTGCACAAGTAGTTTATGAGGAGTAGTCCGGACAAGCTTTTGTGTATCTGGCAACACACAGAAAAAAACACCTTTTTATCAAAGGGCCATAACTCGGCCAAAAATCATTCAACCGGAAAACCCGTGCAATGTGCGCAAGAACTTGAGCTACAGATCAATCCTGTAAAGTTTCATTGAAATTGCATTAGTGGTATAAGAGAAGTAGTCCGGACAAACTTTAAAATTAAAAATTATTAAAGGGCAATAGCTCTGACAAAAATCATTGAACCGGAAAATGCTGACAATATGCACAACTAGACTTGTGTAAAGTTTGGATGAAATTGCACCAGTAGTTTATGAGGAGTAGTCCGGACAAGTTTTGTGACGGACGGACGGACAGACAGACAGACAGACAGACAGACGGACGGACGGACAGACAGACGACGGAGAAGTGATCCCTATATGTCGCCACTACTCCGTAGAGGCAACACAAAAATGGGATGGCAGAACTACCGAGATGGAAGAAAGTACAGAGTTGATACTGAAGCAAAAGTTGGATAAGCATGCGTGATGTATTACACATTCGGGGAAA
Source organism: Ruditapes philippinarum (assembly GCF_026571515.1). Classification (NCBI taxonomy): domain Eukaryota; kingdom Metazoa; phylum Mollusca; class Bivalvia; order Venerida; family Veneridae; genus Ruditapes; species Ruditapes philippinarum. The sequence goes on from NW_026852209.1 coordinate 309,755, forward strand.
GTCTGGCAGTAGAAATGATAAGATATCAAGCGCTAAGTAACTATTTCCCGTACGGAGAAAGTAACATGGACAGTGTAGAGGACTACGACTTCTCATTGGCTTGAGCATCAGGACAGGTGATTGACAGTTATACTGATGTAGACCAAAATCCATGCAGTTTCACAGGGTATTTAAGAGCTAGCAGTTTGTATGCGTCATAGTGCCATATATACCTGAGATAAAAAAAGGAAAACAAAAGTTTCTTGATAAATGGAGTCCCTGTAGAAAAGGTCGACAGAACTATTAACATAAAGTACAGCAAAATTAAGCACTCATTATATTCTGAAGAACAATCTGAAGTATTTGCCAATCAATATTGAGGTGCTTTAATGCGTCTGGGAGTCCAGAAAAAGATGAAAGTGATCCGTTTGAAGATGGGTATGTGGTTTCTAGAACAGGAGTACAGAACACAGTCTTCCTAGAAAGAGTTGGAAACGTTTATAATTGTTCAGAAGCTTCATCGCAGCAACATTTTGTATTGAATGGGCCATATCAAATATTTAGTTTTTCAGTTGATGATAGTAATTGTTTGGTTCTTGGTAAAATAATAATTACATACATTTAAAATGGTTGATAAACGGAAATTCATTTTGTAGTGGTATCAATCGTTGTTCTGTTTTCATGTGAAATTGTATACAACTGACATATATGCTGTAGCCCTTATTATAAACATACAAACTAATTGACAGTTATAGATGATGATGTAATTATCATAATAATGTTTGATTCTTAAACACTTTCATCAATGTAAAATGTTATTTGTTTTGTACCTGCTAAATGCTCAAAGCACATTTGTGGCATATGTTTATTTTTAGTGACAGTTCTTGTTCTATTTAGTTGAAAAGTAATAATTTTGTTGAGTTTGCCTAGTTGAGCCTTCAGTTCTCACCCACATCGCAAAACTTGCTATGTTTTTAACTTTTGAATGAATACCCTTTTATTCTTATGTTGTATGCTAAAAGTAGTTACCCCAAATTGTTATAAATTGGAAATTGGACCTGAAGCGATTATTCATTGATGAGTGTAAATACCTAGCTTTAATTTTGTACTTTGATAAGTCACTGTAATAAAAGAGTAAAAGTTGTTACACTGACTTTGCTGCCTTATTTTAAAGTGGACTGTAATTATACTTTTTAACAAACAACTATAACCTATCTATACGTCATCAGTAAGGGAAAAAAATATTATCATCCTTACTTTTCTTGCTGTTATTTGTCTTAAAGTTGCAGTACATAACTGGATGGTTTACCTACTGACTGCACTGTAAAATCAGTGAAAATGCTTAATGCTCAGGGAAAACATAAGGAACATTTTCCATTTGATGGAAACAGTTATTTTGCGTTACTTTGGCAACAGTAGCATAAGGGATGATACCAAAGATGTCAAAGTACTGTACTACTATTTCTATCACGGAACCTGTGACCAGATATCAATTTCTTGTAACCAACTGTTTTTAAAAAATGTCGAAAATGATGAGGTTTCTCGTCATTGTTAATTTCAGCCATTTTAGCACACAAGAGTTAGATTTTTTTACAATAAACGCAAAATAAACAAAATATAGATGGTTTAAAGCTTGTCACAAACTTAGTTGATCAAACAGTAGTATGCAAACGTTTGTTGGCTAGTTTATTTTAAAACAACATTTAAGATGCATAACTATTTGCATTGAAAAATGAAAACTGTTCAGAAATAAATAGAGCTCTGTGTTTCATTCAACAAAGAGAAAATCTGATATATCTTGATTCCTTTTTAGCTCAGCTTAAAGGTGAGCTACTGTCATTGCCCATTGTGTGTCGTCTGTCGGTGAGTTTCTCAACATTTCCCTTGTGAACACATTACAGGTCACATTTTGTATCCCATCTTCATCAACATTGTTAAAAATGTTTATCTAATTGATTTTCTAGGTCAATTTTTAATCTGGGTTATCTGTGGTCATAAACTAGGTCACTAGTTTAAATCAAGGAAAAACATAAAGAACACTTTAAATGCTGTATTTTCAACTTGAACAACTTAAAAGTTTATGAGAATATTTGTCTGGATAATCTTTAGGTCGAGTTTGAATCTGGGTAATATGGGGTAAAAAATAGGTCAAAACAAAGAAAAACATTTTGAACACTATATGCTTTTTTTTTTTAATTGGAACAACTTGTAACTTTTTTATAGGTCATATATGTAGGTCAAAGTTGAAACTTGGGGTTAGAAAGCGCTAAAATGTGATCCCTTCTGGAGAACATTTGGCAATTTTTTAGTACTGCCTACAAAAAGCTCATATGGTTTATTTTCTAATTTCCTACATACGGTTTACTTAGATTTCTAGCCATGTTTATTTAAGTCAGATTTGTCATACAATTATCAATGTAGAATCAGAATGTTTCAAGAGAGGTCTCGTGTTTAAGTTCTTTTATTATTTTTTTCCGTTTGATTTATGACCTGTTCTAACAATAAGTAAAGCGAACTCGAGATCAGCCTAGAAATTTTAACTAGCAGTTAAAGATAAAAAGCACATACTCCGGAAAACTAAGAACATCAATGTTTATTCATTAAAAAGTATATATATTATTATATATGTTCAATATCCTACAAATCAACATTTACACCATAATCAGTAGAACCTTATAGTTCTAGTACATTTAACAACATTTTATTTCTGGTCTTCCAATACAAGTGCACATGTCTACATGTTTTTGTGGTCGCACATTGTGTTTTTCCAGAGAATACAATGCGATAAAGTCCCGCTTGAAGAACATCCGCTAAATTAAATCGCTAAATAAAATCGCAAGCATTTGCATGAATAGGGTTTGACGTATCTATTTGTCCAAGAGCTCTCAAATCCTTCAACGTTTTCATCCACCTTGGTACCATAAACTGCAATTCTTTTGGAGTATACATGACACGGTGATGCCCGTAATAATTACAACGAAGTATCCTATTTAACTGAAGGAGACCAACACGTATGTTGTGGTTAAACAATTTGTGCGTACTTGAAGTCAGCATGAAAGTACTGCGTAATCACTTCTAACCTGGTGCTTCCGTTTCCAGATGGCAATAGGGATGACACATCTGTTGACGCAGGAGTCACTTTCAATAAAATGATAAAGACAAACAGCAACGGGATCTCCATGTTTACGACCTTAAAAGAAAAATAAATAAATGAAATATAGCGTTATAAAAACAAAGGGCTAGCCGGGCTGTAAACATGTAATATTGTTATATATCCACCACCAACAACTAAACATTATCGTTAAACAAACCTAACCCCTGACAAGCAGGGATATTTCTGTCAGTTTTAAAGCTTCAACCAGAACAAAGTGTATTGATAAACTTTCTCAACTGCTGCTTTTGACACCATATAGTCAATAAAATGTAAAGCGGCACCATGATAAAAACTAACATATCTTATGGTTTCAACTGTAAGCATGAAAAATATAACAATCGAGATATAATATTTCTCGGAATGTTTATTGTATATATATATAAAAAATGGCAAATACCTGTAAGCAGCTATATCGAATTTGCAAATTTTTCTTCGTATAGCAACCTTTTGGAAGAGACCGTTGAATTCAAATACCCGCGTCTTATGTATACTGTTCTTAATTTTTAAGTATTAAGAATTAATTTTTAAATATTAAGAATTAAATTTAAAATATTAAGAATTAAATAATAAGTTTAAAGTTTTAAATATTAATTTAAAATGTCCCTCCAGGGCTTCCATATGTTTCAGATTTTCTCTTATCTTTTCACCCCAAAAATATAACATAACGTCAAAATTTGTATGCGACTTTTTACGACCCTACTAATAATAACGCAATAAAAGATAATTAAGCCGATGATTGAGTAAAATTTCATGACCCCATTGTCTTCGTAAATGAATTCCCTTTCATGTGTTTCAAACCGCATGTTAATTGCTTAGTTATTAAAATGTTAAACCGAAAGATTCAAAATACGTGCCGAATCATCACTCTCTGTGCTAGGTCTCACTCAAACGGCCTTGGTAAGGGCATCTGCAGCTGACTTCATACAAACTACGAAATTCAAACCAACATTTACTGTAATTTATTGATAGTGATCACGGTCAATATCATGTAAAAGATATAAATTGTTTTAAAAACATTTTTTTCAAAAGTTTTAATGATTTCTCGACATTGTATATATTTTCCTTAGCGATTTCATATAGCACTAATATTTAGGAATATTGAAAATTTTAAAGAGGGCTCAACTTTGATATTATAAATGTTATTTCTAACTTATTATTTTAGTTTCTTGTATTTGGCCTTCATTCTTCAACTTGGGTGATTCCACTATTCCTACTTGAAAACTGTATAATCATGGATATGTTGCCTGCTTTTCAAATTTGTCTTTTGAAGTCTTGTCTGTGATATGCAGGCTTCATAACCTTAAAATCCCCATTCAAAATTCCATTTTATTTTGGTCCGCCCATTGTTTTCTCGTTTAGGGCACACGCATTTTTTTACTTGGGGACCATACGCCGCTTTTCATGGAATGACACTATTGTGTTACATTAAAGGTTCCATGGTAATCGCCGTATGAACACATCTGCGGATGTTTCTAAATTCAAAATTTTACCATTTTTTATGTTATAAAGTTGAATTATGCTTAAGCCGGTGCTAGGGGGCGTGGACAGTAGTATGAACTTTCCAGTATCGTCCATGAAAAGGCTCAATCACACCGAGCCTGCAACATTTTACAATTTTGCCGTGTTGGGCTTTCTTTGGGGATTCTGTTTTTCTCTATTTACTTGTAACAAGTCATTTAAACAGAAATGCACTTAGATTATATAAATTGCATTTATTGCAGCCACATCATATTGAAAATGCGTTTCAATATGGCAATGCGTTTCAATATGGTACAAAAAGTTATCAAGTAAATGACTGACAGAACAGGATATTTCTTTTGAAACTTTACAATTTATTACAATTATAGTGGCCGGAAGCGGCCTTTTAAAGTCGCACAAAAAACTTAACCGTCAGTTTATGAGATGTCGAAATTGTATAAAAATGTTGCCGTTTAAAAAAATTCTAGTTTTTTCTGCCACACTTTGGTCGTGAAAAGAGAGTATTACGAAAGAAACCGCAACATTTTCTCTATACAAGGTGGACTAAGCCACGCCGCCTACATTAGGTAGCAAATTGCGGCCGCCACTATAATCCGTGATATGTCGTTTTGATGTAAACTTTTAAAGAATCGAGTTTGAGCATTTGGCCTCGACTTTTTATGACGGGAAATGTCGCGGCTGAACATTGCTATTACTCACCATTTTTTTTATTAGACCGTTGTTGAGGAACTAAAATCCTCGATCCATGATTTTCCTTCAACTTTTTGTAAACTTTCAACAATTGCAAAAGATGTCGTGAATATCTTTCTGTTCCTTGACTTTTATAGACAAACAAAGCATAAAATGTAGAGGCAAACCATGCACGCTTCCGGCCACTGGAGTCAAAATGTTCCTTGCTGTTTCCAACAACTGTTTTAAAACATGGAGCTTTATACATTTTCCGCGACATTGTACGATTTTGGCAAAAGACCCCGGCTTACAATGACCGAAACCGGCACATTTATTTAATATTTGTTAAACGGTCTCTGTTTCCTTTTTTCTTTCTTCCCTTTTCTAGTGGTTAAATTAATAAAAAAAATACCATTTAGGAATCAAACTCTTTTTAATAAATGCTACATCAGAATGAAACTTAGTAAAATTGAACAGTGATGTATATTGGTATCGACCGTCATCTTGAATGCACCTCAAATATTTCAATGTCGTAAATCGAAAATAAGTCAGTACTCGTTATTGAAGCAGAACTCAGATGACAACCTCATATATTTGGAACCCAAAGTGCGTTGATATGTAGCATTTTAACGCACTTTGGGGTAAATATGTCGATTTTGACCCCAAAGTGTGTTTGACCCCAAAGTGCGCTGTGAAGTTTACTACACTTTGGGGTCGGACGCCAAAGTGCGTTTCACTCCAAAGTGCGGTGTTACAGTGCCTCAACAGTGGCAGATAGGTAATTGGTAGATTACGCGCAAAGCAGAGCCCTAACCCATAGGTACCTTATTAAAACGTTTCTGGACTACTTCTTCCAAATATGAATCACGTAGGTGTTCAGAAGAGTTTAATAAAACTAATAAACAATAAATCACATTTTAGGTGTTTTCTCGTTGAAATTGAAATTTCTAATATAAGAAAAAATATTAAAGTCGCAAGATAAATTGACTTTGTCAGCATCAAGCGTCACAACTAATTATTATTTTTATCCAGCTTCATTCAACTAAAATATCTTTAAAACTAGGTGTCTTTAAACAAAGTCATTTCATACTATTTGTGACACAAAAAATGGCGGACATGTTTTTCTCGGAGTACTTGTGACTGGTGTATATACAGTAGAGCGATAAGATTTATGATTAGTCAACACATTTTTGTGTCCTTGATCTACAAACCTTTTAAGGATAAGAGAAAGATGATTCCTATTTTAAAGTCATATGGGATATTCATATTGGAATTATATCGAGATATTTGTGTTTCTTTCCGAGAATAAAGACAGACTTTTTAGATTTGCAAGTTTGATAACCTTCTTTAAATAGCAATGAACATCCGACAGTTCTAATACAACGTCAGTATATAAAATGTTTGACTTCTATTCATTCTCCATTCTTTAAACTAATATTTACCTGAAAATATATTGAACTGTTAAATGTTTAATGTATCATACTGTTTACCCGCAATAAAAGCAGTTTGTTTAGTAGTAGCGTGACTTATATTTCTTTCAAAAATAGCAAAAAAAACGCCAACGCAAAATGAATAGGACATATGGTTTCCCGAGAGAGACTATCCATTTGTCAGTTACAATAAAGCGGACAGAATTCACCAAGTGAGTTTCGTAGGGTTTGTTTTCACTAACGCAAAATATAGAAACAAGATAATCCGGGAATTGTTTTATTTATGAAGGCAACCTAAACTTTGTACTGGTAAGAAATGTATCTGTAGCAGCATTTTGGCCATTTCTCTGTATGTATTTTCACATATTATTTCTGAAAAATTATATCACTAGATACTAGAGATTCCAAGTTCTATACAATTTGACACATCTTTCTTTATTTCGGATTTATACATTTCGGCTTCATGCTCAGCAATTCTTGTAATGAAATAAGTAAAAGAAACGCATTGACTTAGACTTGACTTGATAAAAGAACGTGAAAATTACTTTATGCTCATTGATCATAAAGCAATATATAATTTTTATTTTTCATATAAATTCTTGCTTTTTTGGTGTAAGAATTTTTTGAGACCAACTTTTTCGAACTATTATAATGTAGTAGCATTTATGTGTTAAAATTACCATGTTATTTGGTAACCGACTTTTGAAACAAAAAAAGGAGGCAAAAAAGAAAATAATGCAATTTAAAATTATATGAAAAATTCTCAAGACAATGGTCCTTCGGGATCATTGATGACAGCAATATTAAGTGTTGAGAATTGAGTACCGCTCGAGCCGGTGCTAGGGGGAGACATGGATGTTGCACATTTTCATTATCCCTCATGTGCAGACTCAATCAAACATTAAGTTCTCTTGTAATTTTTTTTGTGATTAATGCTTCCGACGGATCACTTTGTTTCCAGAATTCTCAAACACAGGCCCTTAAAGCATTAATATCTAGCGTAAATTAATGTAAACATTTATTTCAATTATTATTGAGTAAAAAGAGATTAAAATTTAAAATTTGCATGCCACCTTCTTTGACGTTTTTATCCGAAAAACCGCTACCATGCCGTTTAACTTCTTTTTTAGGTGCGAGAAATAACTTATAATTTTAGCCAACCAAAAGGCCCGTTATAAAATCTTTTTTGAATGGAATGAAGAGTTCAATCTTTAGCGATTGAACAGTATATTATAAAGGTTTTGACAGATTATATGGACGGTTGTAAGCAATGGTTATATTGCTTACAACCGTCACTTCGTTTATATCTTGTAACGCAGGAATGTGCAATGACGCAAAAGTAATGCGGAGTCTAACTAGCGCTATTGCCAAAACGAGTAACACGGTAAGTAAATTGACCAAAATAGTATATCTTTAATTAAATTAAAGGAAATAACTAAGCGCATACGATTGCAATACATACTGACATACTTTAACCTGCATTACAATTTTTCCAGGAATATGTTGTTATATGTTACCCTTTAGAGTTACCTCATTCGTTTCCAAAGCGTCTTTGAAGTTTCGTGGAAATCAATAAGTACATTAAAACTTCATTTTCTTCTTATTCGATATACCTTTGCGTTTTTCCAAAAGCAGTCGTATGCGCTAATTCAGTTCTTTCAATTTGATATACAATAAAAAATATTAATTCATTTAATTTCCTTGGTGCTCGTTGCGGCCTCAGAATATACAGGGTGGATTGTATACGATAATATAACCTGTAAAGAATCTTTGTAGCCAATTTATGATACAGCAAACTTTTTGTGAGAGAATACTTCATAAATTACAACAGTCGTGTATATACGTTGAATTTGCAGTGTCATCGCTATCGCCTTGTTTCGATAAGAATTGAAAAAAACAAACAAATGATAAGTCATTTTTAATGTTAACACTAACGTCCTAAACAAGCAATTATGAAAATTTATCAAGAAACATAATTTGTTAAACTTATCAACAAAACCATTTCATAAAGACAAAACTTTCTCTTATTTTCTTAATATGTGCTTTATTGGGTTACAATGTTCTTTACTTTGTGTTACTTGATATTCTTACATTTTATATCTGCAGTTTCAGAATTGATATAGTAAATTGTCTGTTTCACAAAATGACTATGCAAAAATGAAAGATCATTCAAAACATGACAATGCAGAACAATATGCATAGGTTAGTGTTTAATAATATGTATTAACAAAAATAATTGGTCAACCGTGCCGCAGGCACGGGACCAATTATTGTTGTTAATGCGTATCTTTTTAATGATCTACATTATTTTTCAACCAAAAACAAGGCATTTCTCTAAACCGCGTGTACATTGTCACCGATAGCCCCACCCTTTCATAGTATTCACAAAATAGTGATATAACACAAACACATGATGTCTACACCTAGTCAAGTCCCTTAAATGTCACATTTAGATAAGCTAAATAAATGGGCATTTCATCATATAATGAGGCACATTTTTAACTGAAATGTCCTTTGTCTACAGTAAGAATATCATGTTTCTAAAAAAATTGTGAATAAAAAAGCTGGGGAAAATGATGCAAATAGCTAAAAACTATGGAGTCAATGGAATGTGTACATTCCTTTAGAATAAATGGAAAATATGAGAAAAATACATTTTGAGCTTATTAATTGATACAAATTCGTAATTTGATGCAAGTTATTCACTAACAACATTTAAAAAATCCCTTGAAAAACAGATCATTCTTTTTTGTGGTTGTTTACTATTCCCGGATATGCTGTACCTACATATTTTACATTTCAGTGTGCAAACCACACCTGTAACTCCTCTAATTTAATGCATTATTGAAATTAGTTAGACTGGTTAGACAACTGATTAAGAAAATTTTATTTAGTTAGTACACATAAACCGAAGTTAGAGTAGACTATGCAGTAATTTGAAAAATACTGCCATGTGATTGGACAAAAAAATAATGTTGATCATTAATAATTTAAAACACCGTGCACAAGAGGAGTTACTAGCTCACTGTCATGTCGTGGTATTAAATACTCAATATAACACGAACTGTAGCACCAAGAAGCGGTATTTCAATGGAATTTATAGTAAAAATATTGTTTACAGTACCATTTTTTTATTCAACAACGTTTTTTTTACTACAAATCGTACTTGAATTTACTCATGAAAGTTTTATAATACTTATAATATAGAAAGTGCATACTTCCCGTTCAAAACAAATTATTTTCACAGTGATCTTTCATCATATGTAGCATATTTTGATGAACAAATTCATGATACGAGGGGTGTCCCAGAATTACGTGGACTTTTGCTGTAACTCAAAAACTACTGAAAATAAAAACAAACAAAATTAACATGAACAAAATGCAACTTTATTGCATTAGTACAAAAAATTTCAAAGTTGTCCGGCAACTGGATCAGTGTCTGTGGGCAGGGTAATGAGACAAGGGGTAGCGGGTGCAGGGCAGTCCATTCCGACGTCATTCCGGTGGCGTCGCTAGTTGTTAATAAATGCGTGGCGTCGAATGTCAGTTTTTCTCAACATAGTCGCCGCCTAACTCAATACACCTATGGTGTCGATATTTCCACTGGTTGTACATCGCCCTGTACCACTCCTGGTCGAAATCAGCCACCACTGATAATAAAAATAATAATAATAAATAATAAAGCATACTATTAACTTTTGTTACAATAATAGTGTTAACGACGACGGTGATAATGCTGACGCCGTATTATTATTATTATTATTATTATTATTATTATTTATCATTATTATTATTATTATTATTATTATTATTATTCTTTTTATTATTATTATTATTATTATTATTATTATTATTGTGGAGTTTATTTTGTACGCAAAGACAGTGTGCGTTAACAAGGGAAATAACCTATCATGCACTGCTTACTATAGGAGTTTGAGGTCACTTTCTTAAAAGCTGAAGCGGATAAATTGCGTTTAAAATAATAAATTGTGATTAGCTTAATTTTTAAAAATCAATTTTTTTAAACACAAAATTTACAGTGTAACGCCTGTCCCGATCTATGATGTCCTTGACTTCCTTAATTGACGCCGCAGTCAACGTTGACTTTCTCCCACCACCCTTGTCGTCTTCAATGTCCTCCCGGCCGTCTCGAAAACGCTTATGCCACTTGAAAACGAGTGATCGACAAACAGGAGGTCTCACTTTTGCAGTCTCCAACATTTCCTGCGTCTGTGTTGGCGTCTTCCAAAGATTAACACAAAACTTGATGGTAGTCCGATGTTCCGCGTAATCCGTGGACGTCATTTTTTGTTAAATATCCAAGAGCAACGGTTGTCAGTTGTCCGCTGGTAAATAATAACGGAAACAGCTATTACGTCAAAATTTCAAACGAACGTTCATATGACGTCACTGCATATGCTTACGACGTCGCGCCATTTTTTACGTATAAATACGGAAGATATACGAAAGTAAAGACAACTTATTAATACAAAATATTGGACTGCCCCGCCCTGCGCATACAGCGTTACTATAGCGACGTAAAATATAGAGAAGCAATGTTAGAAATTTAAAAATAATGGACATATTCATTAAGGATATGTTAAAGGTATTGTGTACAAATTTGCTAAAAAATGCATTAAAAAATAAAAAATTTATAGCAAAAGTCCACGTAATTCTGGGACAGCCCTCGTATTATCATTTTTAAAACACTTTATGACCAGTATCAAATTCTATAAATCTTTCTCTGATTTATGCGCAAATAATGTACTCTTCTACATCTGGGGTTTAACATATTTTCTTTTTTTATTATTATTATTTATTTTACCTTTTAGAAATGAATATTTCATCTTCAAATCTAAAGAAAAAGCTTTGAAAATTAGATTTTGTGACAAATATACGGCTTTGAATATATATTTTAGAAAGATTCTTGCAGCAACGTTTTTGTATCTAACTAGATGTCTCCACCTGCTGTTTAAGGAAAAATGGTAATAAGATATAATGTTAAAGGATTTCCACTAATGGATGTTTTATGAATTTTCAATGTAGCTTATTAAACAAATAAAAATTACTTTCTAACATAAAACTGTCTAAGAACATAAAGAAAAAAGTCAGTTAAAGCGATTTGTGAAGGGACACAGTGCATTACTTTCCATAAAGTGCAAGCATATTAATTTTCTGGGTTTGGTGAAAAGCTAAAGAGAAGCTATTTATTACATTCACTTTCAATAAAAGTCAGAGTTTAAATGTTTATTTATATAATACATAATGTGAAATAATTATATAAACGATTGCGGGTTCCTTTTCCGATTTAGGCCTTTTTCTATTTTAATTAAGTTCCTTTTAATTCTTATTCCTACCACATTTTCCAATTAAATTTGTCATGAAATCATTGAAAGTTACTGTTAATGTCTGTTTTTTTCCTTTAAAATTGAACCAAAATTACTTACTTGTAAAGAGTGAAATTTGTTCACACAGACGGTTAGCTGTATATGACTTGGTTTCCGTTAGTTGTTATTCTGTTTTTAATCTGAATGAAAATAAATATCTATGTGGAAATCACTATGTTTGAACTAATGCATGTATATATAGTACATAACATAACAATTAATAGGGCTTCAAATGATGTAAATAATTAGGTAATTTGCAATGAGGAACACATTGTCTATGTCATCAAAAAGTAAAGTGTTTAGGTAATTACATTGGAATTTTCTTCTTCTTTCTCATTAAAAGACATAACTTGTAGATTATGATAGTTTTTTATATTTAATCAAAGCTTAAAAGCCGTTTAAAATTGACTTAAATATTGTTTTAATCAATTTCACAGCAAATGCTTATAAGAATGATTCTCATTTTCGAAAACAATATAACATAACGTGACTAAGAATGTTGTATTGTTCTATTTTTTTTCCAAATTTTAAAGGAATTGAATTTTTTATTATATTTAATAGCTTTAAACTCTGAACACTAAGCAAAAACATTAGCAATTTCAATATTTAAGTTTATAAGGAAATTAAGATTCAATTTTTCACAAAATCTTTTAAAATGTTCATCAGTTTAAACAAATGCAAATAACAAAGGCACCAGTTATATCATTTATATATGGTTTCCACTTTAAGCAAACCGTATGTTTTATCAAACTTGATATGCATTAATTTTTAATTCATTTTTACCATGTTCCCATTATGAATCTGTAAGACCCGACTTATTAAATATGACTTAGGGAGAACCATGACTTTTATATTAAATGCACCACCATCTGCTTTGCATACCAATGACCTGAATTTCAAACCTGGCATAAATCCAAAGGATATGTTGTGCGTCTTTTTTTTCAATGTCTGATAAAAATTCCATTATATCCATCCCCACTGTCGACGCACAAATTGCCTCCGATAAACTGCATCTTAAAAACTGACAGTCGAGAGTTAACAAGGCTTACACAAACACATTTTAGGATGAGATCATATGCACAAGTTAGTATCGAACCTATTACCAAAAGGTTATTAGCACATAAATGTAGCCGAAGCTTAATTATATTTTATTATTATTATTATTATTATTATTATTATTATTATTATTATTATTAATACCCCTGTTCCAATTATCAAATATTATCAAATATTAAAATTAGTGTTTTATATAAAAAAGTAATATCTTTATAAGAATTAAAATCATGATACACATTGAATATAAGAAAATTATGACAGAAAGACAGCCCACAAGCAGTAAAACAAATACTAGTAATAGGAAAAACATCACAAGAAAAAGTGAAACAAAAACGCTTTTCTCACCAAATCAAACTGTTGTCATAAAATAACAAAAGTTTTTTTAATCAATTTTATTCATGATGAAAGAAAAGTGTGAAAAAGCACGTGTTCTGTTGTCACTTTAAGGTATTATATGAACTAAAACATCTTAAAGACATGAATTATGGGCTCTTACGTTCATTAGTCTTCAATTAGATAAAAAGTTTGATTGCATTAAGAAAAGAACTGGAATTTCCATACCTTTCATAAAATGCGGTTAATGTAATTGAATAACTTGGCAATATTAATAAAAAAACAAGTTCATAATAGTTGTCTGATACCCTTGATATAGGACAGATATTAAAATATTAATTACTTTAAAGATAATTAGGGGAAAAAATCAAAGTCTGTTACCATAGAAAAGGATTGGGAATTTCATTTGCAAATGAATATGACTTCATTTTTGCATTAAATCTCTGAACACGCATTGCTGTCGTGACAGAATATTGCATTTAATCGCTTAAATGACAATCTTATGCTGCATTGTATCTTAGTGATTTTAAAATCTTTTTTATTTGCCTAGGAAATTGAATTCTGTAGATAAAAGAACTGGTGACTGTTTGAAAAGTACTCACCAATATTGGTCAATGAAGAACAATATGTATTTTTTAATTGCAAACAAACTTTTCAAACATTTAAATAAAATTAACGTGGTTAGCAGAAGACAAAGCATGTTAATTTTTTGCTTTAGTTTATGATTTTTATTGTATTTGCGTATGTTTATATCGTCATTTTGTAAATTCGTTTGATACATAATACCAGACGTATGTTTCAGGTAAATAAGTTTTTATAATTATTACTCATTTACGAGATAGCCGAAAAATTTGGTTGTCATTGATACAAAACTTCGGTATCGTCAGCTTAGTGGTCAGTGACTGGAAAAAAAGGTTTGAGGTCTCAGCAGATAACAATTTGATTTTTATAACTGATTCGGTTAATAACTTATGTTTTAAGATTGGTGTTGCGTTGCTCATAATATACATTACACTCAAATTTGAAGTTTTCACAGTTAAAATAGATAATATACATTGTTTGGGCAAATTACTATTTTAAATGTTATTTGTTTTTGAATTCACATTTAATATTTATTTTGTATTTTGGATAAAGATGGTTGCAATTTCTAGCCTGCAGATTCTTTTTACACGTATCTAATACCAACAATTTCAGTTAACACATGTTTCATTTTGAAACAGCCAGTCCCTTCCTTGAACGCTTGTATAAATGCAAAGTCATAGAATGGTTTCAGTATTGTCCAGTTGCTGCCAATTAGATGACTTCAATACACGATACATATAATCATTACAAGACAACATCACCATTCATTTCACATTACAATTAGTGGTAAAACAATTGTTATGCAAACAATATATCGCTAACTACCATGAGGAATCACCAGAATTCGTAATGCCTCACAACAGGCAATCACACTTATTACCTTGGATATATATTTTATAATAATGATGCCTCACTGGTAACGTCATTAACCACGTCATATATTCAGATATATCATTCACCTGACATCATTGTTTGAGTGGATTGTTCAGTAAGTACAAGAGACGACATATGGTGAAATATTCTATATTAATGGACATGATAAATGCATTCATTGTCTAACATAAGCACTTTTGATGTTTCTTTTATTTAACCGCAAACTTACACTAAAATAATTTATGTTTAATTAAAAATTATGGATACAAATGAGGAGTTATTCGTTGATATAGGTTAATGTGATACAAAGATTCGCAATTATCCAAGATATTTATTGTATAGTAATATATTATTCATTAATGAGGTATAAAACATCTTAATGGATTTTGATTGATGTATACGTTGGAATATTTCTTAATTATGCGGATATAATAGATGATAGTGGTTATAAAAGATTACTCGACGCATTGAAATCGGCCGATTCCGGTAATTCGGCCGAGTAACCCGTTATAATTCATAAGCATTTATTATTTTACAGTTTGTCTTTAAATTATTAAAGCATATTATGGGTCAGAAACGAGTAAATATTTCTTTTATCATAAAGGCAAAGATAAACCTTAGAAAGTTTAAACAATTTTTTAGAGCATGTTTGATGTATATCATTTCAAGAATGCGGTACTTAAAGTAAGGTAATTTGTCCTATAAGTAGTAAATGTAAACAAGGTAGTAATATGACTTCCATACAAAATACTCAATAACTGCAGCTGTACTTATTGCCAAAAAATATTAAAGCAAAAGATGTTTCAGATAAGTGGAAAATGAGTTCATTTTTAGACACTTTAAAAGATCACCTAAATAAACAGAAATAAAGATAACATCTTTTTTCCTGGAGCATAATTAGCCTTAAATAGTCCAGCCAACTGTACGTATAAATTTTATAAAGTTTATCTCCGTAGATTCCATATTTAGCTCTCAAATTTAAAATTGACTTCAATAGTGAAACACAGAGATTGCTTAACACAGGATGTAATGCGATCGAGGTCAAGGATCACATCTCTTTTGTTGTTGGGGGTATGTTGTTGCGCATTCATTTCCATGGTACCCTGAACATGACATTACTTCCTGATATAACGTGCTCTGACACGTGAGTTTGTATAACATACCACTAAATCATATTTTCCTGAGGTTAAAGACACAAATTTAATGTTTATTCGGGCTGAAGGACTACAATTGGAGGTAAATATCCTTATGGAAATGCTTGAAAAAAAGTGCCGGCCGCTCTAAAGATGTCAAACAGGTATACCAATAGCGACTATCAAATTGTGAAATTGTATGTAAATTTGAACGACAAAAGATTGAAATGATACAGACACTATGAACATAATGCATACAATGTAAAACAGCTTCCGCATAATTATTTGGAAATTACAACACTTTCTAAGATCTAGAGTTCATTACCGTCTCTAACTTTGTATCGCTCAATACTGTGATAACCTTATAGTGCAGTTCAAGTCTTGTCTTGTATTGGATATCGGATTCAGTTGTAGTTTACCTATTGGAATGAATAAAACAAATAGTTGAATGTAAAAGTGATATTAATTCAATTTTAAGATACATTTTGAATTTAGAGAAAATGTATTTGATTTGATTTCTAGTTTCACGAATGTTATGCACTTGTTACAGTGAAATGCATGTCCTTATACTAAAAGGCATTTTAAATGAATTGTTGTAAAATAATATACGATCATCTGTAATGTTTTATTAACGAGTAATAATATCTTAATCAAGTGGCTATAATAGCCAACTTTTTTCAACTTTACATATTTTATATTTCATCAAATGTTGGGCGAATTATTGGCATGCTTATAGCAAACATTATGTTTTATTCAAAAACGGATATTACTCAGAAGACATACGAGATCGTTTAACAATTATTATGTATAGTGTTATAATTTAGATTAAAGTCTTTTGTCGTTAGTATGGAGCAATTTAAACCCCATATAACGAACGATAGTTACCTGAACACCTCAGTCCCTGATGTTGATAGTTTTTCAAACACTGGACACCTTTTGATAGGAACAATGCTTGTCATATTTGGTAAGATATTTTTATATTAAGTTGTTGTTTCTGCTGCTTCCTTGTTATTATTGTTTTTGTTTTTCTGTTTTCTTTCTTTTTTTGTCTGTTTGTTTTTCTTTTGTTTTTGCGTAGTTTTGTTTTGTTTTTTCGTTAACTAATTGATTTATTTTAAACCAATATTTTCAATTCTTATACCACTGCTGGTTGGTATGAAATATAAGTAAAATAAATAATTATAAATATCTTTTTTTCTTAAAGATGCAGGCTTCATATGGGCATTCATCTATTTTAGTCAAAGAATATGTGCTGTAAATGCATCTTCTAAAAAGTTTTCATCATTTTAATATGTAAATGTTGAGTTCAGCTGGGTCATGGACTATAGCTCATATATACCATTGCCGTCACTGAAAAGGCAAAAATTAAAATTGAAAAATAAAAAAATAAAGTGATCCCTCGGAAGCATTAATAACATAATTACATGAAAATTGCAGAATTGGTTTTATTTAGTTTGCACATGAGGGAAAATGAATAAGTGCAAATTCCTCACGCCCATTAGCACCGGCTTGCGCGGTACTCAGTTATCAACACTTAATAGTGCTGGCATCAATGATCCAGAAGGACAAGGAAAATATATAAAAACACGCAATTTGAGTACGAGGCAACTTTTAACAGCTGCCACACGGCACTTTACACATGCTGTTGTGAAGTTTAAAAATCTTGAAATAAAGTGATCCCTCGGAAGCATTAATTAATAACAACAAAATTACACCGAATTATTATTAAACCGGTTTTTCAATTATTTCTAGGTATTCCATGGTATTCATTTTGATCAACTTGATGCTTGATTTATGATTAACGCCCATTTCACCAAAGAAGCTGATAAACCCTAGATTTCATCTCATCGATTTGAATGCAGGAAGACCAAATATATTCAATTATATAGTATTACTGACAGTGCTTTAACATATAGAGGATGAAATACAGCCATAAACCATCTTTAAAACACAAATCAAGCTCTTCATCTGCTTGCTAGAATATATTTGTAATCATTTCAGGTTAACTTTTGCACCCATTTAAAACATATTTCTATATTAGTATAGACAGAATTAACATTTAAAAGAAAATAAAAAGTATAAACCAGTAAACATATTATTGAAAGTAAACGGTATAAAACTCTGCGTGAAGAACAGATGTAAGATGTGAAGTGATAACATTCTTGGGAATCAATGAAAACAACAGATTGATGGAATTAATGATTCTTTATAACAATACTGAAGTGAAGTAGTACGGGGCAACGTTTAACAGCTGTCAAATGACGCTTGACACCTGCTGTTGTGATGCATAAAAATCAGGAAAAGGGAAAATCCCTCGAAAGCAATGGAAAAACAGAATTACAAATGTATATTGAAATTGCAGACAGGTGGTTTGAGTAAAATAATGTAAAAGTACAATGTCTCTTCTGCCCTAGCAACGGTTTGAGCAGAATATAATTCCCATCACTGAATGTGCTGGAATTTAATGATCCTTAAGGCCCGTAATATATAACAACACTGAACTCACAAATATCTATTTTGGATGAACCAAATTTGAGGAAAAAATATAACTATTCTAATGACTGTGATCGAACGTTCTTTTCTCCATCACTCATATCGTTTCCTGACATGATTTTTAAGCATGAAAAACACCAATTAACAGTTCCATTGCTACGTACATTTAATTTATTATCCAACACGCGTTTCATTTTATCTGCTTCATTAATGATCCACTTTCTCAATTCCAGTTGATACGCGATAATTGACTTCATTATTTCTATTATACTGACGTACCTTATGTATATAAAACATTCATGTTTGACTATTGTGTGATATTGGTTGATTCTGGAATACTTATCTCATGTTATTTTTAATGCACAACTCTTGTTTCTCAAGGAAATGTGAAGTTTTGAAAAATCATCCCTTATACAAACTATATTTCTAACAGATTTTTATGAAGAATAGCGTCATTAAAGACATTTTCAATTGTTCTTAAAAAAATATTTGATATTTGTAAATGTTACACAAAACATGATGTGAAAAGGTAAAAATACTTCTTAACTTCATAGATATAGTTTAATTCAATTAAGTGTCCGTTTTCAACAATTTAAATTGTTTCATATTTTTCAGTCTGTTTGCTATAGCAGCAGAAGTCATTTTATAAATAACATGTAAAAGTGTTATTGGGAGCCAATTTTTCATAAAAAATGTACTTTTATTCGGTTAAGACAGACACCTTATAACTCCTTGTTGCTGTGTGACAGATAAACTATCATTAAAGTAGCCAAAGTTAAGAGCTTTTAAAACAGAAAATGAGAGATATTTCCAGAATTTGTTTTAAAAAATCAACTGTATAGCCATCTAAACCTGGACTTTTTCCATTTTCCATGCAGTTTAAAGCAATATTTACTCATCAATTGTCAATTCGCCATTTTATTTTTTTTTTCAGAATCCAGTTCTCTTAATTTATTTTCATTTTCCCCTATAGTTTCATCTATATTTGAATTTTCTGTATATAATTTTTCGTAATAATCTTATAGAAAAATGAGTATATCTTTCGTATTTTTTATTTCTTCATTGTTTTCCATAACCAGTTTTGTTATTAATTTATTTGTAAAATTTCTGTTTGCAAGATTTAAAAAATAACTACTAGGCTTTTCTCCTCAATTTTCGTAACTGCATTTCGATCTTAACATCACTCCTTCTAACTTTTTTTTCCGTAACGTTTCTAACTGAGATTTCTTTTCATTAAGTGCCGCGCAAGTTTCCTCACTCGAAGAATTGAGATTTTCGGATATTTGTTTTTCTAATGCTTGAATATTTATTTCTAAATCCTTTTCTAGTTTTTCTTATCGTTTTTTTTCTTTCTGCACTATATTTCATTGTTTCGCCTCGAAGAACAACCCAAAATGTTTCAAGAAAAAGTTAGGGGATAATATCTAAATCTGGATCTGTATAATTATCTTCAGTGTTATTTTCTGTTTTATGAAAATCCACTTAATTATGAAATGTATTCTTAACTAGATCACTATATGAGTTTTCGGTCAAAATGAGCAATTAAATTTCCAATAGTCTTTGCCTGTGCTTGCTTTCTTGTCGGATTTTTTCTTTTCCAAGTGCATTCTCTTTTATTGCCATTTAAAACACACCAGACGTCTATATAGATATAAGTGTTCATTAGCTCTAAGATAATTTGTCTTGCTCCGAGGGTTATTAATATTTGTGTAATTTTCATAATCTACTGAGGGATTAAGAACAAGATTCCAGTTTCCGCAAATTATCACGTTATCATAACCAGTTTCAAATATATTTGTTTAATATTTTCATAAAAAGCAGGTTTATCATCATTTGGACTATATAAATTAACGAGAATAAGTCTGAAGTTCGGCATTAACATATCAAGAATAACATAATTTTCATTTTCGTCACTGTATATATTTTCTACTTTTTGCTCAAAATTATTTCTAAACAGAACCATTATCCCTTTGTTGCAATTTTATTATAACAAATTGTTCACACACTAAAAACAAGTTTGGCTAAAACGAATTGTTGCAAAACTCATCGCGATGATATAGGTTTGATGCAATTTCAGTACAACCATTTATGCCTTAAAAATCGTTATACAATCGAATTTCATAAAAACAGGACATATGCATGCTTTTGTTTTGTTTGGAAGGATGTAGGTTTTTTTATAAGAATGTAAACATGTATATGATTTTATGATTAAACATAACTATCAACAAATAAATTACTACATGTACATATTCAACATTGTGTCAGAACATACAAATGCAGCGAGTATCATTTAAGTATTTCATGCATTTGCAAAACTCTTTTTAAATAAAAGATGTGTTCTGACTAACAAACAAAATTGCATCAAATTTATATCCGTGCAACGAGTCATGCAATAGACATATTGTTGTAAGGTAGATTGCGATGAAAATAATATAGAATTATATGTCATTCTAAGTTCTATTCAACAATATTTAAATTTCTGAAGTTGACCAAGTATCGTTGAATCATCATTTTCAACTTCTTGTAAATTTACAGAAAAGCTACAACGTAAATTTATTTTTGCACATCAAATTCTGTCAGTGTGTTTCGATCTGTAGCGTTTCTTTATTCTTAAAAATGATTAACTAAACCAAAACAGAAGTGTTGTTGGTGGTCTAATAAAATATATGTACGGAGAATGATAACAGGGAAATGTATAACGAGCTCATTAGTATAAAAAATGTAATTTGCCAAACTGGAATATTGTGTGATTAAATTCACTCTTAAGTGTTTAGCATATAACATCAAATTTATTAAATCCAGACAAAGAGAGTATGAAACGCGGTAAGATGAGTGTATGAAAGAAAAAAAACAATACATACTCTCAAAGAAAGAATTCATGCACAGAGAAATAATTTTCTGCAAGCTAAAAATATTTTTTTCATAAATTACCATCATTACTTGTATTTATCTTTAATTATATATCGACAAGCATGGTGGTAACCAAATAGTGCTCTTTCACTGACATCTCATATTGGATATCTGATTCTCAAGCATAGATTTGTTTATAGTTTACCTGTTTGCATTGATGAAACAATTATTTGTCAGGGAGAGTGACTCCCCTATATCGTTCGAAATAACCAGTTGGATCAGATAAAGATTGCCTTTGAATACGATGCATCATTTGCTAATACAGAATACGACACATATTATTATTAGACAATGCTTAAATAATACATTAACTATTTCGTAAATAAATATTTTTGGATATTTCATAAGGGATTTATTGTAAAATTATGCAACAAATTGTATACAATTTAAACAAATTATAAACATGCATGTAGAAAAAGAAATGATTAATTTAAAAAAGGATGTTACTTGTTTATCAATAAGCATCACTTTACCGTTGTATTAAGTACTTAGGTTTATATCAGAATGGATCCACATATTTCTCAAACAATGAACAAAAGTGGTTTAAACACTTCAATATCAAAAGTTGATAGCCTTTCATACACTGGACATCTCCTTGTGGGAACTATGCTAGTCATATTTGGTAAGTGTTATAAAATTATGGTTCTGTCTTTCATGTTTACATATTTCATATCTAACATCATTAATTTCATGTTGATGAATATTTTGTTTGAACAATATAATTTCTGTTATCACAATTTCTGTTCATCGAAGGTTGACCTTCATACAGAAAATGTTACTCACCAACAAATACCGATTTAAACACGTTGAACAGGTAGCACGAATGATCTTATCTTTACATTTTTATATGCATTATTCATTTGTGACATAAATCCGTCTATATATCAACTATCTTTTTTTTATTCGATGTGCGATTTTATGCAATGCTATTTCAGTGGTAAGGGTAATTTGCTACGTAAAGCAAAACTGTAAGTACTTATGTTAAAATAATCATTTTATTACTTATTGTGTTACAAGTTAATTAACTGAAAATTCACTAACAAAGATTATAATTCTTATTCTTGTTTATAAAGAAAAGATTATACATGCATTTTACTTACCATCGAAATGTGTTTTTTCAAATATCAGAGTTGTTAAAAATGGGACATTTTAAAATAAAGATAAAAACAAACGAAATGTGTCATTTGAATATTCTTATTTTTTTAAAAGTAATTGTGTGTACATAAAGTACTTTGATATTTTGCCTTGCAATTTAAGTTGCTATTTAACTCTTCACATGCTTTGAACATTCAAACAGGTCGATACCAAAGATAGAGAGAAATCTACGTTATTGTATATACTATGATAAGTACGACATTGAGAACGAATATCATGTTATTTTGATTTACCCATGTTATATTTATCAAAGGAAACTATACATGAAAATGTTTCTATTAATAATCTCAAGTGTAATGTTTTGTACTATGATATTGTACTTTTAATAGATTATAACTAAATTGCAATATATGGCATAATATTGTACGACTGCTTGAATGGTTAGCAACTTAAAATGTGTAAAAAAATGTGATTACTGAACTATTTCCCAACTTGGAAATTACTGTGTACTCCATCAGGAAAATACTAATGTATAGTTCCTGTACTACGACAATAGCACTCCTGATTGCAGACAACAATTATTTATGATATAATGAACCAATCAGAGTGTGGACATACACTGTGTAACATTCTCTCTCAGTCTGAATATTTTTTATGTAAACTAATTTCCTGAATCTTATGTTGCAGTCTTTACGATAGTGTTAACATTGTTTTTATTTTTTATTTTTGTTTATTCGTCATTACTCATCATGAGGTCTTAATTTCGTGTGTTGAGCATAGAAAGTATATAATTCATGTAGTTAATTGTCAATTGAACAGAGTAAAATCATGGAGCGTGCACTATATGTACACTACGTCTATAAATTAGAAAAACTCTCTTTTGTACTTACGAGTTTCCATGATAATTAGTCGCATTCTGAACGATTAATCAGCTTTACAGTAATTCAAGTTTTATAAATATTATTTGATCACGATATGTTCTTTAACGGCTGATTGACAAAGCATGTTGTCGTTGCTGTAACCAACATTATATTAAGCAGATTTCAAAATTCAATCATACTTAATGCATCAATTTCAAGTCAACGGCATGTTGAAATAACTTATTATGTTGTTCCTGCTATGTTGATCAAGGTAAGCAAAAGTAAAACATGTTCATATTTGTTACTAGTCATAAGTGTTGCTTTATCTATTCTAACAGTATTTATATTGATTCTAGTATAGTTTTTGTTTGACTCTTTTGTCAAAAAGTTTGTCTGACTTTCCAGATCTAAAGATTCCTGAAGGTTTCTGAATACTTGTGAATTATGAAATATTGCAGACTTGTGTGCCTTTCACAAAGGCATTAAGCGTAATATGAACAGATAATCTATAAATAGAAATTATTAGCATGCTATTCATTAAAATATTTTTGTGGGTTGTGGAAATATTGTCGGCATAATAGTCAATATATGATTAACCGGAGAAACCATTAGATATATAGATATATTGCACACTACGATTGTTATAGCTGAAAGCAATTTTTTTCTCTACAGAAAAATCAATCTCAGTTTCAATGATCCCACTTTGGCTAGTTAACTGGATATAAGTTTGTTATTTTAAACAGATTTTCACGACGCAAGTAATCTCAGATATTTAAATAATCCCAAAATCATGTTTCATTGACATAGATGCATCCGTAAAAAATGATTTGGGCAATGAGAACTTTGGTTTGAGAGTTATTGACTCTTGTGATTCAGAACCTTCTGATGGACAACATATTTCAACATCATAAGCTAGATTCTGGGGTACCTTTTGCTCCGGGTCGGAGTATCGGTTCTACGGCATAGATTGGAGATATATGCCCATACAAAAATAGCACATTACATTCATTTGTAGTACAATATGTTGGACTGACACTATTGGCAGCCCTGCATCATGTTTTGCAATTACAACTTTGAATTTGCGCAAGTGACTAATATCATTCTTAAATCATTAAACAGGCACTGCTTACTTTCTTCCTGAATACAATACTGAAATAATTTTCGATTTATTTCGGCCAAGATCCTTCTTGTTTCGGAAAGAGTACAATGATGTTTTCTTTTTCGAAGTATTAAATTAAAAGAGGGTGAATTATTTCTTCATTATGCTGTTTAAAAACAAACATGTGCCTGTTGTATTGATTGATATGGTATATTCCGCTTGAACAATACAATACAAATATTGCTTTAAGTCGGTTTGGCACAAATGACAACAAACATTAGCCATAGTTATCGGTTGACATTATTGACAATATATTTCTATATTTTTTACTATTGTAGAAAACAAACATGTATCGAAAAATTTAAAAAATTAAAGACAGGTATGCTGTTTTTAAAGTTCTATTATCAATAAACATAGTAAGGTGCATTTAAACATAAAAATGGAGTTTATATAAACATTATAGCTGATAGACTGCTAGAAACAGTCTTTACAGAATCAGCTGATTTGCCTAAATGAATTTGTTTTCCAAGTAATAATTATTGAAACAAAAATGCAATTTATTTCGTTTTCACTGCCATGAATTATGTTGACTTTAAACTCTTAAGAAGTCTATCTTTTTTATTTATTTAAAACATCATTTCGGTCCAAACATAGGTCATAAGCATAAATCAGATTAAATTAAACCAGATCACTTTCCAGAAATGCAGAATTATTAGAGCTCTTGTTACATTAGAATAACCTGTGTGCAAATTAGGGATTAAAAACTTTATAATTCTGATGCCTGTAATTCTGTTGCGTTATTACTGTTATTATTGACAATAGTTTTAAAAGGGACGTTTAAAATGCAATTGCAAATCTGGTCCTTAAATTTCATCTGATGCTCTTTTGACATGTGTTAAAAATGTTTATTTTTTCTGGGGGCTTATTTAACTTCTTACAATTGCAGATCAGAAAAAATACGCCAAAATAAAACACACTGCAGTAAACAAAAATGATTTAGTAAATAAACAACTATGTAAAGTACCTATCCCATAAACAAGCAAACAAACAAACGATAACACTAAATAAAATCAAACTTCTGGGAGAACAGATGAATAGCCGGGATGCTTCTTTAATATTCAACAATCATCCATGTAAACAGATGTTATTTTGAGGAACATCCTATATATTTTAACCCTCTATATTTAAGACATCTTACTTCTAATGTTTAGTAGTTTACTCTTTGATTAATTACAGTCTATATAAAGAAAACGATGAGTGCGCTCTTGAAATATTTCATTAATATGTGTTTAAATTCTCCACAAAAGCTCCAAGTTAAAAGAGAAAAGTGAAACCTAGAGATGATAAAATAATAATACCCATTTAGTGTTGTATACTTTATTACCTAGTCTATTTACTTAAAACATTTAATTACAAAGATGCATTTTATAATTAAGTATTGTCTTATCTCCATAGTGACAACTAGGAAATTTTCATCCGCCTTCACATTCTGTATCGAAATTACCCGAACTGAAGCTATATGTTTTCCAATAAACAGTGCCCGCAATTTATCTGAATTTTAAATGAAAACCACTGAATCAATGATATTTTATCAATAGTTTTAATTGTTTCTAAGTTTTCTTGACAATTATCTAATGAAAGTTTTATTATCATCAACTAAGTAAAGACGACAATCCAACGTTTGGAAGGTCAAAGCTGATACGCAGCCAGTCGTAGCATGCTTCTAAAAATAGAACGTTCATTCATTGCTTCCGGTCCTTGACATTCGCAATATGTATTGCATACTGGGAATTTGTTTGTATCAACATCTCTAAATGTTATTAATAGTAGTTGACAGTGAAGCGTTTTTCGTTACCCGTTAACATGCATAAAGTTACACCCTGGCTGAAAATATATTTAAAACAATCACTTAACATACTATTTAAGGACGGTTTTCCAATTCGTGTATTATTTTGTCTTGCACAAATGACTGACACTCCATATATTACTCGTACTTCCTTGCAATATAATAACGGCCTGGGTTTGTTTGAGTACATAAATACAAATGACTGTGCAACATAAAACTTTTCATTTTTTTATTCTTTATTCTGCGGCATTTGATTGGTCTAAATTTCTACATTTCAAACATCTGTGTTTTAATCAAAATTATTATTTCTTTCATTAAGATAGCGCTGTTCACATTAATCGCCGGTAGTAAAAACATAACAATAAAAGATATATATGAAAATGTGCAAAATTTGTCATTGAACTTCAAAATCATAAAACTATTAAAATTGAATAGGCGGAAGTCAGTAGAATATTTGTTCAGGCGCAATAAATTTGTGTTCTAATTTATCATTTAGCAACCCCATAAACAATCTTGATGAAGCAGTTTTCTAAAACATTTCATGGAACAAAGACATTGTAGAAATGCACTGCTCTTTAAGAGTCAATAAAATAAGATATAATCAACTATTGATCAGGAAAACATCTGCAAAAGAATAAAGAAAGCTAGCTAGTTAGTATTGAGAATCTACTTAGTGAGTAACCAATTGGAAATAAAAAAATGTACATACTTTAACACAGTTATTCGTTGATAACATTACATTTAACGAAGAAATAATTCCTCTTACGTGAATTTTGCGAATTTGTGTATTTTCAAAATTAGCTCGTTAAAAGGGAAACATTAAATTATTGCCATTTAGCAATATGAAGTGAATTTCAAGTGCTGGTTTTCATGTTTACCATTCTTTACAAGAAAATACCCCTTGATTGATTATATATGAAATACATAATTTAAAATGTATCGTTTCATGGCTGCTTAACTTACATATATATATTTAAGAATAGATTATCCGCCTACATGACTGAACTACTGTTGGGAAAATGCGTAAAATGAAACAAACAAACAAACAAACAAACAAAAGAATAGATTGTAAAAGGTATCAATTTTAATACTCCAACTTATTCAGTGAGTTACCATAACCCGTCTCTTGTCAATCACTTCTGTCTGCCTATATCGGCAGAAATGAAAGAAAATCAGTTCAATTATTTAATGAGATGATCGTAATAAGTCATCATTCAAGTTTCATAAAACTTTTGTTTTTTAAAGGAAAATATAAAACAAGGCTACTTCAATAAGAATGTAAATATTTTGTTATAATTTGATAATTCAAAGTTTTTTTTACAAACTTTATCTTTTGTGTTGCTTATGGAAAGTATCAATGAAATACAAAAAGAAAAACGATATCGCTTCCTATGGTTAATCAATGAGATGTTATGCTAAACCTTGTCATATTCAGTAAATGATAAAATTCTTAATGATTATTTAATTTGAAGTACAAATAAACAATAGTTTAGTTTTCGTTATTTTGTATATAAACAAATATACATGTATATAACATATTGAACTACCGTGTATTATAACGAATTTTACGAATTGTATCGGTCTGTTGACATACAAATGTTCGAGAAAATACGACCGAAATACATGCATGCTTTTATTTAGTTAGAACATTGTACATTTATATCAAAACTTTTGTGAGATTTATAAAATATTCTTTTCAATGGTTAATAAACAAAACTAACATCTGTAAATAGTTTTTGTCTTCATAAGTTTTTGTAAGATGAAATTCAGCAAGTGATCCAAAAGTTATTTCTAGCTACATTAATTGGATTATATGTAAATATTTGTTTAATTTGTAAAATGATATTCTATGATAATTAATCGAATTATTCATTTCTGTTAAATAAAACGTCCGAAGGAAAGGTTACTTGCTTTCTTAAGTAATGAACAATTATAATAGCTAAATAATATCAGCTAAATTTACATGCTCATGTCATAAGAATAATTTATTAATGCACACGCCTTAAAATAGAATTTGCCCTAAAAATAGATAATTGATTTGCAAACTTAATAATGGTCTATGAAATTTCATATACATGACTTTTGTCCCTGAAAAATATTAAATGTTCACCGGAACAAAATATTCCGCGTTTTTTAGTAGGTTTAACCCATATTTCTCATATTGCTACCCATTCCCTTTAAATAAATTAAAATAGAACTGACACATTTTTTCTTTTAAGCATTCTGAAGTCATTTCTATCACAATACAAGCATTTATTTCAAATTCCACAGTCAGCAGAAATTTAGCTTTCAACATTTAAATTGTTTCCTTGATACAAAATGAATTCTATAAAAAGTCATTTTATAATAGCCTTCAACTTTAAGTAACAAACAACAAAACTTTGATCAATATTTATTGAGGAAATAAAACGTTTTCAAGAACAATTTGCCACTTCTCTAAGGCTTTACACGGAGATAAATGATTATGAAGTGTCGGTGACATTTTGAATGATCGGTGGGAATTAACTATATCATCTTCAATTTGTATATTTCATTTTCTAAAAGAGATTCAATCAAACCAAGTCTGCAATTTAAATATTTCGATTTAATTTTTCATTTCTCTTCATGTATCTCCCTTCTCCATTCTTTTTATGCTCACAAAGGCATTTGTTTATAGTTAGGAAACTGGAGAAGGTTGCCCGATACTTAAACTCAGTGTAAACAAATGTGATATTTTTTAAATATTTCCGCATCATTTATATAAACATTCATTCTGTCGGAGTGTTAAAGGCACATTATACCTCAGAAATTAATAACTTTTTACTTAACACGAGTTTTATAAAAATTAAGATAACCATAGAGAATGTTAGATGCTAAACACCTGAAGAAAAAGCGATGAATGTGAAATAATGTGTCATAAAAATGTAAACAAAGTAATATTTAAACTTCTATATAAAATATCAAATAACTTAAACAGTACTTAGTGCTATTCAGAAACAAAAGATTAGTGGGCATTAAATGCTGCTTAGGCAAATATCAAGGGGAATAAGATGTTTTAATGCTTTACATTTCATTATCTCTTTTGAACTAAGTCAGTCAAAACATGTCTGCATTTATACCTTTTTTCTATATTTCATAATTTCATAATAACTGCATGTATTTTTAAGATTTCCTTTAATCAGCAAATGTACATGACAATGGTTAGAATGGCTGTTATTTTGGCGGATATTCCCTATTATCTCAATTATCAGGAAGCATAACATTAAATGTTAAATAAATTGATGATTGATATATATGAACATATGATTAAAAAGGGAATGATTTTGTTCCTAGATTCATGATATAATTTAAAAGTCTAAATAATTATGTTTAATGTACTTAAAGTAAGAACTTTTTTTTGTAAATAAAAGCCAGCAATTATCATAGACAAAAAAAGCTTTAAATCAGGCAAAATTCCCTAAGATTAGAACATTATGACATAATAAACTAAAAGATCATCTTGGACTGTCATATCAATTTAAATTTATAATTGTCAATTTTTTTTTGATTGCCTTAATTCATAAGATCAAATATCTGACATCAAAGCTGATTTCCCTTACATTTAAAAACAGTTTGTTCTTAACAATTATAACAGGATTTTTAAGTAATTCGGATTAAAACATTGACTTTGCTTTTTTTATCCATAAAAAAACAAGATATGATTATTTGATACCTTTTTGTAAAATTATCACGTTGGGGGGGTGTTGGATGGGGGTTTCAAATGAAAATGAAATAGCAAAAATTACTTAAATCATGTGAATTAATTTCATGTTTTTAAACGATAACAAAATGACTGTAACATGGTTATAGTTCCAAAAATACAATAAATGAAACTATTTCTTTCAAATCCAAATACTTTGTCTACCTAGAAATTAAGTAATAATTCATGAAGCCAGAATGTTTCTCAATTGTTTCGAATCCGTATATTTGTATTATAAAACAATGCTTTGAGAAATATGCACCTAAAAGACAAAAGATTGATTATTATATCTTACTATAAAAGGCACATTAACCACATATTTTCCTTCTATATGTGTTTAATAATGGTTTAATAATGAAGTTAAAAGCATGTTAAAAGCGTATCACCCCGAAATAAAATAGCTTCATGTGAAATAACTTGAACATATGTAGCACAAATGTAAACAACGTGTTATTTTAACTTACATACAAAACACTATATCATTAAAACAGTACTGATTGCCAAAGGAGATAAACAAAGTTCATCTATATGGCAAACTTGTAATATTTTTGGAATCTGTAACAGCACAGAAATTGAAAAACTTTTAAGAAATAAAAATAAAATAATTATAGAATTCTTACGGCTTAATAGGCCTTTAACTCTTTAAATAAATATAACTGGTAAACTAACCTATAACATATCGTTCACTTCTGAAATCATTTATAATGATCTTTTTTTTATTATGTGAGTATCGCTGTCTTACAATGTAAAGGAGGTTAAATATATGCTTGCAGACGTCTGGAACGGACAAAAAAACATGTTTCTGATTTTCGGGAGAAATTACAATGTTCGTCTGCATCATAATTACTTAAGGCAAAATGCTTTAAAACATGTAAAAGATGAAAATCAGATAAGAATATAGTAATTTAAATGAGATAACATTAACAGCCATTGTCTCGACTGATTTCTGTCAAATGAAACTGTAATGTACGAAAGGGCATCTGCAGCATTAAATAAATGAACCGCATCGCGAGATAACCAACATAGTGCGTTTGCGACCAGCATGGATCCAGACCAGCCTGCGCATCCGCAGGACCAATGCTGTTCGCTCTGAGTTTCCATACTTGTAATAGGGTTTGTAAGCAAACAGCATGGATCCTGATCAGACTGCGCGGATGTGCAGGCTGGTCTGGATCCATGCTGGTCGCAAACGCATCACGTTAGTTGAATCGTGACGCGGCTCAAATTCATACCTTTCAGACATCTCAGTACCAGGTCAGTAACTTCAAATGACTTCACTCGAAGTGTTGCAGAAACCAGAACATAGACATTTCTGTATTCTGTCATCTAACTTAAAATTTGCTTCTGTGGATTGAAAAGCTACTGTTTTCCTTTCCATTTAAATGATAATTAAATACCTAGAATGAAAGAAATGTATCAGTATATCTTATTGAAAGCGAGTTGTGCATGTGAAATCATCGACAAACTTGATAACAATAGCATCGAAATACTTTGTACCGAAAATTTTATTCCGTTCACGTTCCTATTCCTGTATGAAAGTCAATAACAATCAGCCATAAGTAAAATAATTTGATATTTCTAAAATTTTATAAAATGTTTCATCATATATAGTCTTATAAAAAATCATTACGATGTTTTTGTTTGATATGGAGCTGACTATGTCTGTTGACTAAAATTATAAATCATTTACAAAATATTTTAACTTCAGAGACAGTTCATTTTCATGTGTTTATATATAGATATCAGTATGCCACATTTATAAACCTGCGGGGATGCTAATTATGTAAATACCATTAATACAAATATGGTTGGCAAAGCTGAGAGTGCATTAACTCGTATTTTGATGTTGAAGTGATGTTATAATTTAGAAGAATATTCATTTTCTTAAATAGATTTTCCTAAAGAAGGTCATGTCTGATTACCGTATTTGTAAAGAACAATAATTAAGTATTATATTGCAATTATTTGTTTTTATCTGTGGTGACCTCAAAGAATATTTATTTATTCAGAATGTTAAAAATAGAAGTTTTAATAAGAAGAGTATTTTCTTGTTTAGAAAATCACCACACTCCAAGACAAAGAGACACGAAGAATCATATTAATGAGTAGATAATAAAATGTCACCGGATCGTAATGTTTGCAAAACCGTCAAGTACATGTACCATTTTTTAAACAATTAATGAAAGAAGGGGGGAAATAAACATGTGTATTACTTACGATTTAATTATTGAAATATATATCTAGATGTCTTGTAAGAATTATTGAAATGTTTTCCCTCTGATCTATGCCAATACACTTTTTATATGAAAAAATCAACCTTGAAATAAACAGGATATATAAAAGTCTAATTACTTTTGATTCTACCATTTTTCAGGAATCACATGGTTGTAGCTCCATCTCTTAAAATATTCTTTAAGGTGTTTGTTTAAGAAACATTTGGGCATAATCAAATAACTTGTTCCACATTGAATTAACGTTATAGTAATTTTTGGAAGGTAATATTGGTAAAATAATATTTTGAAAAATTCCGCGTTTGTGTTGTCTTTAAAACATCTCCGCGTATGAATTACTTGATACATTTCTATATAAGCGTCAATTAAAAAGCCATGTTAATTGTCTACATGATAAAAGAGATAAAATATATTATACGTAGGCTTAAAGCTTATCATATTACAGATTTATTTGCCACAGAAATCAATGGTAAACAGAAAGTTTGTTCCAACAAAGTAACAAATGAAAAGGCAGATATGACAGCATTTAAAGAAAATAAAAAAAGGTGTGGATCGGTGAAAATGGCGGTTTGCCGAAAATTGATTGAGGAGATCATACCGGAAAATGCATCATGTACGCACTTTGTTTTGATTGCCAGAAAATCATGGCTGCAGTTCTGATACCAAAAGCCAGCAGTATCAATGGGATCATTAATATACATTCATTCGGTTCTTTCGCAAATTGTTGAGCACTATGCCTCAGCCCGTACACGTACCAGAATTTGCGGGATCAAACTCCTGTAGGACGCGCAATTGGCCATATATCAACCCCTTAATGACAATAGTATTGTAGCCCTTACACCCTTGGTATTGCTCAGTGAGATTTGGCTCAATCCATATATACACAACTTCAAGAAAAGCCGCCTATTATGTTGGTAGTATGCATTTCAAGTGCTATCACACTGTACTCGAATGGATGAGGCGTCTTGAAAAGGCCATCTTTGTGAAGAGGGAATACTTTAATGGGTCATATTTAACATTTACATAGCCATATCTTGCCTTTAATTAAAACGCCACATCAATTAATGCATTACAATGTCTCTCATATATCTCGCAACTTACTTTTTAAATTGGTATAAAGTGGTCACTATGTCTACTTTAATGTGGTGTTTAACTCAGTCATTTCCAATTATATTATCTTACCTACTGCTGTCTAAAGATTATAGGGAGCGGCAATGAATGCATTCAAACGTCTGGAAAAGACAATTATGTTTTTTTGGAAACGCAGTACATATTCGTCTGATTCATGATAACACCAGACAAAATGCTTTTTGAAATGGAAAGCAAATAGAAATAAAAAATATTAAGCTAATTTAAATGAGAAAAAACTTTAAAGCATTTAATTTGTCTCAAATGCCTCCTGTCATTTTAAATTAAAATGTACGACAGGCAAAATGCACTTATCTAAACCACCGTGATGCAGGGTCTCTGATACAAGATCACTTCCCTTTCAGTTTTGAAGGGAAATTTCAATTTAAATATTGATACGAATTGCAAAATGTTCGAATGATTTTGAGGACGAACTGTTCTGTTATTTTATGATAGCTTAAATATGTCTGTAATATCAAATAATAGTTATGAATAAATTGTTTAATATAACCAATTCTTAGTAACGTATTGTTTACTTATTTATAAAAGATTAAACTACTTGATTAAACACGATATTGCATATTTGCCTGGAATTTAGGTATAGAACCACTAAATGTAATAAAAGTCAAGGCAAAAGAGAACAATCGTCAAAGAATCCCTCAAAATAACCTTTTGCAAATATTTGTTATACATTTAAAATCAAACTTACTTTTCACTCAGATAAGCTATTTGTAAATTATTTTCATGAATAAGCATACGTTTTGGCTGTTTGCAAAAAATAATTTCCCTTGCGCCGTAGCGCAAAAAATCTCCATTGCGTATTTTAGTCATACACCTTGTTCCCTGTCTGAATTTTGTACCCGTCATTAGTAATTGACACGTTATTAATAAGGAAAATAAAATAAGATAATGATAAAAAGAATATGATATTCAAACATAGCACTATCTTTTCAGTTAAACGCTCAGAGCTCGGTGTCATGTTATACATCAGAAAAGCTATTT
The DNA here is from genome assembly GCF_026571515.1 of Ruditapes philippinarum. NCBI lineage: Eukaryota > Metazoa > Mollusca > Bivalvia > Venerida > Veneridae > Ruditapes > Ruditapes philippinarum. Next base: position 344,212 of record NW_026852209.1, read on the forward strand.
TTATTACAGAATTTGAAAAAATGTGTGATTTTGTTAAAACAATAAAAACAAATAAACAAAAGCAAGACTAAAATTGTCCCCATTGCTGAATAGACAAAATATATCTACTAGCCGCCGCGTGCACGCGGCGTCTAATAAAGCATGCGAAGGGTATCGAGGTAATAATACTCGTACTCATGTCTTCAGTCTAAACTATCATAAATGATTTAAATGAAAATCGATATATTTTGATACAGATACATTGTTATAACTTAATAAGGTAACGAATGCACTACAATTGTTGCATAACTATGTCATTTTAAAATTATATGTGTATCAAGTTGTAATGTTTAACAAATAATCAATAAAAGAAACAACTGTTTGTATATGCATAAATTTATGTGACATATACAAAACCTTGTATATTGCAAATGTATTTTAGGAATTTTGTCGTTACATTGACATTAGCATGAACAAGAATTATGAGTAGACAGTCTAAACTGAAATGCATGTATGTTTGCATTTAAAAGTCAGTACATTTTACAACTAATATTTGGAAATTGAGTATCTAAATATATTTCACGGATATCGAAACATTATTAAAAGCTATGCATAGAATATTATCACATAATGACACTTTTGACAAATATTTTGAAATAACACTTTCATGTTTTCAAACAGTTACTCTTATTAAAATTGCCAGACGAAATGAAATAAATATGAGAATGGAACTTTAACGTAATGCAATATTGTCAAAAGAGCACATATTTGATAATTTCGTATTCCAACCTTTCAAAATAATCTCTTCCTAGTGAAAATTTTAAGACATTAGATCCAATTTTCATTTTCTTAAACAAAGGTATACCTTTCAATCATGGAAAAATGGCTGCCCAAGCCCATTTTTTCTTTTGTTGCGGTGACTTGCAAGATGGTGTTGTATTTTCCGTTTAGTAAAGAAAAAAAGTCATATTGTGCCATGTGTGGAGAATACGGTGGATTTTTTTATTACAGTTACTCGTTTTTCTCGAAACAAAAATCAAAAACAGTAGCTCCTTTGTGTGCTGGAGCGATGTTATGCAGAATACACAGGCTTTTCATACCAGTCGAAAAACAACTTTTATTGAAGTGTTGTTTTTTCAATTTTCATTAACACGGCATTTCAATGATACTTGAATGTAACAGAACGGCCTCCAGAAATAAAAAATTGGAAAACATTTGCACGGGTATTGACAAAATTAATGTAAATAAGTTTCTTAACACTTGTCAATCGCTTTGCAATGCATGGTTGGCGAACATTTTGGTGGCCCAAATATGATTGTTATACATGCAAACTGGAAAAAAATAGTGAAACAAGCTTATATCACTAGTCACAATATTAGACTGTCATATTAGGAAACATTTCACGAATTTTCGAGCGCATTTAACTCTCTCCTTCTTCTGGTCAAAGGTTAGTCAATGCGGTTTCCATCTGGCAGTTATTCGCCTTTCATGATTCTTCAGTCAATGTGTTGACCCTTTGATATTTCCCGTGGTATGGGCATTTGAAAATATGTGAAAAGTCTGGGATCTTTGTCAATGATAGGCTCGGCTTTATTAATGTTTTGTTAGTACATTTGGAGCATTTTCTACTATTCCTGCAGGCATTTTCTATTGACTAGTGCCTAATTTTGAATTTATGCATCCACAGCGTAACAGTTGCGTCATATTCTTCATTGATTACATGAATATTACAAATATCATTACAAACATTTAAAGCAGATTTTCCTAGTTTTGCTCGAGCTTTTATGTAAGGCGTATTTCAGCACTTTTAACTAGCATTTTGCATGAAATTACGTGTGTCTGTGCAATTTTTAAATGTGAATAAAATAATCTTAATCGGTCGACTACACATATGATTTTGGAAGCGATTTGAAAGAAGATGCCTTGAAGCATAGCATAGTTTACATAACACACAAGCATCACGAGCAAAATTAGAAATTATACCTCATATTTAAGCTCATTTTGACCCATTCTTTTAGATCATGAAATGATATATCAATAGGTAATATGGCATCCAACAATTTATGTTTTGATTTAAATATTGGAGAAAAAATTAAATTTTAAATTCGTAACATAACATCAAACAAAACCGATTAACACTGTTGCTTTTTAATAAAATAAAATAAGAATAATTATAACCAGCAAATCTTCCGGGCAACTGACCATTATTCGCCTTTAAGTTTTAAAACATATGATTTCCCAAAATATTTGTGATCAAAACTATTTTATAATTTAGGTTTTCCATTATCGTTAGTCTCAAATTTTGCAAATTTACCATACTTCAGTGACTAAATAGAATGTGTCTGTTCATTATAATTGTAATTTTTAAATATTTATGTATTCGTCTGTAGCCATTTTGGGAATGAATACATTTTGTTTGAATGGCATCATTTAATTAACTTTCCGCTGAATATGATTGGAACTGCCGTTTGGAAATATTGTACTGTCGAAATATTATTCCGGTGATCATTAAACAAATATATAATGTCTTCAAAACTGGTCGATGGAATAAATGAAGTTTCGGATGCCTTAGAATGTATCGGGGTTGATCAAAAAGCTCTCTCATTGCCTTTTAAGTTCATTTTGTTGGAAAAGTTAAACAACTAAAATCAGAAAGCATGCGGACAAATGCATTTTAAAAAAATGCATGTAAAATTTAATGCACATTGACTATCACAACTTGACACCTTCTCAAAATAGAATCAAGCAGCACACTTAATCCACTGCCTGTGTTCTTATTTACTTACTTCCGGAAATTATCACAGAAGTGAGTCGTGATAGGATGCTTAAGCGTTTGGTCTGTAGTTCACGCTGATTTACTGACTGATGACCCCTAATTTTGCCTTAAAGTTTCCTTTCAGAAAATAGTGTTACAACTCTAACGTTCGCGTTCTTTCGCGTTGCTAGCCGACCGGTCCATGCACGAACACCCATTGACTGACTAGTCTTCCTCTCGAAAATGTTCAAACAATCTGAAGATAAGTCAGACAATTCAACATGTAATAAAATGACTGTTTCAATCGCTCCGATACTTAAAGCAAAAATGTAAATTTCGGGCAATATGGAATTTTTACATGTTACCATTTCAGTGAACATTTAACAATTGTACAATTGGAAAAAATTAATGATATATTTCCAATCCCAACTGCTACTAACAGTATAAAGTGTAATTATGTCTGAATTTTTTGGAATGCTTTAGTAAATGCCAGAGAGAAAGCTAACCAATAATTGTGTTTTTATAGTGGTGGTTACTGGTTAGATGCCTTCAATGCCTTATCAACAAAAAGTAAATAGCAGCTCACCAAAACTACGTCTACACAGGACCATCCCAATCAAAAAGAAACAAAACCATTTTTTTTCAAAATGAATTTATTTCCCAGTTTCTAAAGGTAAAGAGATGGATAGATAGAAACAAAATCAGAATGTTATGACAATGCAAACCAGTGCCCTTGTAGATCGAGACACTGTGCTTTTGGCATGATTTAATTTCAGTCAGTTCCCCAATAATGAGTTTAGTAAAAAAAAAAAAAAGAAAAAAAGTAAAAAATGGATGAAATTTCATGAACATAAATAAATATATAAAAAAAGTTATGTCGAATAGACAGAGAACTTATGTCCTTGAACTATTGAAATGCGCAATACTACTCTTCTAGAAATGATATTTTTTTTGTTTACAGATATAAGCAGTTATCTGAGAAAGAACAAACGATCCTTAAATCAGGCGAAATTCCTGAGAAAGAAAATAAAATCATAATTAACTTTGTCTAGAATATTAATACAACAAGGATTGTCATATCAGCTTAAAATAGCGAATCTTATTAGTATCTTTTTAACTTTATTCATTAAATCAAAAGTCCAACATGAAGGCTGATAACTACGATAGGGCGCATGTTCACCTGAAGGCTACGATATAATACCTAGATCTCTTCACTTTAATTAAATAAAGAAGTGCACATCTTAAATTTTTGCACACAGGATGCATTTCTTTATTTATTCATTTCCTACGAAGAATTATCTTGTTTTCACGAGATAACAGTTCGTTTCCAAGACATCATATCTTATAGTGACAGGATATTCTGGTGGTATAACGATAAAATAATATATATAGTTATAGTTAATAAATATATAGTTTCCGCGGCATATTATATCTTGGTTACGAGATATAATGTTGTTTCAAGGAGATATATTATATAAAAGTGCATATACATGTAACCTTTGTGCGAACAGTCAAGTATATTGACTTTCTTTTCGCAATTGCTAAAAGACAAATTATATTTTACATGCGTATTTACGAAAATTAAAGAATTCACCAATTACTATAAATTGATAAAGAAATGATTAATTTCAAAGAAATAGTGTGATGCTATCATTGATGTGGTAATGTCCATATCAAATGTAACTTTCTAACGCATCACACATAAACGTATTCTAACGGAGAGACATCGAATGCTTCAAAGCTTCTATAATTGACAGTAACATATTTCTAAAAGAAATGCAATAATCGTCGTCTGCTTCAAAACTAAACGAGACAAATGCCTCATTAAGATGAAGAGCAAATATAGATATTATGAACTATTTAGCTATTTACCAAGGTTCCCAGCCTTTGTCTCGAATGATTCCTGTCAATTTGTATTGTAATGTATGCAATCCTGGAAATGGCAATACGCAAAACAGCTTAAAAATCAATGTCATCGAGATACGAGTTGGTTACCTAAAATCACTTGCTACTCAGTGTTATACAGGTCTGTTGAATCTGTCAGTTCTTTGATATAAGGAAGATTGTATAATATTGTAGTTGATATGGAGCTGATTATGTCTGATGACTATATCAAAACGTAAACTATTAACAAATCAAAACTTCTCATCCATTACAGATTATACTGAAACATTCCTTGAATTCATACATGATATAGCTGTTATTACACAAATACACTATACAAAATAATCAAGTTTTTTTAGCATTGTTTATGTAATGAGGTGTAATACTTTAGACGAAATAATCTCAATACATATATCAGTGTTTCTATAAGAATAGTCTATATTATAGAAAGAGAACGGAATTCATGTTCCTTCACATTTGTAACCAATTCTGAAAACTGCTTTACACTATAGTCCAAATTTTTTGCTTGGAGCTGGGGCCATAATTGTCAATTGAAGAAAAAGATCAGATTTACGCCATAGATAATTGCAATATAAACATATTTAAGAAGGATTTTGCCTTCAGTACTCCCGGTTGATGTAATCACGACTTTTTTAAATCATGGCGTAGATCAAATGACACAAGAAAACAAATTAGCTTGCAACTGAAGTCCCTCGTATACAAGCAACTAAAATAAAACGGCTCATATACTGGAAAAAACACTATTCTATGGTAAGCTTATATTTTTCTCCGAAGAATGGTTCATATCCCAAAGAAATCGGTGCAGAAATAAAATACTTACGGCTATTTTCCTTTTCGAATCGAGCAATATTTGTCTTGGAAATGATGCCTAAATTATGACGTCCAGATCACCTGGTATTGCTACACTGTGAATAAAAAATTCATTAAGGTCTCAGCCCAATGAATTTTCGTACACTTTGATCTATAGTAAATCAGTCACATTTGAGGCTTAATTCTGGATTCCAATATTCTTAATGAATTGTATACAGTCTATTCTGTCTAATTCCCTAAAATTCAACAGCTACAAAGAAACAATAAGATGAACATCTTTTGTCTACTATTAAACAAATATAAATCAACAAGTTGTTTCTGTTATCATTTAGCCTTAAGAATGCATCTGAAATACAAAATGAAACTAGTGTTATATGCACTAACAACGAGCAGCTATATGTAATAACCATCCCTCAAATAACTGATTTTAACTGGTTAAGTGACACTCTTGTATATCTCAATGTCATTTTCAATATTTCTCTCTTCTTTATTATGTAAGTATTTCTATCTAACAGTTAAAAAGAGTGACAATCGATGTCGACAATTACACATCTCCGGAAATGTAATATTCGTCTGCTTCATAATTAAACGAGACAAAATGCTTTAATTAGACAAAGAACAGGTTCAAATATAGTATGCCAACTTAAATGCTTACAGGTATTTTATTCAAAGTTGAAATAACTAAAGATTTCATCACCTAACTATACTATCCAGTTAGCTTATATATGTTCGGTGGTTATAACGGGGTTCTTGCTCAAATATGTAAAGATGTTTCACATATAAACATAATGAAACCAAAACTCGACATTTCTCGCTTCAGTTATTCAAGAAAGATCATAAAATTCATAAGGCAACAAATACAGCACACTTCCTGTTTTGATATTTACCAAAAACTCCATAAAAACTGCAGTTTTAGATTAAATGTATGTAAACTAATATACATAACATATAAACTTTATATTGTATATGTTATTATATTGTATGAAGTACTAAACTTAACAAGTAGTTCTATTTAACAAATCAGTACTGTTTGTTTGCAATACTCTTATTCGCTCATATATGGAAGGAAAATATATCTTCCCGAATTATACAGTCACTTCGAAAGGCAGTTTATTTTTACAAATGCAAAATGAAAGTGTCTTCAAAGCCTTGTTAATCATTTTTTTTTTTTGCCATTTTGAATGCCTTGTCAAACAGCTGCGCTTTAATCGATGTCAATAAATTTCCTTTATGGTGCACATGTCTATTCATAGAAATTGCAACTAGAAAGAATAAGATTTATTGTTTAACAGTATTCGTATATGTCATGGTTGGATGATTAAATCGAACTAAAAAGATGTTAGTAGAGTACTTTTTAAGGTATATATACGTTTACTTGTATAATCGGACATAACAAGCCTTAAATAGTTAAGTTCCTTTTATTATCTATCAAGAACAGACTTAATCAACAAAGGTTTGCAATGTTCAATTTTTTTTTTACTTTTAGCTCAGGGTGAGCTATTAGGATCGTTGAATGTCCGTCTTCCGTCGTCCGTCTACATTTGTTCGTTACCACTCTACTGGTCATATTTTTGCCTCAATCATCATCAAACTGGTCTATGTAGTCGCTCGGATGAGTTTGAATATGGGTCATCTCGGATGAAAAACTAGGTAACAGGAGCTAAAAATAGAAAAATCTTGTTAACACTCTAATGGCTACTGATTTTATCCAAATATCCTGGAAATTAGTTCGACAGTTTGTTTTGATGATTTCTAGATCAAGTTCAAATATGAGTCACCTAGGGTCAAAAACAAGATCACACCGTCCGAATATGAAAAAAAAAACATGTTAACAATCTAGTGGTCACATTTTTTACTTACTTGCCATCAGACAACGTCAGGATGCTTGTCTAAGTAATTGCTCGGATAAATTTGATACTCATCAGGTGAGCGTTCGAGGGCTATCTAGGCCCTCTTCTTTTATTCATTTAAGTGATCAGTCCTTTTTTACAGATGTTTTGAACTCACGACAAAGTGTTAATTGCCTTGTGATAGCTGTCAAGCGTTGCCATTTACATCACCTTTGTAAAGTATTTTATGGGCCCCCGTTGTCGCTGGTTAAAAACCTTATACATGTTTTAACTTTGAAACTAGGACCTTTGAGATGTTGCGCTATTTTTTTTTATTTTATCGACATCTGCTTATATAGATGTATGATATCTGATCACGTGTCTCACACTTACCAGCAGCATCCATATAATAATCATTTATTCATGTTTAGGTCATGTATGACACTTAATCCAATAAACATAATTATAAATGGTGTAATTATCCTTCATTTATGGAACAATTCACTTAAAAAGTGAATAAACGAGTAAACGTTACTTTTAGTTTTGATCGTGTGCAACGTTATCCAATACAAACATTATTTATTTTACCAGCATGGTATATATCTAAATAGACAATAAAACAAATATGTACACAATCTTAAATAACAACAAAAAGTATGTTTAAAGTATAATTCCTAAAACATTGTCCAAATAAGGCAATTATTTGTAAAATAAGATATAAAAGTACCTGTAATAAAACTCTAAATTGCTTTGTTACCTGTTGATTTTAAGTATAAAGTTCAGATATATGGGCTTGTGGTTTTACATATTTTGCTTAACGGTACTAAAAGTGTAATATCTCTGATTTTTCTATACTTCATTCAAATCAAATCTTAATTGAACTAGTAAACAAGTCATTTAGAAACAAAACAAAAGCCACTTGGAGGACATACAATTAAAATACCATTTTGCATGACCTTAAGTAGATGCATTTTGCGCTTTCTATCGATGTCATGTCATGTCAGAAATATTTATAAATGCACACGCCTTTGAATAGAATTTGCTGTAAAAAATTCGATGATTGATTCACAAACTTTATAATGGTTTATGAAACTTTATATACATGACGTTTGTTCATAAAAAGAATTAAATGTTCACCGGAACAAGATATTCGCATTCAATGAAATAAAATAAAACTGAAAAATGTATTCCTTTTAGGCATTCTGTAGTCATTTTTATCATAGCATAAGCAATAATTTCACAATCCACAGGCAGCAGAAATTTATCTTTTAACATTTTAATTGCTTCCTTGAAACAAAATGAATTATATAGAGAGTCATTTAGAAAAAGCCTTTAACTTAAAGTAACAGCAAAACTTTTATCAATATTTATTGAGGATTTAAAACGTTTAAAGAACAATTTGCCTCTTCTCTAAGGCTGTGCTTGGAGATAATGATGAAGTGTCGGTGACATTTTGAATGATCGGTGAGAATTAACTATAATACAAAAGCAGGTGTTTAGAGTAAGAAAGCTGGAAAGGTTGCCTAATACTTAACATATTTTAAAATATTTCCGCATTACTTATATAAACATTCATTATGTCAGAGTGTAAAGGCACATTATACCTCAGAAATTAATAGCTGTTTACTTCTTTAGAAAGGGGAAACATGAGTTTTCTTACATTTAAATAACCATAAAGATTGTTAAATGCTTAACACCTGAAGGAAAAAGCGATGAATGTGAAATAATGTGTCATAAAAATGGTTTGAAAAATAAAAAACAAAGCATTTCTGAGATGTAGTGGGCCTTTAATGCTTTTTAAGCGAATATCCTAGTAAAACAAAACAAGTTCGCATTTAACCCTTTTTATCTATATTTTCATAACTCCTTACTAGATGGTACTTTGTTTTAGTCAACGAAACAACATGAGAATGGTAAGAATGGATGTTCTTAAAGGAACAGTATGCTTCAGAAATCTATATTCATTCCTAAGAAATGTCAAAGATAATGTTTTAAAAATGGATTTAGAGCATGTTAGATGTTCGACAACTGAAATAAATGGCGCTGAATGTGCAGAAATGTGTCGTAAAGATAGCAAAATGTACCTAATAATTATTCACATTGCCAACAAAGCAAAAGAAGTAAAACATAGTTTAATTTTGTGGCAAAACTACTAGATTAAATGAGTTTTTTTGTTGTTTTTTTTTTTGTTTTTGTTTTTGTTTTTTCTTTTTTGTTTTGTTTGTTGGAAACTGTAACAAGATACCAAAAATAGAAAGTGTTTGAGAAATAAAGTTATATCTATTAAAATTAAATGTTTTAAAATATTGATGATGAATATATACATGTATGTTCAAAAGGTCAAATAAAAATAATTTTTACCTTAGATTACTGATTAAAGTTAAAAGTCTACATGATTATGTGTAATGCACTTAATTTTATTGATTATTTTGTGTTGATAAAAAACAACAATTATTTTATGACAAAAATGAATGAGCTTTTAATCATGCAAAAACTCCCTTTGATTGGAATAGTATGGCATAATTAAATGAAAGATTCATCTTTAAATGTCATATCAGCGTCAATTATTTTTAATTGACTTAATTCATAAGATTAATTGTCTGACATCAAAGCTGATTTCGCTTTAATTTTAATACAATTTGTTCTTAACAATTATGACAGGTTTTTTTTTAAATTAACGTAATTCGGACTAAAACATTGACTTTGCTCATTTTTTACTATTTCGGCGCATCTATTTTGAAATTCGATTTCATCAATAAATAAACAATATATGATACCTTTTATAAAAAATATTATTGAAACCTTATATGAAAAAATATCACGTAAAAGCAGAGTCAAATAGATAGCTTTAACATCTGCATGATCGAAACAGATAAAAATGGTGTAAAATATATCAGTTATGAGTGTCGAAAAAGTGCACAATCAATGGTAAAAAGTGTTGTGGTTTTTTAGATAAATTTCATGTTTTGAACGCTTACAAATGTTATTGTAACATGTAACCGTCCCAAGAATACAATAGATAGACCTGTTTTTTTCAAAATCCAAATACTCTGTCTACATGGAAATTAAGTAATAATTTATGAATCCAGAATGTTTATTTTCTGTTTCTAAACCGCATATTTGTATTTCAAAATAATGCTATCAGAAATATGCACTTAAAAGACAAAACAAATATTTATTATATCTTGCTATAAAAGGCACACTAAGCACATATTTTCCTTCTATATGTATGTTATAATGGTTTAATAATGAAGTTAAAAGCATGTTAAAAGCGTATCAACGCAAGGTACAAGAGCTGAATGTGAAATAACTTGATTATAACTTGTTAAATAGGTAGCACAAATGTAAACGAGTGGTATTTTAACTTATAATCAATAAAACTGTACTGATTGCAAATCAAGAAAACGATGGTTCAGAGGTATGGCAAATATGTTATATTTTACAATGTGTAACAGCAGACCAAAATTTAAAAGCTTTTGAGAAATAAAAATAATAGAATTCTTAGGGCTTTGTGAGCCTTTAACTCTTTCATTTAGTATAAACTGGTAAAATTACTACGTAACGTTTACTTTTAATGTTATTTTCAATGATCTTCTTTTCTTTATAATGTAAGTATTGCTGTCTAAAAGTGTAAGGGAAGTTCAATGAATGGTTGGAGACGTCTGGAACTGACAATAACATGTTTCTGATTTTCTGAAGGAAATGCAATGTTCGTCTGCATCATAATTACTTAAGGCAAAATGCTGTAAAAGATGAAAATCAGATAAGAATATAGTAACTTAAATTAGAAAACGTTAATAGTCTTTGTCTCGACAGATTTCTGTCTAATGAAATTGTAATGTACGGAATGGCACATACTCGTCTGCAGCTTCAAATAAATGAGCCGCGTCACGACATTACGCATTACGTTGGTTTTGTCTTGACGCGGCTCAAATTCATACGTTTCAGACATCGTGGTACCATGTCAATAACTTAAAATGACTTCACTCCAAGTATTGCAGGACCCAGTACATTGACAATAATTAAAAAAGAATGAAAGAAATTTGTCAGTTTATCTTATCGAAAGCGAGTTGTACATGCGTGAAATCATCGACAAACTTGATAAAAAAAGCATCGGAATACTTTGTACCGGAAATTTTATTATGTTCACGTTCACTATTCATGTTTATTTAATCCCTTAGAAAGTCAATAAGAATCAGTCATAAGTACATTAATCTAATATTTCTAAAATTTTATAAAAAGGTTTCATCATATATAGCTTTATAAAACATTTATTACGATGATTTTTTATATATGAAGCTGAATATGTCTGATGACTAAAATTATAAAACATTTACAAAACATTTTATCTTCAGAGACATTTCATTTTCATTTGTTTACATATAGATACCAGTAACCTGCCGGGATTTGTTTATATGTAAATACATACATTAAACAAAGGCGACAGTGCAGTAACTCGTATGTTGATGTTATAATTTAGAAGAATATTCTTTTTAAATAAAGATTTTCCTAAAAAAGGTCATATCTGGTTACGTATTTGTAAAGAACACTAATCTAGTTTTATATTGCAATTATTTGTTTTTAATTGACTTTCTCTCCCTCTGTGGTGACTTCAATGAACATTTATTTATTCAGATTGTTAACAATAGATGTTTTAATCAGAGGAGTATTTCCTAGTTTAGAAAATCAACACACTCCAAGACAAAAATAGTATATCACACTTATAAGACACGAAGAATCAAATTAATAAGTAGTTAAGAAAATGTCAACGGGTCGTAATGTTTGCAAAACCTTCAAGTTCATGTACGATTTTTAAAGAATTAATGAAAGAAGAATAAAAAAAAGTATTAAATTGCGTATTACTTACGGTTTAATTAATTAAAATAAAGGTCTAGATGTGTTGTAAAAATTATTGAAATGTGTTCCCTCTGTTCTATGCCAGTACTCTTTCAATATGAAAATATCAACCTTGAAATAAAGAGGATATATAAAAGTTCATTGAACGCCGCCTTTCCTTGTTGATCTTGTTTTTCATATTTTATTACTTTTGATGCAACTATTTTTCAAGAATCCCATGGTTGTAGCCCCTTCTCTTAAAATATTCTTTAAGGTGTTTGTTAAAAAAACAATTGAGCATAATCAAATAGCTTGTTCCACATTGAATAAATGTTATAGTAATTTTGGTAGGTAATATAAGTAAAATAATATTTTGAAAAATTCCGCGTTTGTGTTGTATTTATGGCATCTCTACATATGAATTATTTGATACATTTCTATAAAAGTGTCAATTAAAAAGCCATGTTAATTGTCTTCATGATAAAAGAGATAAAATATATTATACGTAGGCTTAAATCTTATTATATTACAGATTTATTAATGCCACAAAAATCGATGGTAAACAGATAGTCTGTTCCAACAAAGTAACAAATGAAGAAGGAGAAATAAAAGCATTTTAGGGAGGTGTGGATCGTTGAAAATCTCGGATGGCCACAAAATTGCTCGTAGAGAGCTTGTAACACAAAATGCATCATATATGCACTTTGTTTTGATAAAGAGGGAATCATGGTTACAGTTCCTGTACCAGACGCCAGGAGTGCCACTGGAGTCATTAACGTTCATTCATTCGGCTCTTTTGCCAATTGTTGAGCACAATGTCACAGCCTGTACACGTACCAGAAAGTGCGGAATCAAGCTCCTGTAAGCCACGCACTTGTCCGTAAATCAACCGTTGTTCTTTCTAACCTTAATGGCAATAGTATTAAAATTGAACCATAACCCTTATAACACTGTTTTTTCGATGAGATTTTTTACTCAAGCCATACATTAACATCATAATTAAAGGCCGCCACTTTGAATATCGACATGCTGTTGGTTGCACGCATTTCAAGTGCCTTCACATTATACTCGAATGGATAAGGCGTCTTCAAAAGTTCGTCCAGATTGAGAAAATACTTTAAAGGATTGTATTTAACATTTACATAGTCATATCTTGTCAAAACGAATCACTAATTAATGCATTAATATTCCACTCCTAAATCTCACAACTAACTCTTTAAATTCGTATAATGAGGTCACTATGTCTACTTTAATATGGCATTGAACTCTGGTGTCATTTCCAATGATTTCATCTTACCTTTTGCTGTCTAGAGATTAAAGGGAGCGGCAAAGAATGAATGAATGAATGAATGAATGAATGAATGAAAGACAATTACATATTTTTGAAAACACAGTACATATTCCTCTGCTTCATAATAACACCAGAAAAAAATGCTTTTTGAGAAGGAAAGCAAATAGAAATAAAATATATTAAGCTTATCTAAATTAAAAAAAATATAGCACTTGTCTCAAATGCCTCCTGTCATTTTAAATTAAAATGTACGACAGGTCAAATTCACTTATTTAAACCACAGGGTCTCTGATGGATGATCACTTTCCTTTCAGTTTTGTAGGGAAATTTCAATTTTATCATCATAGGAAGTTACAAGTTAAATGTTGATGCTGCACATCAAAGACGCCGCCAAATGATGTGACCAGTCACAGGTAATGTACGAAATAACCATTGTCAATTGTCCTCTATTACAGTTGAAGCACTAATCAATTTTTCTTCATGTTCTTGGTGTATGCTCGTAGTTTAATAATCAAGTTGTATATTTATGTGAAAGAGTACAACCTAATGCATAAATTCACAAAGTAATGCCAGGTCTGAAATGTTTGTCTGGAGTGACTAAGATTGAATGATCTGGTCGAACAAAGTAAATTGGATAACAGGTAAAAATAAAATGAATTGTATACTTAAAACAAATTCAATCCAAAGACAAAGATAATGAAAAATATCTCCGTTGCGCCGAGAATATATCCATTTAAATATTGGTGCGAATTGCAAAATGTTCAAATTATTTTTGAGGACGAACTGTTCTGTGGTTTAACAATTAACAAAAATATGTCTGTGTCTGTAATTTCTAATGATAGTTATGAATAAATTGTTAAATATATTCAATTCTTAGTAACGTATTGTTTACTTATTTACAAAAGATAAAACTACTTTATTTGACGCAAAATTGCATATTTGCCTGGAATTTAGGTATAGTACCACTAAATGTAATAAAAATTTAGGCAAAAGAGAACAATCGCCAAATAATCCCTCAAAATAACCTATTGCAAATATTTGTTATATATTTAAAATCAAACTTACTTCTTTCAATCAGTTAATCTGTTTTATAACTTTAATGTTAATTATTTACATGAAAAGCATACGTTTTGGCTGTTTCGCTAAAAAATAATTTCCGTTGCTCTCGTAGCGCCAAAAAGTCTCTGTTGCTTATTTTAGTCATACCCCTTGTTCCCTGTCCGAATTTGGTTCCCGTCATTAGAATATAGACTGGCTCTTCGTCAAGTTGTTTATTAGGCAAATAAAATTATATAATTATAAAAAGAATATGATATTCAAACATGACACTATTCCTTAGAGCTCGGTGATATGTTGTACATCAGAAAAGCTATTGTTATTAGAGAATTGGAAAAAAGTGTGATTTTTGTTAAAACAATAAAAAAACAAACAAAAGCAAGACTAAAATTTTCCCCATTGCTGAATAGACGAATGCATATCTACTAGCCGCCGCGTGCACGGTAGTAATACTCGTACAAACTATCAGAAATGAATTAAATCAAAATTGATATATTTTGATACAGTTATTCAGATTGATAATTTACATTTAAATGCACTGCAATTGTTGCATCATCATGTCATTTCAAAATTATTCATGTATAAAGTTGTGATATTAACAATTAATCAATAAAGAAGGGAACTGTTTGTATATGCATAAATCTATGTGACATATACCAAACTTTGTATATTGCAAATGTATTTTAGGAATTTTGTCGTTACATTGACATTAGCATGAACAAGAATTATGAGTAAACAGCCTAAACTGGAGTGCATGTATGTGTGTACTTTATAGTTATTATATTTAACATATGATAATAAAATTGAGAGATTGAGTATCTATATATAATTTTCAAAGAAACATTAATTAAAATTAAAATTATAAGTTGCTCGTCGGGTAATGACACTCTTGACTAATATTTTGAAATAACACTTTAACTTTTTCAAACAGTTACTTTTATTCAATTATCCAGACGAAATAAATTAAATACGAGAATGGTCTTTAACGTAATGCAATTTTTTACAAATTTTATAATTTCGTATTTCAAACTTTCAAAATAGTCTTCTCCTAATGAAATTTTCAGACGTTAGATGCAATTTTTATATATGCTTCAACATTGAAACATTGAAAATGGCCGACCCAAGTGCATTTTTACTTTTGTAGCAATGACCTGCAATACGGTGTTGATGTTTCTTTTCCGTCTAGTAAAGAAGAATAAGTCATAGTATGCCATGTCTGGAGAATACGGTGGGTGTTGAAATACAGTCGCTCGTTTTTATCGAAACAAAATTCAATAACAGTAGCTCATTTGTGTGCTGGAGCGATGTTATGCAGAACACACAGGCCCTTCATACCAATCGAGAAACAACTTTAATTGAAGTGTTGTTTTTTTCAATTTTAATTAACACGGCATGTTTATGATACTTGAATGTGACAGAACGGCCTCCAGAAATAAAAAATTGGTAAAATGTTGCACGGGCATTGACGTAAACTACTTTCTTGGCACTTGTCAATCGCTTTACAATACCTGGTTGGCGAACATTTTGGTGGCCCAAATCTAATAGTTATATTTGCGAACTGGCAAAAAGTAATGAAAGAAGCTTTCGTCCCCCATCACAATATTAGATTGTCATATTTAGGAAACATTTTCAGTCATTTTCGAGATCTCGTTCTTCTTATCAAGGGTTATCCTCTGGTAGTTATTCGTCTAACTTTCAAAGTCTGGCATCTTTGTCAAAGATAAGCTTTACTTTATCAATTCTTTGTCAGTAAATTTGGAGCATTTTCTTCCAGACTAACGGGCATTTTCTGATGACTAGTGCCTGTTTTTGAATTTATGCATTTACAGCGTAACAGTTGCGTAAGATACTTTCATGACGTGAATATTACAAATATCATTGCAAAACATTTAAAGAAATCTTTTATAGTTTTGCTCGAGGTTTTGGCAGGTCCGTATTTCAGCACTTTTAACTAAGCGTTAACGAGCTATATTTTTACATAAAAGTACATGTATTTGTGCAATTTTTTAAATGTGAATAAAATAATATTAAACGGTTCACTACAAACATGATTTAAGAAGAGAAGATGCATTGAAGCATATCATAGTTTACACAACACACAGGAATCACGAGCTAAATTAGAAAATATACCTCATATTTAAGCTCATATTGACACACTCTCTCAGATCATGAAATGATATATCAATAGGTAATATGTCATCCAACAATTTATGTTTTGATTTAAATATTGGAGAAAAAAACTAAATTTTAAATTCTTAACATAACATAAATCAAAATTGTTAAGCACTTTTTTAATATAATAATATAAATATAATTATAACTAGCAAATCTTCCGGGCAACGGATCATTATTCGCCTTAAAGTTATAACACTTATGATTTCCCAAAATATTTGTGGTCAAAACTATTTTATAACATAGGTTTTCCATTATCGTTACTCTCAAGTCTTGCAAATTTACCATATTTCAGTGACTAAATAGAATGTGTCTGTTCGTTATAACTGTAATTTTTAAATATTTATGTATTCCTCTGTAGCCATTTCGGGAATGAATACATTTTGTTTGAATGGCGTCATTTAATTTACGCTGAATATGATTGGAACTGCCGTTTGGATATATTGAACTGTCGAAATATTATTCCGGTGATCATTAAACAAGTATATAATGTCTTAAGAACCGGTCGATGGAATAAATGAAGTGTCAGATGCATTAGAATGTATGAGGGTTGATCAAAAAGCTCTGTCATTGCCTTTTTAGTTCATTTTGTAGGAATAGTTAAACAACTAAAATCAGAAAACATGTGGACGATTACATTATAAAATAGCATATTTGACGCACATTGATTATCGAAACTTGACACCTTCTCAAAATAGCATCTAACACACTTAAATCCATTGCCTGGGATCTTAATAAATAACTTCCGGAACATATCTAAAGTTTCAGAAGTGAGTCGGAATAGGATGCTTTAGCGTTTGGTCTGTAGTTCACGCTGATTTATTGACAGATGGCCACTGATTTTGCCTTAAAGTTTCCTTTCAGAAAATAGTGTTACAACTCTAATGTTCGCGTTCTTCCGTGTTGCTAGCCGACCGGTCCTTGCACGAACATCTTTTGACTGACTAGTCTTCCTCTCGAAAATCTTCAAATAATGTTAAGAAAAGTCTTCTTGTTACAGACAATTCAACATATAATGAAATAACTGTTTCAATCGCTCCAATACTTAAAGCAAAAATGTAAATTTGGGCAATATGGAATTTTGACATGTTACCATTTCAGCGAACATTGAACAATTGTACATGGAAAAAATTAATGATATATTTCCAATCCCAACTGCTACTAACAGTATAAAGTGTAATTATGTCTGAAATTTTTGGTATGCTTTAGTAAATGCCAGAGAGAAAGCTTACCAATAATTGTGTTTTTATAGTGGTTCGATTTGGTTACTGGTTAGATGCCTTCAATGCATTATCAACAAAAAGTAAGTAGCGGCTCACCACACAGGACCATCCCAATCAAAAAGAAACCAAACAACTTTTTTCAAAATGAATTTATTTCGCAGTTTCTAAAGGCAAAGAGATGGATAGATAGAAACAAAATCAGAATGTTATGAAAATGCAAATCAGTGCCCTTGTAGATCGAGACACTGTGCTTTTCCGATGATTTAATTTCAGTCAGTTCCCAAATAATGAGTTTAGTAAAAAAAAAAAGAGAAAAAAATGGATGAAATTTCATGCCCAATAATGAGTTTAGTAAAATAAAAAAAATAAAAAATGGATGAAATTTCATGAACATAAATAAATATATAAAAAAGTTATGTCGAATAGACAGAGAACAAATGTCCTTGAACTATTGAAATGCTCAATACTATTTGTCTAGAAATGATAAGTTTTTTGTTTACAGATATAAGCAGTAATCTGAGAAAGAACAAACGATCCTTAAATCAGGCGAAATTCCTGAGAAAGAAAATGAAATCATAATTAACTTTGTCTAGAATATTTATACAACAAAGATTGTCATATCAGCTTTAAACAGCGAATCTTATTAGTATCTTTTTAACTTTATTCATTAAATCAAAAGTCCAACATGAAGGCTGATAACTACGAAAGGTCGCATTTTCACCTAAGGCTACGATATAATACCTAGATCTCTTCACTTTAATTAAATAAAGAAGTGCACATCTTAAATTTTTGCACACAGGATGCATTTCTTTATTTATTCATTTCCTACGAGAAATTATCTTGTTTTCCCGATAACAGTTCGTTTCCAAGACATCATATCTTATAGTGAGAGGATATTCTGGTGGTATAACGATAAAATAATAAATATAGCTTCCACGGGATATTATATCTTGGTTACGAAATATAATGTTGTTTCAAGGAGATATGTTATTTAATAGTGCATATACATGTAACCTTTGTGCGAGCATTCAAGTATATTGACTTTCTTTTCGCAATTGCTAAAAGACAAATTATATTTTACATCCTTATTTACGAAAATTAAAGAGTTCACCAATTACTTTAAATTGATAAAAAAGTTAAATTCAAAGAAATAGTGGGATGCTATCATTGATGTGGTAATGTCCATATCAAATGTAACTTTCTAGCACATCACATCATAAACGTATTCTAACGGAGAGACATCGAATGCTTCAAGGCTTCTAAAATTGACAATAACATATTTCTGAAAGAAATGCAATAATCGTCGTCTGCTTCAAAACTAAACGAGATAAATGCCTCATTAAGATGAAGAGCAAATATAGATATTATGAACTATTTAGCTATTTACCAAGGTCCGAATGATTTCTGTCAATTTGTATAGTAATGTATGCAATCCTGGAAATGGCAATTACACAAAACAGCTTAAAAATCAATGTCATCCTAACATCTTTCCGCCAACAAATGTGGTTTTAGAGAATACACAAAAAAAACTACACAAATGCAATAAATACACTTTAATTAAAACCAATCAAGCTAGAGATAACTTTAATTGGATCACTTCAAAATTTAAAAGAGCTGCTTCTAGAATACAATGGGTTCGGTCTAATTCCGTAAAAATTCAACAGCTACAAGGAAACAATAAGATGAACATATTTTGTCTACTATTAAACAAATATAAAGCAACAAGTTGTTTCTGTTATCATTTAGCCTAACGGATGCATCTGAAATATAAAACCAAACTAGTGTTATATGCACTAACAACGAGCAGCTATATGTAATAACCATCCCTCAAATAACTGAAAATTTAACGGGTTTTAAGTGACACTCTTGTATTTTCCCCAATGCCCATTTTCAATATTTTTTCTCTTTTTTTATTATGAAAGGGTATTTTTTATCTAACATTTAAACAGAGTGACAACATTTTCGACTTTTCCCATTTTCTCTGGAAAATGAAATATTCGTCTGCTTTCAAAATTTAAAAAGGGAGACCAAATTTTTTTAATTTAGTAAAAAGAACAGGTTAAAAAATTTAATTTAGGCCAAAAAATTTTTTTTTAAAAGGGCCTTAAAAAACCCGGGGAAAATTTTTTTTTTTTTTAAAAAAATTTTTAAAAAAATTTTCCCAAAAGTTTTTTCATAAAACCGGGGGGGACATACTGTCAATTTAGCTTTTATTTTTCCGGGGGTTTATAAGGGGGGTTCTTACTAAAAATATGAAAAGATGTTTCACATATAAATATAATGAAACCAAAACTCGACATTTCTCGCTTCAGTTATTCAAGAAAGATCATTAAATTCATAAGGCAATAAAAACAGCACACTTCTTGTTTTGATATTTACCAAACACCTCCATAAAAATAGCAGTTTTAGATTAAATGTATATAAACAAATATACATAACATATAAACTTTATACTGTATATGTTATTATATTGTATAAAGAACTGAACTGAACAAGTAGTTCTATTTAACAAATCAGCACTATTTGTTTGCCTGATATATGGGAGGAAAATATATATTCCCTCATTATACAGTCACTTCGAAAGGAAGTTTATTTTTACAAATGCAAAATGAAAGTGTCCTCAAAGACTTGTTAATCATTTTTTGCCATTTTGAATGCCTTGTCAAACAGCTGCGCTTTAATCGATGTCAATAAATTTCCTTTATAGTGCAGATGTCGATCTATAGAAATTGCAACTAGAAAGAATAAGATTTATTGTTTAACAGTATTCGTTATATGTCAACTAAAAAAGGGGTTAGTAAAGTACTTTTTAAGGTAAATATATACGTTTCAAATATAATGAACCAAAAGCGATATTTGAGTGAATGATGATGTCTCAATAGTATCGGATGGATGTTGAATTTTAACTCAAGAGCATTTACTTGTATAAAATCGGACTTAACAAGCCTTAAAAAGTGATGTTCCTTTTATTATCTATCAAGAACAGACTTAATCAACAAGGGTTTGCAATGTTCAATTAATTTCTTTTACTTTTTAGCTCACCTGAGCAAGCCCAGGGTGAGCTATTAGGATTGTTGAATGTCCGTCGTTCGTCTTCCGTCGTTCGTCCACATTGATTCGTTAACACTGTAGTGGTCACATTTTTGCCTCAATCATTATCAAGCCTTGTCTATGTAGTCGCTCGGATGAGTTTGAACATGGGTCATCTTGGATGAAAAACTAGGTAACAGAAGCTAAAAATTAGAAAAACCTTGTGAACACTGTAGCAGCTACTGATTTGATCCAAATATCCAGGAAATTAGTCTGAAAGTTTGTTTTGATGATTTCTAGATCTAGTTTGAATATCAGTCACCTAGAGTCAAAAACTAGATCATACCGTCCGAATATGGAAAAACCATGTTAACACTCTAGTGGTCACATTTTTATCTCACTTGCGATCAAAGTACGTCAGGATGCTTGTCTTAGTAATTGCTCGGATCAGTTCGATACTCATCAGGTGAGCGTTCGAGGGCTATCGAGGCTGTCTTCTTTTATTCATTTGAGCGATCAGTCCTTTTCTTCCAGATGTTTTCAAATCACGACAGAAGTGTTAATTGCCTTGTGATAGCTGTCAAGCATTGTCATTTACATCACATTTGTAAAAGTATTTTATGGTCCCTCGATGTCGCTGGTTAAAAACCTTATACATTTTTTAACTTTGAAACTAGGACTTTTGAGATTTTGCGCTATTTTTCTATTTTATATAGATATATGATATCTGATCACGTGTCTCACACTTACCAACAACATCCATATAATAATCATTTATTCATGTTTAGGTCACGTATGACACTTAATCCAATCAACATAATTTTTTATGGTGTAACTATCCTTCTGTTATGGACCAAATCACTTAAAAAGTGAATAAACTAGTTAACGTTGCTTTTAGTTTTGATCGTGTGCAACGTAATCCAATGCAAACCCATTATTTATTATACCAGCATGGTAAATATCTAAATAGACAATAAAACAAATATGTACACAATCTTAAATAACAACAAAAATATGTTTAAAGTATTATTCTTTAAACATTATTTCAAATAAGGCAGTTATTTGTGAAATAAGATATGAAAGTACCTGTAATAACACTTTCCCATTTCTAAATTGCTTTGTTACCTGTTGATTTTAAGTATAAAGTTCGGGTATATTGGCTTGTTGTTTTACACATTTTGTTAAACGGTACCAGCATGTATTAAACAAGATACTTTACGAACATTTTTCTCTGCAGCTCACCAGTTGTCAAAAACATAACAAGTTAGATTGAAAAAAAGCTGGATTGCCAAACCATTTTATAATGCTTTTTGGCATTTTTTTTTGGAAAAGTTGTTCCGGTTAGATGGTTTCCTGCTTACATTTGTTAGTGCATGATTGAATAGGAAACCAATCTGTGTTTCCGCTGCAATCGTGCCAATCGCAACTTTTCGGCCCTTTCCGTCACTCTTCAGATTAATGATAATAGCCGAGGCAGTTCCGATTGCAATCGTGACAGTTCGGGCGATTCCGTCAGACAGAAATCTTAGCTATTTTAGTTACTTCGGTAATCCCAGTTTGTTTATATAAATAGGATTTCTATTTTTACTTGATTTATCGGTTTAAAGCGTAAGTCGAAGGAAGAAATAAATTATAAACGTAATTGTTCCGTTTCAATTCTTCTTCAAGAGGCACAAGCT
Source organism: Ruditapes philippinarum (assembly GCF_026571515.1). NCBI lineage: Eukaryota > Metazoa > Mollusca > Bivalvia > Venerida > Veneridae > Ruditapes > Ruditapes philippinarum. The sequence goes on from NW_026852209.1 coordinate 366,777, forward strand.
AGTTTCTTTCATAATTGGTTTTTGTCTTTATTAGTTTTATACAATAGAGAATGGTTACTGTAGTAGTAGTATTCCCGAACAAAATGGCGGTCCTGCTTACCAAAAGATCGTAACCGAATCACACAGAATATTAGTGCATGATCGAGTTATATTTAGATCTACTGAGTCTTTTATTTAAACGCAACTTAATGTCTTGGTGAGGTACATGTAATTCAAAAATAGCTCATGCATATCATTAACATTATCACGTGATGATCTACAGATAGCACATCCTGTGTTGTCCATAGATATTTTATGTGTAACATAGTTGATACATGCTTATTAATTGGTACCACGTAACGAAGTCTTTTAGTGCATTTACTTGTCTATAAAGCAGCTATATAAATGAAATTAACAACTGCCAAAACGAATGACTTTCTCTGCGAAAAAAGTGGAAATGAAATGTGTACACTTGTTTCCCTTCAGTATGATAGATAGATCTCCACGTGGGAGAGCCAATGTTAGTATTTTTACGATTGATTATTTTCTTTATTAGTTTTATACAATAGAGAATAGATTTCAAATCGTTTTTGACAAAAATATTCGTTTTTACAAAAAAAACTAAATAAATCCTTTATGACATACAAGTACCGTAATTAAAAAAATTGTGATAAAAAAACTATTTTTAAGCACAACTGAGCAAGCCTTTCCTTTTAAAATGAAACTTTATTTATTCTGTGCAGAACTGCATGAATCTGTCTAATGACCATATATAATATAATTGTCGGACACTACACACCGTTTTGCTTTTTTTGTTCCTCAAATGTTTTTTTACTCTTGACACCCTAGTAGTTTTTTTTTCATTTGCCTGATCCATCTTTTGATTCTGTAGCTTTTTGGCAATTGATCGGGTAACATGCATTTAATATCTTGAATAGAAGTCAAGGTAATATTTTGTTCCTTTAACGTCAAACAATTTTTAATTCAGCACTTCTTTCTCAGTGTGATGTGCACCTAACATGCTCTAAAGTTAATATTTAAGCGTTATAAAAGGATTACCCAATTTCAAGTATATAGATATACATGATTATAACACATAAAACAACTTTGTGTTTTAACATGCAAAAATGAATGTCTGCTTTTTATTCAGTTAGAACATTGTACATTTATATCTAAACTTTAATGACATTTATAATCTATAGTTTTCAATTACTAAAATCTGTATGGATTTATATATGAGATGAAATTCAGCAAGTGATTTGAAAATATTTTTTTAGTAAGTATATTAATTTGATAATATGTAAATAATTTGGTGCGAGCGACAGACAGATATGACTGACATGTCTTACTTATGTTTACATGATAATTAATCGATGTCAAATATACGTTCGAAGGAGAGGTTACTGGCTCTCTTAAGCAATGACAAACTATCATAAAGCCCCATAATATACGTATTAAAAATCATAAATGACATTAAAAGAAACTATTCAATATGAATGAATCAGCTAAATTTGCAGTACATGTAGTTACAATAAAAATATCTTCGACCAAAAAGATGTTAGTCATAATACTTTACTATAGAAATTAAAGACAAACCATCGAAAACAAAGATTGATAGAATATAAATAATCCATATCGCTTTTTAGCAACTTTTGAACTTCTTTAAAACCTTTTGGAGTAGAATTGGTCATTTTGTTGTCAGAGCTATAAATTTTGCTTACAGAAATAATACTTTTGGTAGAAATCAAAAACTTGGTATAATAACATGTATTCCAAAAGAAAACAAGCAAAAGCATTTTTTGAAAAATTGGAGACCAATAACTTTATTAAATGTAGTCTACAAATTAGCATCAGGTAGTATAGCAAACAGATTAAAAGGTGTTCTAGATATTTTAGTTTCAAAGGATCAGACAGGATTTATAAAGAATAGATATATAGGAGAAAATACTAGATTATTGTATGACATAATGAAATTTACAGAAGATAATAATATACCAGGTTTAGCAATGATGATAGATTTTGAAAAAGCATTTGATACTTTATCTTTTACATTTATTGAGAAATGTCTTTTCATTTTGGTCCTATGCTTAAAAAATGGATATCTTTGTTTCTATATAATACTGAAACTTGTGTTATTTTAAATGGGTTTTTATCTAATTTTTTTAAAGTTGAACGAGGCTGTAGACAAGGCGATCCAATTTCCCTGTATATCTTCATTTCATGTGCAGAAATATTAGCTATAAAAATTAGGCAAAGTAAAGATATTAAAGGTATTACAATAGACGGTGAGGAATATAAAATTTCACAATTTGCAGATGATACATCACTTTTATTAGATGGTTCAGAAAAATCACTAAATGCTTCTTTAAATTTGTTAAATACATTTTCAGAGATTTCGGGATTAAAAATAAATTTTGACAGAACCAAAGTTATCTGGATAGGCTCTTTAAAATATAGTACTAGATCAATTAAGACAAGATGGAAACTTACATGGGGTGATACACAGTTTAAATTGTTAGGTTTAGTATTCGATGTTGATTTAGAAAAAATGATTAACTTAAACTTTAATGAAAAACTACAGAAAGTAAAAAATAGTATTAGCCACTGGAAAAAGAGAATGTTAACTCCAATTGGAAAAATTACTGTTGTTAAATCAATATTGATTCCATTATTTACCCATTGTTTTACAAGTTTACCAACACCTAGTACTGTTTATTTGAAGACATTGAATGACTTATTTTATGATTTATATGGGAGGGCAAGGCAAAAATAAAACAATCAGTAATTACTAAAACGTACAAAGAAGGTGGTTTAAATATGACTGACATTAATAGTTATGTTCATAGTTTAAAGATAAAATGGTTTAGATGGTGTGTTAGTAATAGCAGCAGTAAATTTTATAAGCTAGTGAATACATTGTTTGATATTGGTAAAGTTTTTAACACAGGTAAAATGTTTTGTAAAGTAATTATCAGTAAGATTAAAAATGCTTTCTGGATTGATGTTTTAAAGGCTTATATGATGTTTATTGAAAAACTTTTTATAGATAATATAGAGCAAGTATTACATATGCCACTTTTTTACAATCATAATTTTTTATATGGGAACAGATATATTTTCATTCAGATATTGTATGATAAAGGCATCAGATTTGTGAAAGATATTTTTAATGAACAGGGTAATTTTGTAGATTTGAATTATTTAGAACAGGTAACATGTAAACAAGTGAATTTTTTACAATATCATAGTTTAAAACAGGCAATTAAATTTTATATGAAAACGCTAAATATGATGATTTGTAATAACTTGTTTAATGTTCAATACCCTATTATAAGTTGTTATATAAAACCTATTTTGTTCATGAATAGTAATAAGAAATATGTATATGAAACTTTAGTTAAGAATTCAGATTTACCAACAAGTCAAGAAAAGTGGAACACATGCTTTATAGGAGATCACATTAATTGGCATTTAATTTATAGTTATGTTTTCCATTGTACAAAAGATTCATACATTCAGTGGTTCCAAACAAGAATTATTCATAGAATTATTGCTACAAATTCACTTCTGTTTAAAATGAAAATTGTGAACAATAAAATGTGTACTTTTTGTAATTGTTATGAAGAAACACTTTTGCATTTGTTTTGGGAATGTAACAAGATTCAAGGCCTTTTTCAATATCTGAAAGATAACATACATAATTTTGAAGAATGTTTCAACTGTAAATCAGTTATTTTAGGTTCAGAATCTAAAGATTTTAAATATGACATTTTGTTTTTAGAACTAAAAAGATATATTTATTTGTCAAAGAGAAAAAAGGTGCTACCCACATGTATTGGTTTTAAAAATAGTCTTAAATTAGCATGGAATATTTATAAAGATACAAACTTGACAGACGATGAAAATAATAGATGGCAATTAGTAAGATCTTTAATTGAATAAAATTCACTAACATACTGAATTAGATAAATAAATTTAACCTGATAATACCATTCTCAATTAATGTTCTTACATTGTACATATGGTTTTATTATAATGTACTTACTCGAAGGGTATAAAGCTATGTGTGTTGTAATATCTTTATTAAAATGTATAAAATTATACCGATTTCCCCCCATACATGCACATCTGTAGTATATTGACAAAAATTCATGGTAACTTATACCGCTACATATATGTATATTTTTCTTTTCAATAACAGGCAGCAAAAATATAGCTTTATACTCAAATTTAGAAATAATTTTAATATTCTGATGTAATGAGGTACTATTATATCTATAAATATGTACTATTATATGTATAAATGTAAAAGAATTTGAAATATATGGGGTTACCCAGTTGGGGCCTGAAAAAAAAAACTTTTGAGTTGCTCTGGTGTCATGTTAGCAGTTGAAAAAAATGTACAAAAAATTTTAAAGTGTTGCTGTTAAAAAAGTGTAATATCTCTGATTTTTCTATACTTCGATTAAATCAAAATCTTATATAAACATCCATTATGTCAGATTGTTAAAGGCACATTATACCTCAGAAATTAATAACTTTTTTCTTCCTTAGAAAGGGGAAACATTTCTAGCATTTAAATAACCATAAAGATTGTTAAATGCTTAACACCTGAAGGAAAAAGCGATGAATGTGAAATAATGTGTCATAAAAGTAGCAAAATCTAAACAAAATAGTATTTTGACTTCCATACAAAATATCAACTGAAATAGTACTTATTGCCAAACAGAAGCAAAAGATTATTCAGGTTATTGGCGTATGATTTTTTTAAACTATAACAGTACACTGAAAAAATGGTTTGACACATAAAAAAAAGCATTTCTGAGATGTAGTGGACCTTTAATGCTGTTAAAGCGAATATCGTAGTAAATGTAATGCTTTATATTACAATATCTCTTATGTACTAAGACAAACAAAACAACTTCAAATTTAACCCTTTTTATCTATATTTTAACTCCTAACTCGATGGTTCTTTGTCCTTAAGATTTGTTCTAGTCAACGAAAGAACATGACAATGGTTAAAATGGATGTTCTTAAAGAAACAGTATGCTTCTTCAGACATCTATATTTATTCTTAAGAAATGTCAAAGATAATGTTTTTAAAATGGATTTAGAGAATATTAGATGTTAGACAACTGAAATAAATTGCGCTGAATGTGCAGTAATGTGTCGTAAAGATAGCAAAATGTACTTAATAGTTATTTACATTGCCAACAAAGCAAAAGAAGTAAAACATACATTGTAGTTTAATTTTGTGGCAAAACTACTAGATTAGTTTTTTTAGTGTGTTTGTTTGAAACTGTAACAAGATACCAACAATAGAAAGTATTTGAGAAATTAAGTTATATCTATTATCTCTATTATCAGGAAGCATAAAATTAAATGTTTTAAATATATTGATGATGAATTTATACATGTATGTTCAAAAGGTCAAATAAAAATAATTTTTACCTTAGATTACTGATTAAAGTTAAAGTCTACATGATTATGTGTAATGCACTTAATTGTATTGATTATTCTTTGTTGATAAAAAACAACAATTATTTTATGACAAAAATGAATGAGCTTTTAATCATGCAAAAACTCCCTTAGATTGGAATAGCATGGCATAATTAACTTAAAGATTCATCTTTGAATGTCATATCAGCGTCAATTATTTTTAATTGACTTAATTCATAAGATTAATTGTCTGACATCAAAGCTGATTTCGCTTTAATTTTAATACAATTTGTTCTTAACAATTATGACAGGTTTTTTTTTTTAAATTAAAGTTATTCGGACTTAAACATTGACTTTGCTCATTTTTTACTTTTTCGGCGCATCTATTTTGAAATTCGATATTATCCATAAATAAACAATATATGATACCTTTTATAAAAATATTATTGATACCTTTTATTAAAAAATATCACGTAAAGGTAAAGTCAAATAGATAGCTTTAACATCTGCATGATCGAAACAGATAAAAATGATGTAAAATATATATCAGTTATGAGTGTCGAAAAAGTGCACAATCAATGGTAAAAAGTGTTGTCGTTTTTTAAATAAATGAGGTGAAATAAATTTCATGTTTTAAACGCTTACAGATGTTATTGTAACATGTAACATGAACACAATAGATAGAACTGTTTTCTTCAAAATCCAAATACTCTGTCTACATCGAAATTAAGTAATAATTTATGAATTTAGAATGTTTCTTTTCTGTTTCTAAACCATATATTTGTATTACAAAATAATGCTATCAGAAATATGCACTTAAAAAGACAAAACAAATATTTATTATATATTGCTATAAAAGGCACACTAAGCACATATTTCCCTTCTATATGTTTGTTATAATAGTTTAATAATGAAGTTTAAAGCATGTTAAAAGCGTATCAACGTAAGGTACAAGAGCTGAATGTGAAAAAACTTGTCAATAACTTGTCATATAGGTAGCACAAATGTAAGCGAGTGGTATTTTAACTAATAATCAATAAAACTGTACTGATTGCAAATGAAGAAAACAATGGTTCAGCTGTATGGCAAATATGTTTATTTTACAATGTGTAAAAACAGACCAAAATTAAAAGGCTTTTGAGAAATAAAAATAATAGAATTCTTAGAGCTAAGTGGGCCTGTAACTCTTTAATTTTGTATAAACTGGTAAAATTACAACATAACGTTCACTTTTAATGTTATTTTCAATGATCTTCTTTTATTTATTATGTAAGTGTCGCTGTCTCAAAGTGTATAAGCAAGTTCAATGAATGGTTGGAGACGTCTGAAACTGACAATAACATGTTTCTGATTATCTGAAGGAAATGCAATGTTCGTCTGCATCATAATTACTTAAGGCAAAATGCTGTAAAAGATGAAAATCAGATAAGAATATAGTAACTTAAATAAGAAAACGTTAATAGTCTTTGTCTCGACTAATTTCTGTCAAATGAAATTGTTTATGTACGAAATGGCACATACTCGTCTGCAGCTTTAAATAAATGAGCTGCGTCACGACAAAACCAACATAGTGCGTTTGCGATCAGCATGGATCCAGACCAGCCTGCGCATCCGCGCAGTCTGATCAGGATCCATGCTGTTCGCTGTCAGTTTACTACTTGTAATAGGGTTTGTAAGCGAACAGCATGGATCCTGATCAGACTGCGCGGATGTGCAGGCTGGTCTGGATCCATGCTGGTCGCAAATGCATAACGTTGGTTTGGTCGTGACTCGGCTCAAATTCATACGTTTCAGCATCGTGGTACAAGGTCAATAACTTAAAATGACTTCACTCGTAATAGTGCAGGAACCAGTACATCGAAATTTCTGTATTACCCCATCTATCTTAAAATTTGCTTCTGTGGATTGAAAAGCTATTGTTTCATTGTTATTTAAATGATTATCATTATAATGATTATTATCATAATAAATTACCTAGAATAAAGGAAATTTATCAGTTTATCTTATTGAAAGCGAGTTTAACGTGAAATCATCGACAAACTTTTAGTTTTTCAACTTTTCGACATTTTCTAGTTGGGTGGTTCCAATATTCCTACTTGAATAATGTTGAATCACCCTTAGGATATGTTGCCTGCTTTTTAAATTTGTCTTTTGACGTCTTATCTGTGATACGCAGGTTTCATAACCCCTTTCAAAATTCCATTTTATTTAGTTCCGCCCATTGTTTTCTAGTTTAGGGCACACGCTTTTTATTACTTGGGAACAATACGCCGCTTTTCATGGAATGGCACGGAGGTGTCCCATTAAAGGTTCCATGATAACCGCCGTATCAACACATCTGCTGATGTTTCTAAATTCAAAATTTTACTATTTCATGTTTAAATGTTGAATTCTGCTTAAGCCGTTGCTAGGGGGCGTCGACGGTAACTTGCACTTTCCAGTACCGTCCATGAACAGGCTCAATCAAACCGAGCCTGCAACATTTTCAATTTTGCCGTGTTGTGCTTTCTTTAGGGATTATGTATTTATCTATTCTATATTATTTGATAAAACTAGCATCGGAATACTTTGTACCGGAAATTGTATTATGTTTACGTTCGCTATTATACAATTATTGACTAGTGAGCCATTGAATATGATGTGATATTCACCGGCAGATGACATATTGACCGAGGCGATAATTGTTTTATTATATGAATAGGCTCAGAATTGAAAAAAAAAATGACGAAAAAGTACAACCTTATATACATGTACAAATTTTGCCTCGTTAAAGCGCGGGAAAAAGACGTGTTAGGCGTGCAACGACTCGCGAACGCTGCGCATACAAAAATAATTCAAGTTTATACTCATCGATACGGTTTAGCCTTTAAGTATAACAGTAAAGTAATGATATATCAATCGAGAAATATGCCATAAAGAACAAAACGCAACAATTATATTTTAATTAGCAAACGTAATTAACAGTCTACGGTGTATGGTCATTGAATATTAGTCTCAATCTATTTTTAGACTTGGAAAATCCAATTCAGCCATTAAATAACAACAACAACAACTTTTATTTGCAAATATCGACAAAAACTTGCCTTTGGCTAATGAACAGAAAAAATACTTCAAATATTGATCATAATATGATTCTACCCCCAGTGAATATGATTTTATAAAAAGTTCTGTTGACTACAGTTTGGACCAATGAGATTGCAGTTATTTTTAGATCATATAATAAAGCTTTATAAAACTTTTATTACGATGATTTTGTTTGATATGGAGCTGACTATGTCTGATTACTAAAATTATAAATCATTTACAAAACATTTTATCTTCAGAGACAGTTCATTTGTTTACATATAGATACCAGTATAACAGATTTTCAAACCTGCCGAAATTTGTTTATATGTAAATACCATTATAATACAAATAGGTTTGACAAAGCCGACAGTGCAGTTCATGTTGATGTTGAGTTGATGTTATAATTTAGAAGAATATTCATTTTAATATAGACTTTCCTAAAGAAGGTCATGTCTGGTAACCGTATTTGTAAAGAACACTAATCTAGTATTATATTGCAATTATTTGTTTTTAATTGACTTTTCTCCCTCTGTGGTGACTTCAATGAACATTTATTTATTCAGAATGTTAACAAAAGATGTTTTAATCAGAGGATTATTTTCTAGTTTAGAAAATCAGCGCACTCCAAGACAAAAATAGATTATCACACTTATAAGACACGAAGAATCAAATTAATAAGTAGATAAGAAAATGTCAACGGGTCGTAATGTTTGCAAAACCTTCAAGTTCATGTACTATCCATTTTTAAACAATTAATGAAAGAAGAAACAAATGTATTAAAATGTGTATTACTAACGGTTTAATCATTAAAATAAAGATCTAGATGTGTTGTAAGAATTATTGAAATGTGTTCCATCAGATCTATGCCAGTACACTTTCTATATGAAAATATCAACCTTGAAATAAACAGAATATATAAAAGTCTAGTTTGTGTTGTATTTATTGCATCTCTGCATATGAATTATTTGATACATTTCTATAAAAGTGTCAATTAAAAAGCCATGTTAAAAGAGATAAATATATTATACGTAGGCTTAAAGCTTATTATATTACAGATTTATTAACGCCACAAAAATCAATTGTAAGCAGATAGTCTGTTCCAACAAAGTAACAAATGAAGAAGCAGAAATAAAAGCACTTTAAGGAGGTGTGGATCGTTGAAAATCTCGGATTGCCACAAAATTGCTCGTAGAGAGCTTGTACTATAAAATGCATCATATATGCACTTTGTTTTGATAATTAGGGAATTATGGTTACAGTTCCTGAACAAGACGCCAGGAGTGCCACTCGAGTCATTTACGTTCATTCATTCAGCTCTTTTGCCAATTGTTGAGCACAATGCCACAGCCCGTACACGTACCAGAAAGTGCGGAATCAAGCACCTGTAGCCCACGCACTTGTCCGTAAATCAACCGTGGTTCTTTCTTAACATAAATGGCAAAAGTATTAAAATTGAACCATAATCCTTATAACACTGATTTGCTTGATGTGATTTTTGGCTCAAGCCATACATTAACATCATCATTTAAGGCCGCCACTTTGAATATCGACATGCTGTTGGTAGCACGCATTTCAAGTGCCATCACATTATGCTCGAATGGATAAGGCGTCTTGAAAAGTTCGTCCGGGTTGAGAAAATACTTTAAAGGATTGTATTTATCATTTACATAGTCATATCTTGCCAAAACGAATCACTAATTGATGCATTAATATGCCACTCCTATATCTCACAACTAACTCTTTAAATTGGTATAAAGAGGTCATTATGTCTACTTTAATATGGCGTTGGACTCTGGTGTCATTTCCAATGATTTCATCTTACCTATTGCTGTCTAGAGATTAAAGGGAGCGACAATTAAAGCATTTAAATGTCTGGAAAAGACAATAACATATTTTTGGAATCGCTGTACATATTCGTCTACTTCATATTAACACAAGACAAAATGCTTTTTGAGAAGGAAAGCAGATAGAAATAAAATATATTAAGCTTATTTAAATAAAAAACTTTATAGCATTTGTCTCAAATGCCTCCTGTCATTTTAAATTAAAATGTACGACAGGACAAATTCACTTATTTAAACCATCGTGATACAGGGTCTCTGATAGGAGATCACTTGTCATTTAGTTTTGTAAGGAAATTTAAATTTCATCATCATAGGAAGTTACATGTTACATGTTGATGCTGCACATTAATGACGCCGCCAAATGATGTAAACAGTCAAAGGCTATGTACAAAATAAGCCTTGACAATTGTACTCTTTTACAGTTGGAGCACTAATCAATTTTTCTTCATGTTCTCCGTTATGTGCTCGTATATTAATAATCAAGTTGTATTTTTTTGTGAAAGAGAACAACCTAATGCATAAATTCACAAAGTAATGCCATGTCTGAAATGTTTGTCTGTTCTGACTAAGATTGAAAGGTCTCGTCGAAGCAAAATAAATTGGATAATAAGTAAAAATAAAATGATTTGTAGACTAAAAATAAATTCAAGACAAAGACAGAGGTAAAGTAAAATATGTTATTTATAAAAGATTAAACTACTTGATTAAACACAAAATTGCATATTTGCTTGGAATCTAGGTATAGAACCACTAAATGTAATAAAAAAATCTAGGAAAAATGACAACGTAAAAGAATTCAAAAAAACCCTTTGAAAATTTTTTTATATTTTTAAAAAAAAAATTTTACTTTTTCACCATTAAGCTTTTTTTATTTTAATTTTTTAATTTTTATGAATTGATACGCTTTTGCTGTTTTGAAAAAAATAATTTCAATTGCGCCCGTAGCGCTAAAAATCTCTATTGCGTATTTTAATCATACCCCTTCTTCCCACTCTGAATTTGGCTCCCGTCATTAGAATAGAAACTGGCTCATTGACACGTTATTTATTAGGAAATTAAAATTAAATAATGATGAAAAGTATATATTATTCAAACATTGCACTATCACTTCAGTTAAACGCTTATATTAATCCCTTACAGCTCGGTGACATGTTGTAAATCAGAAAAGCTATTTTTATTAGAGAATTTGACAAAAAAGTGTGATTTTGTTAAAACAATAAAACAAGAGGGCCATTGATGGCCCTGGATCGCTCCCCTGACCCTTAACCGCATCCAAGCAAATGTCTAAGACAAGCATCCTGGTCAAGTTTGATGACAATTCAGTCAAAAATGGTGACCGCTAGGTGTTAAAAATGTTTTTCCATATTTTGGTAGCGTGGCCTAGTTTTTGACCGGAGGCAACCCATATTCAAACTTGACTTTAGAAATCATCAAACAACCTTTCTGAACATTTTCCAGGAAATTTAGATCAAAACCTCTGCCACTAGTGTTAACAAGATTTTTTCTATTTTAAGCTCAGTGACCTAGTGTTTGACCGGACATTAACCCATCTTCGAACTTGACCTAGAAATCATCACAACAAACTACCTGACAAATTTTTCAGAAATATTTGGATCAAACCTGCAGCGACTAGAGTGTTAACAAGCTTTTTTCCAATTTTAGCTCCTGTGGCCCCAGTTCAGATAACCCCATTTCGAACTGATTGTTTTTCCCTTTTGAGACAAACTTCTGAAAAGTTGATGATGATCCAATCAATAAGGCTGTGACTTTTTTTAACCCAATTTTTTTGACGACAAACGAAGGCCGCCGGACTACCCCCCCCTTACCCACCCCACCACTTTAATAAACAAAAGCAAACTAAATTTTCCCCTTGCTGAATAGACGAAACATTTTCTTGCCGCCGCTGCAAGGGGTCTAATAAAACGCGAAGGGGGATATAGGTAGTAATTCCGTAAACTTAGAAAAAAATTAAATTAAAATGAATTTTGAAAAGTTTTTCAAAAATGATAATACTTTAAATGCCTGCAAATTTTTTGGGACATCATGTCATTTTTCAAAAATTATTCATGTATAAAGTTGTGATATTAACTAATAATCAATAAAAGAAGGCAACTGTTTGCATATGCATAAATGTATGTGACATACAAAACTTTGTAAATTGCAAATGTATTTTTGGAATTGTGTCGCAGCATTGACATAAGCATGAACAAGAATAATGAGTAGACAGTCTAAACTGAAATGCATGTATGTTTGTATTTAAAATAGTCAGTACATTTTACAACTAATATTTGGAAATTGAGTATCTAAATATTTTTCACGGATATCGAAACATTATTAAAAGCTATGCATAGAATATTATCACATAATGACACTTTAGACAAATATTTTGAAATAACACTTTCATGTCTCTTATTCAAATTGCCAGATGAAATGAAATAAATATGAGAATGGATCTTTAACGTAATGCAATATTTCAAAAGAGCACATATTTGATAATTTCGTATTCCAACCTTTCAAAATAATCTCTTCCCAGTGAAATTTTCAGACATTAGATCCAATTTTCATTTGCTTTAATTAAGGTATACCTTTCAATCATGGAAAAATGGCCGCCAAGCCCATTTTTTTTTTGTTGCGGTGACTTGCAAGATGGTGTTGTATTTTCCGTTTAGTTAAGAAAAAAAACATAGTGTGCCATGTCTGGAGAATACGGTGGATTTTTTATTACAGTTACTCGTTTTTCTCGAAACAAAAATCAAAAAAAGTAGCTCCTTTGTGTGCTGAAGCGATGTTATGCAGAATACACAGGCTTTTCATACCAGTCGAAAAACAACTTTTATTGAAGTGTTTTTTTTTTTCAATTTTAATTAACACGGCATTTCTATGATACTTGAATGTGACAGAACGGCCTCCAGAAATAAAAAATTGGAAAACATTTGCACGGGTATTGACAAAATTAATGTAAATAAGTTTCTTAACACTTGTCAATCGCTTTGCAATGCATGGTTGGTGAACATTTTGGTGGCCCAAATATCATTGTTATACTTGCAAACTGGAAAAAATGGTGAAACAAGCTTATATCACTAGTCACAATATTAGACTGTCATATTAGGAAACATTTCACGAATTTTCGAGCGCATTTAACACTCTCTTTCTTCTGGTCAAAGATTAGTCAATGCGGTATCCATCTGGCAGTTATTCGCCTTTCAGTGACTCTTCGGAATCGTATGTATTGACCCTTCTGATATTCCTGTGGTATGGGCTATTTGAGTATGTGAAAGTCTGGGATCTTTGTCAATGATAGGAACGGCTTTATTAATGTTTTGTTAGTACATTTGGAGCATTTTCTACTATTCTTGCAGGCATTTTCTATTAACTAGTGCCTAATTTTGAATTTATGCATCCACAGCGTTACAAGTTGCGTCATTATTCTTCATTGATTACATGAATATTACAAATACATTAACAAACATTTAAAGCAGATTTTCCTAGTTTTTGCTCGAGCTTTTTATGTTAAGGCGTAATTTCAGCACTTTTTAACTAGCATTTTGCCATGAAATTACGTGTGTCTGTGCAATTTTTAAATGTGAATAAAATAATCTTAATCGGTCGACTTACACATATGATTTTGGAAGCGATTTGAAAGAAGATGCAATTGAAGCATAGCATAGTTTACATAACCACACAAGCATCACGAGCAAAAATTAAAATTATACCTCATATTTAAGCTCATTTTGACCCATTCTTTTAGCTCATGAAATGATAAATCAACAGGTAATATGGCATCCAACAATTTATGTTTTGATTTAAATATTGGAGAAAAAACTAAATTTTAGATTCGCAAATAACATAAATCAAAACCGTTTAACACTGTTGCTTTTTAATAAAATAAAATAAAAATAATTATAACCAGCAAATCTTCCGGGCAACTGACCATTTTTCGCCTTTAGGTTTTAAAACTTATGATTTCCCAAAATATTTCTGGTCAAAACTATTTTATAATTTAGGTTTTCCATTATCGTTATTCTCAAGTCTTGCAAATTTCCCATACTTCAGTGACTAAATAGAATGTGTCTGTTCATTATAATTGTAATTTCTAAATATTTATGTATTCGTCTGTAGCCATTTTGGAAATGAATACATTTTGTTTGAATGGCATCATTTAATTAACTTTCCGCTGAATATGATTGGAACTGCCGTTTGGAAATATTGTACTGTCGAAATATTATTCCAGTGATCATTAAACAAATATATAATGTCTTCAAAACTGGTCGATGGAATAAATGAAGTTTCGGACGCCTTAGAATGTATCGGGGTTGATCAAAAAGCTCTCTCATTGCCTTTTAAGTTCATTTTGTTGGAAAAGTTAAACAACTAAAATCATAAAGCTTGCGGACAAATGCATTTTAAAATAGCATGTAAAATTTTAATGCACATTGACTATCACAACTTGACAACTTCTCAAAATAGAACCAAGCACACTTAATCCACTGCCTGTTTTCTTATTTACTTACTTCCGGAAATTATCACAGAAGTGAGTCGTGATAGGATGCGTAAGCGTTTGGTCTGTAGTTCACGCTGATTTACTGACTGATGACCCCTAATTTTGCCTTAAAGTTTCCTTTCAGAAAATAGTGTTACAATTCTAACGTTCGCGTTCTTTCGCGTTTCTAGCCGACCGGTCCATGCACGAACACCCATTGACTGACTAGTCTACCTCTCGAAATGTTCAAACAATCTGAAGATAAGTCAGACAATTCAACATGTAATAAAATTACTGTTTCAATCTCCGATACTTAAAGCAAAAATGTAAATTTCGGGCAATATGGAATTTTGACATGTCACCATTTCAGCGAACATTTACCAATTGTGCTTGGAAAAATGTAATGATATATTTCCAATTCAAACTGCTACTCACGGTTTAAAATGTCATTATGTCTGAAATTTTCGGTATGCTTTAGTAATTGGCGGAGGGAAAGCTAACCAATTATTGTGCATTTTTTATAGTTTTTAGATTTGGTTACTGGTTAGATGCCTTCAATGCCTCATCAACAAAAAGTAAATAGCGGCTATTAATGTGTTGGAACCCAAAACTACGTCTACACAGGACCATCCCAATCAAAAAGATACAAAACAATTTTTTTCAAAATGAATTTATTTCCCATTTTCTAAAGGTAAAAAGATAGATAGAAACAAAATCAGAATGTTATGACAATGCAAATCAGTGCCCTTGTAGATGGAGACACTGTGCTTTTCTCATGATTTAATTTCAGTCAGTTCCCCAATAATGAGTTTCAGTAAACTACCCTCAAAGCATGAATCAGACAGTTTAACAGTCAATTATTTGTATACGGAGATCAGAAAACATTGTCTTTCCATTTGACAGAAATACAAATAAAATGTTGTTCAGCAAAGCAATAAATTTACAAAGGGACCCGAAAGGTTAAGCTGAATGTGAATGTTTTTATGCACATGTATCTTTATTGAGGAATTATGTAATATATCGTGTCATTCCGAAGTAAACCTTGCGTCTTATTCAAAATGATATAAGACTCGGCTGCTTTGCAGTTGGAAAAAAAAACAGGAAAGAATTATTTCTTGTAAATTGGCTTAAGACGGTTCGCTTACTAAAACACTTTAAAGTGCTTTGATAGTTTAACTTATATAATTACTGACAATAACTTTAATATATATTGTTTATAAGTTTATAGTTAAGATAAAATAAACTAACGTTATGTTATCGAGGCAGGGACAAAACTGTATCATCATATTGATATTGACATCTGTGTCGCACATGTTCCGGTCTATTTACGTATACTGAAAACTCAGTTCTGTATTCTTAAACATATTCGTAAAACATTTAGAAAAAGAAAACATCTTTGAAACCGATTCAATAAAAAATTGCTATTTTCTGTCAGTTTATAGAAAAAGGTACTGACGGTGGCATGGATAATCTAAATTAAAAATTTTGTCTGTTTCTATTTGTTTTATAGGAACAAAGTTTTTACAAAGGTTTATAAAGTGTGAACTGCTTAGGAGTGAAACTTTCATTACATCCCCATACAATACTCAATAATCTCATAATCATCGTCCCTAATGTAGTCACGGTACGGTTATATTGTGTATTGAGGTCTTAACATAAAGGAAATAAGTCCAAATTTGAAGAAAAATAAAAAAAAATGACGTAAAAAAGGTTCCGATATAAAATTATATGGCATAAGGGTCAATTGTCTTCTAGTCAGGTTAAGAAATGGAGGTAACTAAGTAAAGTTCTTGTGAAAAGTACGCTTTGATAGTACAAAACAGTAATTCATAGAATAGTTCTGATCGCTTTGAATTGTTTGTTACTTTTTCCAAGGCGTCCGCGTTGTAATCATGTTTTGTCAATTATTTTATATACATGTAATTACAATATCCAAAATTACAGCAATATGATTGATTCGTAAAATTATCAAACACACTATGCAATTTCGACGTTATGGTGGTCGGTTTGAAAAACAACGTTTTAACCAAACATTTGCAAAAACGTCGTCCCCTCGTCAATTAAACAGAAGTGTGCAAATGCATGGCAAAGAATTGACTGTATGCGTGTATGGAACTGATATTGTACAAATGTAGGGTGATGTTTCACTAGGTTGTTTTAGTAAAACATTGAAACATGAAGGCTGATAACTGCGATAGGTCGCATGTTCACCTGAAGGTTACGATATAATACATAGATCTCTTCAACTTAAATTAAATAAAGAAGAGCACATCTTGCATTTTGCACAGAGGATGCATTTCTTTATTTATTCATTTCCTACGAGGAATTATCATGTTCTCACGAGATAACAATTCGTTTCCAAAACATCATATCTTATAATGAGAGGATATTCTGATGGTATCACGGTATAAAAATATATGAGTCGCGTCACGACAAAACCAACGTTATCCGTTTGCGACCAGCATGGATCCAGACTAGCCAGCGTATCCGTGCAGTCTGATCAAGATCCATTCTGTTCACTTACAAACCCTATTACATGAAAGGAAACTGATAGCGAACAGCATGGATCCTGATAAGATTGCAAGGATGCGCAGGCTGGTCTGGATCCATTCTGGTCGCAAACGCATTCCGTTGGTTTTGTCATGACGCGGCTCATATATAGTTCTCACGGGATATTATATCTTGGTTACGAGATACAATGTTGTTTCGGGGAGATATATAATAAAGAAGTCCAGATGTAACCTTTGTGGGAACATTCAAGTATATTGACTTTCTTTTCGCAATTGCTTAAAGACAAATTATTAGTTATATACGAAAATTAAAGAGTTTACCAATTACTATAAATATGATAGAAAAAAATATTTAATTCACAGAAATAGTGTGATGCAATCATTAATGTGGTAATGTCCATATCAAATGTAACTTTCTAACACATCACATCATAAACGTATCTTAACGGACAGACATCGAATGCTTTAAGGCTTCTAAAATTGACAATAACATATGTCTGAAAAAAATGCAATATTCGTCGTCTGCTTCAAAACTAAACGAGACAAATGCCTCATTAAGATGCAGAGCAAATATAAATATGGTAAGCTATCAGCTAATTAGTAAGGTCTCTTGCCTTTATATAGATATTATGAACTATTTAGCTATTAACCAAGGTCCCCAGCCTTAGTCTCGAATGATTCCTGTCCATTTGTATTGTAATGTATGCAATCCTGGAAATGGCAATTACGCAAAACAGCTTAAAAATCAATGTCATCGAGATACAAGTTGGTTACCTTAAATCACTTGCTTCTCAGTGTTATACAGGTCTGTTGAATCTGTCAGTTCTTTGATATAAGGAAGATTGTATAATATTGTAGTTGATATGGAGCTGAATATGTCTGATGACTATATCAAAACGTAAACTATTAACAAATCAAAACTTCTCATCCATTACAGTTTATACTGAAACATTCATTGGTTTTCATACAGGATATAGCTGTTATTACACAAATACACTGTACAAAATAACCAAGTTTATTGAGCATTGTTTATGTAATGACGTGTAATACTTTAGACGAAATTATCTTGATACATGTATAAGAAAATTCATCAAAGTCTCAGCCCAATGAATTTCCGTACACTTTGTTTTATAGTAAATCAGTCACATTTGAGGCTTAATTCTGGATTCCACTGTTCTTGATGAATTATATACAGTCTTCAACTTTAAACATCAATACTATCTAAGTCAAATGATGCCCGAAATATAATGTGTTAGCCATCTACCTTTTTTCAGAAATCTTCAATCTGTTGTAACACTGTTTATATTCATCACTTAACAAAACTCCTGACTAATGGTGGGTAGTACATCTTTCCGCCAACAAATGTGGTCCTAGAGAATACACAAAAAACTACACAGATGCAATTAATACAATGTTATTAACACCAATCAAGCTAGAGAGTACTTATATTGGACCACTTCAAAATTAATTAGAACTACTTTCTAGAATACAATGGGTTCGGTCTAATTCCTAAAAAAATCAACAGCACAAGGACACAATAAGATGAACAAATTTTGTCTACTATTAAACAAATATAAAGCAACAAGTTGTTTCTGTTATTATTTAGCCTTACGGATATATCTGTTATACAATACCGAACTAGTGTTATATGCACTAACAACGATGTATATATATAATAACCATCCCTCAAATAACTCTTTAAATTGATATTCACTGGTAAAATGACACTCTTGTATATCTCAATGTCATTTTCAATATTTCTCTCTTCTTTATTATGTAAGTATTTCTATCTAACAGTTAAACAGAGTGACAATCGATGTCGACAGTTACATATCTCTGGAAATGTAATATTCGTCTGCTTCATAATTAAACGAGACCAAATGTTTTAATTAGTCAAAGAACAGGTTCAAAAATAGTATGCCAACTTAAATGCTTACAGGCATTTTATTCAAAGTTGAAATTTCTAAAGATTTCATCACCTGACTATACTGTCAAGTTAGCTTATATGTTCGGTGGTTATAACGGGGTTCTTACTCAAATATGTAAAGATGTTTCACATATAAATATAATGAAACCAAAACTCGACATTTCTCGCTTCAGTTATTCAAGAAAGATCATTAAATTCATAAGAAACAAATACAGCACACTTCCTGTTTTGATATTTACCAAAAACTCCATAAAAACTGCAGTTTTAAATTAAATGTAATTATTTTAACAAATATACCATAATATATAAACTTTATATTGTATATGTTATTATATTGTATGAAGTACTTAACTTAACAAGTAGTTCTATTTAACAAATCAGCACTATTTGTTTGCAATACTTTTATTCGCTCATATATGGGAGGAAAATATATCTCCCCTAATTAACCAGTCACTTCGAAAGGAAGTTTAATTTTACAAATGCAAAATGAAAGAGTCCTCAAAGATTGTTAATCATTTTTTTGCCATTTTGAATGTCAAACATCTGCGCCTTTATCGATGTCAATAAATTTCCTTTATAGAGCACATGTCTATTTATAGAAATTGCAACTAGAAAGAATAAGAATATGGAAAAACCCAGTTAACACTCTAGTGGTCACATTTTTGACTCACTTGCCATCAGAATATGTCAGGATGCTTGTCTAAGTAATTGCTCCTCATCAGGTGAGCGTTCGAGGGCTATGTAGACCCTCTTCTTTTATTCATTTGAGTGATCAGTCCTTTTCTTCCAGATGTTTTGAACTCACGACAGAAGTGTTAATTGCCTTGTGATAGCTGTCAAGCGTTGCCATTTACATCACCTTTTTAAATATATTTTATGGTCCCTCGATGTCGCTGGTTAAAAACCTTATACATTTTTTAACTAAAAAACTAGGACCTGAGATCTTGCGCTATTTTTTTTCTATTTTCTCGACAACTGCTTATATAGATACAATGTAAATGATATCTGATCACGTGTCTCACGCTTACCAACAACATCCATATAATAATTATTCATTCATGGTTTAGGTCACGTATGACACTTAATCCAATCAACATCATTATTTATGGTGTAACTATCCTTCATTTATGGACCAATTCACTTAAAAAGTGAATAAACGAGTAAACGTTGCTTTTAGTTTTGATCGTGTGCAACGTTATCCAATACAAACCCATTAATTATTTTACCAGCACGGTATATATCTAAATAGACAATAAAACAAATATGTACACAATCTTAAATAACAACAAAAAGTATGTTTAAAGTATTATTCCTCAAACAATATTCCAAATAAGGCAATTATTAGTGAAATAAGATATAAAAGTACCTGTAATAAAACTTAGCCATTTCTAAATTGCTTTGTTACCTGTTGATTTTAAGTATAAAGTTCAGATATATTGCTTTGTTGTTTTACGTATTTTGCTAAACGGTACTAGCTAGTATTAAACAAAATACGAACATTTCCCGCAGCTCACCAGTTGTCATAAACACACAAGTTAGATTGATAAAAGCTTGATTTCCAAACCATTTTATAATGCTTTTTTATTCTATGTAGAACTGCATGAATCTGTCTCATGACCATATATAATATAATTGTCGGGCACTACACACCGTTATGCTTTTTGTTCCTCAAACGCTTTTTTACTCTTGACACCCTAGTAGTTTTTTTCATTTGCCTGATCCATCTTTTGATTCTGTAGCTTTTTGGCAATCGATCGGGTAACATGCATTTAATATCTTGAATAGAAGTCAAGGTAATATTTTGTTCAGCATTTTTTTTTCTTAGTGTGACGGGCGCCTAACATGCTTTAAAGTTAATATTTAAGCGTTATAAAGGCATGATGTGTCTTTAAGTACTATAAATACATACAAATTTAGAATTATATAAAACCTATCTTTTGACTAATGCAACTCACAATGAGAAGCAAAACAATTCTATATCATTTTGTATTGTAATGTAAATTATATTTTTCCGGTTTGGGGTATTTTCATTAATATACAAAACTGAAAAGGATCCACAATTTTTTGGCTAAAATTTCATTCAAAATTCGTCTGTGACAACTGGAAAGAAAACATTTGCATTTCGGCTATGCGATGTGCATGTGTCAGGTACCAGCCATAGTTCCAAAACAGTATCAGTCAGTCAAGCTCGTCCGAAAGATATGATCATTTTTTCTTTGCAGCAAGGCCTTATTTTTCTCCATGATGCATTCAACTGTCTCATTGGCCTCCCGTGCATCAAAATGTTAAAAATCACAAAAATTAACTTACATACATTTCCAGTATCATTCAGTGAATTGCTGAATTCAAAATTTATAGGTCACGTTTTCGTAGATAATATCTTTTAAGGGTACGAATGGTGATATGTCCGCGGTCCGTACTTTTAGCGCTTAAAAGGGCGTATCAACCCTCATTAAGCTTAGAATACACACACATCGAACCGTAATCTCATTTTAAACAATTGATTTTGAAAAAAAAACTTTTGAATAAGGTTATATAACAAATGCATGTTTAAAAAATCAAAGGGTGCCTTTGAAGTTTATTTAACGCAATGTAATAATTTGGAAGAAGAAATAATTTTATAAAGAAGAATCACTTAAACAAGTTAATTTCTCATTAATATTTTTACATACCAAGAACCGTTATGCAAAAGACGAGAGTCTCTTATTTGTATTGTCTCTTTTGAATAACAATGAATGTTCTTCATCAAAGGTATGTCTTGTAATCTAGAATATTATCAAACATCTAAGGGGAAGAGAGATAACACTTGAAAGGCATAATTCCACATATCCAACGATTTAGAATCAGAGAAATTATCTTTAGGCTTTTGTATTTATAAATCCGTCAACGAACTTGTTTTTGAACAATCAAGAAATAGTTAGCGGATATTTCTAAATTCAAAATTTTACCATTTTATGTTTAAATGTTGAATTCTGCTTAAGCCGATACTATGGGACATTGACGGTAGTATGCACTTGACAGTACCGTCCATGTACAGGCTCAATCAAACCGTGTCTGCAATATTTTCAATCTTGCCGTTTTGGCTTTCTTAAGGGATCCTTATTTTCTCTTTTTTACTGTGTGAACGTCTTATAAAAAACGTTTTCAGATGTCTGGAACTACAGTTACATAGCTCTGGATATGAAATATTCATCTGCGGAGAAAAAAATGCTTTTTTTTTAGATGAACAACAAATAGGGATATGATATATGAACTTGAATAAATTCATTTCATTGTCACAAATGATTCCTGTCCTTAAAAATGTATTTGAAATTATTATGCACGAAAGGGTACAAACATCAACAGCTTTCAATATCAATATTAAGCCAAAGTTATTCACTAAGAATCGCATGCCAATGTTGTAAGAAAAACTCAGGATTCTTTAATTTAAGGCAGCTATCAAGCTTATAATTATGTTTTCATTATCTTTTCAGCCACTGTTGATCTCTGTTGTAATTTTTTTCTTTGTTCTTTCAGCCATTGCTTGCTTTATCTTCTCGCCCACTTTATTCTTGGTCTTTTAAGTCATTGCAAGTTTCTTTTTTCAGTTTTTTCTCTTAATCTTTTCGTTCTCTTCTTATCTTTTCAGCCATTGTTTCAGCTATTGGAAATATCTTAGTACTGGTGTTAATTTGGCGATTCAAAACACTGAGGAACAAAACAACTATACTGATTATAAATCTGGCAATTGCTGACCTTGGAATTAGTATTTTTGGCTTCCCTATGTCAGCCTCTTCAAATTTTGCACACGGGTAGGTACATAAACTTTCATGTTTACACCCCAACATAGTTTGTGGTAAATAGGATTCATTTTGTCCGTCCAGTCCTGTCCCGTCCCTTCCCGTGTCATCTCAATAACCGGTAGAGACATTAACTTGAAAGTTGTTACATCAAAGCAATATCACAATGCAATTGTCTATGCAGAGTTATTGATTATGCTCCTATCAAATATATGAAATATATTAACATACCAAAGTGGCTGTAGGCTTTGTTATTTATTAATGAATTGTCTTATACATGGACGCATTAATTCTTGAGGATAAAACTGTCAGTTCACGAGACATACATTGATTTTGAATCATAAATGACCTTGATTTTCAACATTCAAGTATTGATTTTAATTAGAGAAAAATTGTAACTGACAATAGCTTTATTATATCATATTTGTCCAGTTATTGATATCTCGTTTTTTCTGTCACTGGTTATTACTTTATAATTAAATCCCGTTCCATCTCAGGAACCGGTAAGATATTGATCAGTCTTCTACCCCGACAGGTAGTTTGACATTATTGTTTTAGTACCTTTTTATCAAAATAATGGTTAGCAGATGATTATATCCTTTTAGCAAGGCAATTGATTTTAATTATGTTTGGTACGCATAAAACATAATTAAATATAGGTAGGTCGAGTTCAAATAAGTCTTCAAACAACTTTTTGTCAATTATTGAAAGGTGACGGTTCGGGGTATGAATCGCCTTATGTGGCAGTTCTAGTTTGTTTTAAATTTTGACAAAGAAAAACAAGTCAATTTCTATATTCAAAACAAAAAAATCAAATACTTAAACAATTCTTAAAATAAGTACATGTATAGGAAATAATATGTGTTATTCAATTACGTTTGACTAATTAAAGACATTTATACAAAGTTATTGTAAATTGTTTGTGTATGCTTGTGTAAGCTATGGGTTTCTTTTTTTATTTCAGATGATAAAATGTTGTTGATTTGAGATTACATATGATCAACTGTTATGATATAATGTTGTGATTTCAGGTGGCAAATGTTGAGCTGTTGTGATATATTTAAGTGGTTTGAGATGGCATATGGTAACCTTTTATGATATCATGT